>NC_046260.1:0-300000 GCF_009819885.2 Catharus ustulatus
AAATCCCAAATTTGGGGCTCAAATGTCCCAAACTCCCCAAAATTTGGGTTCAAACCCCTCCAATCACCCCAAAATTCCCAAATTTTGTGATCAAATCCCCTAAAAAATCCCAAATTTGGGGTCAAAATGTCCCAAAAATCCCAAATTTGGGATCAAATCTCCACACATCACCCCAAAAATCACAAATTTCGGGTTCAAATCTCCCCAAAAATCCCAAATTTGGGCCTCAAATTCCCCAAAAATCCCAAAATTTGGGGTAAAAAATCCCCAAATCTCCCCAAAAAACCCAAATTTGGGGTCAAAATGTCCCGAATATCCCAAATTTGGGGTCAAATCTCCCCAAAACTTCCCCAAAAATTCAAAATTTGGGATCAAATCCCCCCAAAAAATCCCAAATTTGGGGTTAAACCCCCCCAAAAATCCCAAATTTTAAGTGAACCCCCCCCCAAATCACCCCAAAAATCAAAAATTTGGGGTCAGAGCCCCCCAAAATCCCAAATTTGGGGTCAAAATGTCCCAAAAATCCCAAAATTTGGGGAAAAAAATCCCCAAAATCTCCCTAAAAAATCCCAAATTTGGGATCAAATCTCCACAAGTCACCCCAAAAATCCCCAAATTTCGGGTTCAAATCCCCCCAAAAATCCCAAATTTGGGGCTCAAATGTCCCAAACTCCCCCAAATTTGGGGTCAAACCCCCCAAATCTCCCCAAAATCCCAAATTTGGGGCTCAAATGTCCCAAAAATCCCAAAATTTGGGATTAAAATCCCACAAATCCCCCCAAAAAAATCCAAAATTTGGGCTCAGAGCCCCCCAAAATCCCCAAATTTGGGGTCAAAATGTCCCAAAAATCCGAAAATTTGGGGTAAAAAATCCCCAAAATCTCCCCAAAAATCCCAAATTTGGGGCTCAAATGTCCCAAACTCCCCCAAAATTTGGGGTCAAACCTCCCCAAAAATCCCAAATTTGTGATCAAATCCCCCCAAAAATCCCAAATTTTAACTGAATCCCCCCAAATCCCCCCAAAAATCCAAAATTTGGGGTCCAATCCCCCCAAAACCTCCCCAAAATCCCCAAATTTGGGATCAAATCTCCCCAAATCACCCCAAAAATCACAAATTTCGGGTTCAAAGCTCCCCAAAAATCCCAAATTTGGGGTCAAAATGTCCCAAAAATCCCAAATTTGGGATAAAATCCCCCAAAACCTCCCCAAAAATTCAAAATTTGTGATCAAATCCCCCCAAAAAAATCCCAAATTTGGGGTAAAACCTCCCCAAAAATCCCAAATTTTAAGTGAAACTCCCCCAAATCCCCCCAAAAAATCCAAAATTTGGGGTCAAATCCCAAAAAAATCTGAAATTTGGGGTCAAATCCCCCCAAAAATCCCAAAATTTGGGGTAAAAAATCCCCCAAATCCCCCCAAAAAAATCCAAAATTTGGGCTCAGAGCCCCCCAAAATCCCCAAATTTGGGGTCAAAATGTCCCAAAAATCCCAAAATTTGGGGTCAAATCCCCCAAAACCTCCCCAAAAATCCCAAATTTGGGGCTCAAATGTCCCAAACTCCCCAAAATTTGGGTTCAAACCCCTCCAATCACCCCAAAATTCCCAAATTTTGTGAACAAATTCCCTAAAAAATCTCCAAATCTGGGGTCAAAATGTCCCAAAAATCCCAAATTTGGGATCAAATCCCCCCAAAAAATCCCAAATTTGGGGTTAAACCTCCCCAAAAATCCCAAATTTGAAGTGAAACCCCCTCAAATCCCCCCAAAAAATCCAAAATTTGGGGTCAAATCCCAAAAAAATCTGAAATTTGGAGTCAAATCCCCCCCAAAAATCCCAAATTTGGGGTCAAAATGTCCCAAATATCCCAAAATTTGGGGTCAAACCCCTCCAATCATCCCAAAATTCCCAAATTTTGGGATCAAATCCCCTAAAAAATCTCCAAATTTGGGGTGAAAATGTCCCAAAAATCCCAAATTTGGGATCAAATCTCCACAAATCACCCCAAAAAAATCCAAAATTTGGGTTCAAACCTCCCCAAAAATCCCAAATTTGGGGCTCAAATGTCCCAAAAATCCCAAATTTGGGGAAAAAATCCCCCAAAATCTCCCCAAAATCTCCAAATTTGGGGTCAAAATGTCCCAAATATCCCAAATTTGGGATCAAATCTCCACAAATCACCCCAAAAATCCCAAATTTGGGGCTCAAATGTCCCAAACTCCCCAAAATTTGGGGTCAAACCCCTCCAATCACCCCAAAATCCCCAAATTTTGTGATCAAATTCCCTAAAAAATCCCAAATTTGGGGTCAAAATGTCCCAAATCCCAAATTTGGGATCAAATCCCCCAAAAAATCCCAAATTTGGGATCAAATCTCCACAAATCACCCCAAAAAATCCAAAATTTGGGCTCAGAGCCCCCCAAAATCCCAAATTTGGGGCTCAAATGTCCCAAAAATCCCAAAATTTGGGGTAAAAAATCCCCAAAATCTCCCCAAAAATCCCAAATTTGGGGTCAAAATGTCCCAAACTCCCCAAAATTTGAGGTCAAACCCATCCAATCACCCCAAAATTCCCAAATTTTGGGATCAAATTCCCTAAAAAATCTCCAAATTTGGGGTCAAAATGTCCCAAAAATCCCAAATTTGGGGTCAATTCCCCCCAAAACCTCCCCAAAAATTCAAAATTTCTGATCAAATCGCCCCAAAAAATCCCAAATTTGGGGTTAAACCTCCCCAAAAATCCCAAATTTGAAGTGAAAGCCCCCAAATCCCCCCAAAAAATCCAAAATTTGGGGTCAAATCCCAAAAAAATCTGAAATTTGGGATCAAATCCCCCCAAAAATCCAAAATTTGGGGTCAAATTCCCCCAAATCCCCCCAAAAAAATCCAAAATTTGGGCTCAGAGCTCCCCAAAATCCCCAAATTTGGGGTCAAAATGTCCCAAAAATCCCAAATTTGGGGTAAAAAATCCCCCAAATCCCCCCAAAAATCCCAAATTTGGGGCTCAAATGTCCCAAACTCCCCCAAAATTTGGGTTCAAACCTCTCCAATCACCCCAAAAATCCCAAATTTTGTGATCAAATCCCCTAAAAAATCTCCAAATTTGGGGTCAAAATGTCCCAAAAATCCCAAAGTTGGGGTCAAATCCCCCCAAAAAATCCAAAATTTGGGGTCAAATCCCAAGAAAATCTGAAATTTGGGGTCAAATTCCCCAAAAATCCCAAATTTGGGGTCAAAATGTCCCAAATATCCCAAAATTTGGGATTAAAATCCCCCCAAAAATCCCAAATTTGGGGTTAAACCCCCCCAAAAATCCCAAATTTTAAGTGAAACCCCCCCAAATCACCCCAAAAATCCAAAATTTGGGGCTCAAATGTCCCAAAAATCCCAAAATTTGGGGTAAAAAATCCCCAAAATCTCCCCAAAAATCCCAAAATTTGGGGTCAAACCCCCCCAAACCTCCCCAAAATCCCCAAATTTGGGGCTCAAATGTCCCAAAAATCCCAAATTTTGGGATTAAAATCCCCCCAAAATCCCCAAAATTTGGGTCCAATCCCCCCCAAAATCCAAAAAAAATCTCCCAGAGCCTCTGAGGTTCATCCACGACCGTTTATTGGGGGAGGGGCCAGGGGTCAAAGGTCAGGGGTCAAAGGTCAGGGGTCAATGGTCAGTGATGATCAGTAATCAGTAATCAAGGGTCAAGGGTCAAGTGTCAGGGGTCAATGGTCAGTGAAGGGTCAGGGGTAAATGGTCAGTGGGTGGTCAAGGCTTAGGGGTCAATGGTCAGGGGTCAGGGGTCAATGATGATCAGGGGTCAGGGGTCAAAGGTCAGTAATGGTCAGGGGGTCAATGGTCAGTGGGTGATCAGGGTCAGGGGTCAGAGGTCAGGTAGGTCAGGGGGGTCAGAGGTCAGCAGGCTCTGTCTCAGTAGGCGTGGTCGGTCAGTGAGGTCAGGGCTCAGGGGTCAGGGGTCACTCAGTAGGCGTGGTCGGTCAGTGATGATCAGTGGGGTCAGAGGTCAGTGATGATCAGGGGTCAGGGGTCAGGGGTCACTCAGTAGGCGTGGTCGGTCAGTGAGGTCAGAGGTCAGGGGTCACTCAGTAGGCGTGGTCGGTCAGTGAGGTCAGAGGTCAGAGATGATCAGAGGTCAGTGAGGTCAGAGGTCAGTGAGGTCAGGGGTCAGTGAGGTCAGGGGTCAGGGGTCAGAGGTCACTCAGTAGGCGTGGTTGGACACGAACAGGGACTCGCTGGCGGCCGCCCCCGCGGTGCCGCTCGGGGTGTACTTGCCCTGGCACGCCAGAGAGTTCGCCTGGGGACACAGGGGGGACAAAGGGGACAATGGGGACATCAGTGGGGACAGCACTGGGACAGCAGTGTCCCCAAGGTGTCCCCAATGTCCCCAAGCCCCCCTGGAAATCTCCCAGACCCCTCTTGGGCCACCCTGTCCCTGTGTCCCCAAGGTGTCCCCAAGGTGTCCCCAGGGTGTCCCCACTGTCCCCAAGGTGTCCCCAGGGTGTCCCCACTGTTCCCAAAGTGTCCCCAGGCTGTTCCCAGCATGTCCCCAGCATGTCCCCAAAGTGTCCCCAAGTGCCACCTACCAGCGCTCTCTTGACGAACTCCTCCTGGGCCGCCTTGGTGTTGTGTCCCTGTCCCTGTGTCCCCACCGTCCCACCACCCCCAGGCTGTCCCCAAAGTGTCTCACTGTCCCCAGACTGTCCCCAGGGTGTCCCCAATGTCCCCAAGTGCCACCTACCAGTGCCCTTTTAACGAACTCCTCCTGGGCCGCCTTGGTGTTGTGTCCCTGTGTCCCCACCATCCCACTGTCCCCAGCGTGTCCCCAATGTCCCCAAAGTGTCCCCAAGTGCCACCTACCAGTGCCCTTTTAACGAACTCCTCCTGGGCCGCCTTGGTGTTGTCCTTCTTGCCCGCCCAGGCCTTGAGGGCCGAGGCCTGCAGGGCGCGCCCGTAGCTGAAGGTCAGAGCCCAGGGCCGCGGCAGGGGACAGCGATTGATGGCGTTGAGGTTCAGGGACGCCTCCTCCTCGCTCTGACCGCCCGACAGGAACGTGATCCCTGCGTGGGGACATGGGGACAGCACGGTGACATCGCTGTGACATCGCTGTGACATCGCTGTGACACTGGGCACAGGGACATTGGGGACATTGGGGACATTGGGGACATGGGGACAGCGATTGATGGCGTTCAGGTTCAGGGACGCCTCCTCCTCGCTCTGACCGCCCGACAGGAACGTGATCCCTGCGTGGGGACAGCATGGGGACACGGTGACATCGCTGTGACATCGCTGTGACATCGCTGTGACATCGCTGTGACATCGCTGTGACACTGGGCACAGGGACATTGGGGACATTGGGGACATGGGGACAGCGATTGATGGCGTTCAGGTTCAGGGACGCCTCCTCCTCGCTCTGACCGCCCGACAGGAACGTGATCCCTGCGTGGGGACAGCGAGGGGACACGGTGACATCGCTGTGACACCGCTGTGACATCGCTGTGACATCGCTGTGACACTGGGCACAGGGACATTGGGGACATTGGGGACATGGGGACAGTGACACCTCCTCCTCGCTCTGACCGCCCGACAGGAACGTGATCCCTGTGTGGGGACAGCGAGGGGACACGGTGACATCGCTGTGACATCGCTGTGACATCGCTGTGACATCGCTGTGACACTGGGCACAGGGACATTGGGGACATTGGGGACATGGGGACACTGGGGACAGTGACGCCTCCTCCTCGCTCTGACCCCCCGACAGGAACGTGATCCCTGTGTGGGGACATCATGGGGACACGGTGACATCGCTGTGACACCGCTGTGACATCGCTGTGACATTCCTGGGACAGCTCAGACACAGCTCAGGGACATTGGGGACATTGGGGACATGGGGACAGCGATTGATGGCGTTGAGGTTCAGGGACGCCTCCTCCTCGCTCTGACCGCCCGACAGGAACGTGATCCCTGAGAGGGGACATGGGGACAGCACGGTGACATCGCTGTGACATCGCTGTGACATCGCTGTGACATCGCTGTGACACTGGGCACAGGGACATTGGGGACATTGGGGACATTGGGGACAGTGACACCTCCTCCTCGCTCTGACTGCCTGACAGGAACGTGATCCCTGAGAGGGGACAGCGAGGGGACATGGTGACATCGCTGTGACATCAGTCTGGGGACACTGGGATGGCTCAGACACAGCACAGGGACATTGGGGACATGGGGACAGCGATTGATGGCGTTGAGGTTCAGGGACGCCTCCTCCTCGCTCTGACCCCCCGACAGGAACGTGATCCCTGAGAGGGGACATGGGGACAGCACGGTGACATCGCTGTGACATCGCTGTGACATCGCTGTGACATCGCTGTGACACTGGGCACAGGGACATTGGGGACATTGGGGACATGGGGACAGCACGGTGACATCGCTGTGACATCGCTGTGACATCGCTGTGACATCGCTGTGACATTGGGGACATTGGTGACAGTGATGTCTCCTCCTCGCTCTGAGCCCTGGGACACCGTGGGGACACTGAGTGACAAGGTGACACCCAGTGGGGACAGCGGGGGGTGGCAATGGGTGGCACAGAGAGCTCGGTGACACTGACAGGGACAGGGAGGTGACACTCATGGGAACAAGGAGGTGACACTGACAGGGAGGTGACAGTGACAATGACAGGGAGGTGACACTGAAAGGGACAGGAAGGTGACAGTGACAGGGAAGTGACAATGAAAGGGAGGTGACACTGACAGAGAGGTGACACTGACAGTGACATGGAGATGACAGTGACAGGGACAGGGAGGTGACACTGACAGTGACAATGACAGAGAGGTGACACTGAAAGGCACAGGGAGGTGACACAGAAAGGAACAAGGAGGTGACACTGACAGGGAGGTGACAGTGACAGAGAGGTGACAATGACAGTGACACAGATGTGACACTGACAGGCACAGGGAGGTGACACTGACAGGAGGTGACAATGACAGTGACAGTGACACAGAGGTGACACTGACAGTGATGGTGACAGGGAGGTGACAATGACAGGCAGGTGACACAGAGGTGACAATGACACACAGTGACACACACCGGTGACAATGACACAGAGGTGACAATGACACTGACCTGGCACGGCGGGTGGCACTGTCCTGCGCAGCGCTGTCACCGTTGCCATGGCACACACAGTGACAATGACAATGACACACACACAGTGACAATGACACTGACCTGGCACGGCGGGTGGCACTGTCCTGCGCAGCGCTGTCACCGTTGCCATGGCACACACAGTGACAGTGACAATGACACACACAGAGGTGACAGTGACACTGACCTGGCACGGCGGGTGGCACTGTCCTGCGCAGCGCTGTCACCGTTGCCATGGCACACACAGTGACAGTGACAATGACACACACAGAGGTGACAATGACACTGACCTGGCACGGCGGGTGGCACTGTCCTGCGCAGCGCTGTCACCGTTGCCATGGCACACACAGTGACAATGACAATGACACACACAGTGACAATGACACTGACCTGGCACGGCGGGTGGCACTGTCCTGCGCAGCGCTGTCACCGTTGCCATGGCACACACAATGACAATGACAATGACACACACAGTGACAATGACACTGACCTGGCACGGCGGGTGGCACTGTCCTGCGCAGCGCTGTCACCGTTGCCATGGCACACACAGTGACAGTGACAATGACACACACAGTGACAATGACACTGACCTGGCACGGCGGGTGGCACTGTCCTGCGCAGCGCTGTCACCGTTGCCATGGCACACACAGTGACAATGACAATGACACACACACAGTGACAATGACACTGACCTGGCACGGCGGGTGGCACTGTCCTGCGCAGCGCTGTCACCGTTGCCATGGCACACACAGTGACAGTGACAATGACACACACACAGAGGTGACAATGACACTGACCTGGCACGGCGGGTGGCACTGTCCTGCGCAGCGCTGTCACCGTTGCCATGGCACACACAGTGACAATGACAATGACACACACACAGTGACAATGACACTGACCTGGCACGGCGGGTGGCACTGTCCTGCGCAGCGCTGTCACCGTTGCCATGGCACACACAGTGACAATGACAATGACACACACAGTGACAATGACACTGACCTGGCACGGCGGGTGGCACTGTCCTGCGCAGCGCTGTCACCGTTGCCATGGCACACACAGTGACAGTGACAATGACACACACAGTGACAATGACACTGACCTGGCACGGCGGGTGGCACTGTCCTGCGCAGCGCTGTCACCGTTGCCATGGCACACACAGTGACAGTGACAATGACACACACAGTGACAATGACACTGACCTGGCACGGCGGGTGGCACTGTCCTGCGCAGCGCTGTCACCGTTGCCATGGCACACACAGTGACAATGACAATGACACACACACAGTGACAATGACACTGACCTGGCACGGCGGGTGGCACTGTCCTGCGCAGCGCTGTCACCGTTGCCATGGCACACACAGTGACAGTGACAATGACACACACAGTGACAATGACACTGACCTGGCACGGCGGGTGGCACTGTCCTGCGCAGCGCTGTCACCGTTGCCATGGCACACACAGTGACAGTGACAATGACACACACAGTGACAATGACACTGACCTGGCACGGCGGGTGGCACTGTCCTGCGCAGCGCTGTCACCGTTGCCATGGCACACACAGTGACAGTGACAATGACACACACAGTGACAATGACACTGACCTGGCACGGCGGGTGGCACTGTCCTGCGCAGCGCTGTCACCGTTGCCATGGCACACACAGTGACAATGACAATGACACACACAGTGACAATGACACTGACCTGGCACGGCGGGTGGCACTGTCCTGCGCAGCGCTGTCACCGTTGCCATGGCACACACAGTGACAATGACAATGACACACACAGAGGTGACAATGACACTGACCTGGCACGGCGGGTGGCACTGTCCTGCGCAGCGCTGTCACCGTTGCCATGGCACACACAGTGACAATGACAGTGACACACACAGAGGTGACAATGACACTGACCTGGCACGGCGGGTGGCACTGTCCTGCGCAGCGCTGTCACCGTTGCCATGGCACACACAGTGACAATGACAATGACACACACAGTGACAATGACACTGACCTGGCACGGCGGGTGGCACTGTCCTGCGCAGCGCTGTCACCGTTGCCATGGCACACACAGTGACAATGACAATGACACACACAGTGACAATGACACTGACCTGGCACGGCGGGTGGCACTGTCCTGCGCAGCGCTGTCACCGTTGCCATGGCACACACAGTGACAGTGACAATGACACACAGAGGTGACAATGACACTGACCTGGCACGGCGGGTGGCACTGTCCTGCGCAGCGCTGTCACCGTTGCCATGGCACACACAGTGACAGTGACAATGACACACACACAGTGACAATGACACTGACCTGGCACGGCGGGTGGCACTGTCCTGCGCAGCGCTGTCACCGTTGCCATGGCACACACAGTGACAATGACAGTGACACACACAGAGGTGACAATGACACTGACCTGGCACGGCGGGTGGCACTGTCCTGCGCAGCGCTGTCACCGTTGCCATGGCACACACAGTGACAATGACAATGACACACACAGTGACAATGACACTGACCTGGCACGGCGGGTGGCACTGTCCTGCGCAGCGCTGTCACCGTTGCCATGGCACACACAGTGACAATGACAATGACACACACAGAGGTGACACTGACCTGGCACGGCGGGTGGCACTGTCCTGCGCAGCGCTGTCACCGTTGCCATGGCACACACAGTGACAGTGACAATGACACACAGAGGTGACAATGACACTGACCTGGCACGGCGGGTGGCACTGTCCTGCACAGCGCTGTCACCGTTGCCATGGCACACACAGTGACAGTGACAATGACACACACAGAGGTGACAATGACACTGACCTGGCACGGCGGGTGGCACTGTCCTGCGCAGCGCTGTCACCGTTGCCATGGCACACACAGTGACAATGACAATGACACACACAGTGACAATGACACTGACCTGGCACGGCGGGTGGCACTGTCCTGCGCAGCGCTGTCACCGTTGCCATGGCACACACAGTGACAGTGACAATGACACACACACAGAGGTGACAATGACACTGACCTGGCACGGCGGGTGGCACTGTCCTGCGCAGCGCTGTCACCGTTGCCATGGCACACACAGTGACAGTGACAATGACACACACACAGTGACAATGACACTGACCTGGCACGGCGGGTGGCACTGTCCTGCGCAGCGCTGTCACCGTTGCCATGGCACACACAGTGACAATGACACTGACCTGGCACGGCGGGTGGCACTGTCCTGCGCAGCGCTGTCACCGTTGCCATGGCACACACAGTGACAATGACAATGACACACACAGAGGTGACAATGACACTGACCTGGCACGGCGGGTGGCACTGTCCTGCGCAGCGCTGTCACCGTTGCCATGGCACACACAGTGACAATGACAATGACACACACAGTGACAATGACACTGACCTGGCACGGCGGGTGGCACTGTCCTGCGCAGCGCTGTCACCGTTGCCATGGCACACACAGTGACAATGACAATGACACACACAGTGACAATGACACTGACCTGGCACGGCGGGTGGCACTGTCCTGCGCAGCGCTGTCACCGTTGCCATGGCACACACAGTGACAATGACACTGACACACACAGTGACAATGACACTGACCTGGCACGGCGGGTGGCACTGTCCTGCGCAGCGCTGTCACCGTTGCCATGGCACACACAGTGACAGTGACAATGACACACACACAGTGACAATGACACTGACCTGGCACGGCGGGTGGCACTGTCCTGCGCAGCGCTGTCACCGTTGCCATGGCACACACAGTGACAATGACAATGACACACACAGTGACAATGACACTGACCTGGCACGGCGGGTGGCACTGTCCTGCGCAGCGCTGTCACCGTTGCCATGGCACACACAGTGACAGTGACAATGACACACACACAGAGGTGACAATGACACTGACCTGGCACGGCGGGTGGCACTGTCCTGCGCAGCGCTGTCACCGTTGCCATGGCACACACAGTGACAATGACAATGACACACAGAGGTGACAATGACACTGACCTGGCACGGCGGGTGGCACTGTCCTGCGCAGCGCTGTCACCGTTGCCATGGCACACACAGTGACAATGACAATGACACACACACAGTGACAATGACACTGACCTGGCACGGCGGGTGGCACTGTCCTGCGCAGCGCTGTCACCGTTGCCATGGCACACACAGTGACAGTGACAATGACACACAGAGGTGACAATGACACTGACCTGGCACGGCGGGTGGCACTGTCCTGCGCAGCGCTGTCACCGTTGCCATGGCACACACAGTGACAATGACAATGACACACACAGTGACAATGACACTGACCTGGCACGGCGGGTGGCACTGTCCTGCGCAGCGCTGTCACCGTTGCCATGGCACACACAGTGACAATGACAATGACACACACAGTGACAATGACACTGACCTGGCACGGCGGGTGGCACTGTCCTGCGCAGCGCTGTCACCGTTGCCATGGCACACACAGTGACAGTGACAATGACACACACACAGGTGACAATGACACTGACCTGGCACGGCGGGTGGCACTGTCCTGCGCAGCGCTGTCACCGTTGCCATGGCACACACAGTGACAATGACAATGACACACAGAGGTGACAATGACACTGAGCTGGCACGGCGGGTGGCACTGTCCTGCGCAGCGCTGTCACCGTTGCCATGGCACACACAGTGACAATGACAATGACACACACAGTGACAATGACACTGACCTGGCACGGCGGGTGGCACTGTCCTGCGCAGCGCTGTCACCGTTGCCATGGCACACACAGTGACAATGACAATGACACACAGAGGTGACAATGACACTGAGCTGGCACGGCGGGTGGCACTGTCCTGCGCAGCGCTGTCACCGTTGCCATGGCACACACAGTGACAATGACAATGACACACACAGAGTGACAATGACACTGACCTGGCACGGCGGGTGGCACTGTCCTGCGCAGCGCTGTCACCGTTGCCATGGCACACACAGTGACAGTGACAATGACACACAGAGGTGACAATGACACTGACCTGGCACGGCGGGTGGCACTGTCCTGCGCAGCGCTGTCACCGTTGCCATGGCACACACAGTGACAATGACAATGACACACACACAGTGACAATGACACTGACCTGGCACGGCGGGGTGGCACTGTCCTGCGCAGCGCTGTCACCGTTGCCATGGCACACACAGTGACAGTGACAATGACACACAGAGGTGACAATGACACTGACCTGGCACGGCGGGTGGCACTGTCCTGCGCAGCGCTGTCACCGTTGCCATGGCACACACAGTGACAGTGACAATGACACACAGAGGTGACAATGACACTGACCTGGCACGGCGGGTGGCACTGTCCTGCGCAGCGCTGTCACCGTTGCCATGGCACACACAGTGACAATGACAATGACACACACACAGTGACAATGACACTGACCTGGCACGGCGGGTGGCACTGTCCTGCGCAGCGCTGTCACCGTTGCCATGGCACACACAGTGACAGTGACAATGACACACACAGTGACAATGACACTGACCTGGCACGGCGGGTGGCACTGTCCTGCGCAGCGCTGTCACCGTTGCCATGGCACACACAGTGACAATGACAATGACACACACACAGAGGTGACAATGACACTGACCTGGCACGGCGGGTGGCACTGTCCTGCGCAGCGCTGTCACCGTTGCCATGGCACACACAGTGACAATGACAATGACACACACAGTGACAATGACACTGACCTGGCACGGCGGGTGGCACTGTCCTGCGCAGCGCTGTCACCGTTGCCATGGCACACACAGTGACAATGACAATGACACACACAGTGACAATGACACTGACCTGGCACGGCGGGTGGCACTGTCCTGCGCAGCGCTGTCACCGTTGCCATGGCGATCTCCTCGGGGCTGTACTTGGTGGCACAGGCGTGTCCCGCTGTCACCATGTTGGGTTTCAGCAATGTCCCCTCCAGGTACACGTGGTGGTCACTCAGGGCCTTGTACACAGCTGCCAGCACCTGGGGACAGTGGGGACATCACTGGGGACATCATTGGGGACATTGGGGACATTGGGGACACCTTGGGGACATTGGGGACACCTTGGGGACACTGCAGGGCTCTGTACACAGCTGCCAGCACCTGGGGACACTTGGGGACACTCAGGGACACTCAGGGGACCCAAAGTCACTCAGGTGCCACCACCCCCTGTCCTGGTGCCACCTCCTGGTGTCACCCTGCGAGCTCAGGACGCCCTGGGGACACTTGGGGACACTTTGAGGACACTCAGGTGACACTTTGGGGACACCCTGGGGACACTTTGGGGACCCAAAGCCACTCAGGTGCCACCACCCCCTGTCCTGGTGCCACCTCCTGGTGTCACCCTGCGAGCTCAGGACACCTTGGGGACATTGAGGACACTCTGGGGACACTTGGGGACACTCTGGTGACACTCAGGGGACACTCTGAGGACCCAAAGCCACTCAGGTGCCACCACACCGTGTCCTGGTGTCACCTCCTGGTGTCACCCTGCGAGCTCAGGACACCTTGGGGACACTTGGGGACACTCAGGGACCCTTGGTGACACTCAGGGACACTCAAGTGACACTCAGGTGACACCTGGGGACACTTGGGGACACTCAGGGACACTTGATGACACTGGAGGTGACACCAGCAGGTGGCACTCTGGGGACACTCTGAGGACACTCTGGGGACACTCAGGGACACTTTGGGGACACTCAGGTGCCACCACCCCCTGTCCTGGTGTCACCTCCTGGTGTCACCCTGCGAGCTCAGGACACCTTGGGGACACTTGGCGACACTGAGGTGACACAGAGGTGACACCAGGAGGTGGCACTGGGACACTCTGGGGACACTTTGGGGACACCAGGAGCCACTCAGGTGCCACCACTCCTGTCCTGGTGTCGCCTCCTGGTGTCACCCTGTGAGCTCAGGACACTGAGGTGACCCTTGGTGACCCTGGGTGACACCTTGGTGACACTGAGGTGACACTGAGGTGACACTGACCTTCTCGGTGACGTACTGGCACGTCTTGAGGTCGTGGTCGCCGTCCGGGAGGATCTCGGGCTCCACGATGGGGACGATGCCGTTCTGGGGACACAGGGGACAGTGGGGACATGTCAGTGACATTTGGGGACATGGCAGTGACATTTGGGGACAGTGGGGACAGGGACAGAGGGGACAGGATGGGGACGATGCCGTTCTGGGGACACAGGGGACATTGGGGACACGTCAGTGACATTGGGGACATTGGGGACACGTCAGTGACATTGGGGACACAGGGACAGAGGGGACAGGATGGGGACGATGCCGTTCTGGGGACACAGGGGACATTTGGGGACATGTCAGTGACATTGGGGACAGTGGGGACAGGGAAAGAGGGGACAGCAGGAGGGGACACAAGGGAGATGAGGTGCCACCAAACCCCCACAAGTGCCACCAGACTGTCCCTAGATGCCACCAAACCCCCTCCAGATGCCACCAAAGCCCCCAAAAGTGCCACCAGCCCCCCTCTAGATGCCACCAACCCCTACTCAGATGTCACCAAACTCCCTAAAAGTGCCACCAAACTGGCCTTAGATGCCACCAAACCCCCTAAGTGACACCAAACTAAGTGTCACCAAACTCTAAATGCCACCAAACCCCCCTAGATGTCACCAAACCCCCTCCAGGTGTCACCAAACCCCCCAAAAATGCCACCAGACTGTCCCTAGACGCCACCACACCCCTTCCAGATGTCACCAAAGCCCCCAAAAGTGCCACCAAACCCTGTCTAGATGTCACCAAACTCCCTGAGAGTGTCACCAAACCCTCTAAATGCCACCAAACCCTCTCTAGATGTCACCAAAGCCCCCTAAGTGCCACCAAACCCCCTTCAGGTGACACCAAATCAAGTGTCACCAAACTCTAGATGCCACCAAACTGTTCCTAGATGCCACCAAAACCCCAAAAAGTGCCACCAAACCCCTCTAGATGTCACCAGACCTCTCTAACTGCCACCAAACCCCCCAAAAGTGCCACCAAACTGTCCCTAAGTGCCACCAAAGTAAGTACCACCAAACTCTAAATGCCACCAAACCTCTCTAGATGTCACCAAACCCCCCAAAAGTGCCACCAAACTGTCCCTAAGTGTCACTAAACCCTCCCTAAGTGCCACCAAACTAAGTGTCACCAAACCCTAAGTGCCACCAAACTGTCCCCAGATGCCACCAAACTCCCTCTGGATGCTACCAAACCCCTCAAAGATGCCATCAAACTGTCCCTAAGTGCCACCCAACCTCACTAAAGTGCCACCAAACCCCCTCCAGATGCCACCAAACCCCCCCTAAATGCCACCAAACTGTCCCTAGATGCCACCAAACCCTAAGTGACATCAAACTAAATGCCACCAAACTCCACCCAGATGCCACCAAACCCTCTCTAGATGCCACCAAACTGTCCCTAGATGCCACCAAACCCCTCAAAAGTGCCACCAAACCCCCTCCAGATGCCACCAAAGCCCCCAAAAGTGCCACCAAACCCTCTCAAAGTGCCACCAAGCCCTGCAAAAGTGCCACCAAACCCCCTCCAGATGTCACCAAGCTCTCTCTAGATGTCACCAAACCCCCCCTAGCTGCCACCAAACCCTCTCTAAGTGCCCCCAAACTGTCCCTAGATGCCACCAACCCCCCTCCAGATGCCACCAAACCCCCAAAAGTGCCACCAACCCCCTTCTAGATGTCACCAAACTGTCTCTAGATGCCACCAAACCCCCCCTAGGTGCCACCAAACCCCCCAAAAGTGCCACCAAACCCCCTCCACATGCCACCAAACCCCCCAAAAGTGCCACCAAACCCTCTCTAGATGTCACCAAACCCTAAGTGACAACAAAATAAGTGCCACAAAAACCTTCCTAAGTGCCACCACACCCTTCTAGATGCCACCAAACCCCATCCAGATGCCACCAAACCCCCTCAGATGTCACCAATCCCCAAAAAGTGCCACCAACCCCCTTCTAGATGTCACCAAACTGTCTCTAGATGCCCCCAAACCCCCTCCAGATGCCACCAAACCTCCTAAAACTGCCACCAAACCCCATCTAAATGCCACCAAACCCCACCAAAAGTGCCACCAAACCACTCCCAGATGCCACCAAACCCTCTCTAGATGTCACCAAACCCCCTCCAGATGCCACCGAATCCCCTTTAGATGCCACCAAACCCTCTCCAGATGTCACCAAACCCCACAAGTGCCACCAAATCTCCTCCAGATGCCACCAAACTGTCCTTAGATGCCACCAAACCCTCTCTAGATGTCACCAAACCCTAAGTGACAACAAAGTAAGTGCCACAAAAACCTTCCTAAGTGCCACCAAACCCTCTCTAAGTGTCACCAGCCCCCCTCCAGATGCCACCAAACCCTTTCCAGATGTCACCAAACCTTTTCCAGATGCCACCAAACCCTCTAAGTGACACCAAGCTAAGTGTCACCAAACTCTAAATGCCACCAAACCCATCTAGAGGCCACCATCCCCCCCTAGATGCCACCAAACCCTGCTAAAGTGCCATCAAAGCCTGTCCAGATGTCACCAAGCCCTGTCCAGGTGCCACTAAACTGTCCCTAGATGTCACCAACCCCCCAAAAGTGCCACCAAACCCCCTCTAAGTGTCACCAGACTGTCTCTAGATGCCACCAAACCCTAAGTGACATCAAACCAAATGCCACCAAACTCCACTCAGATGCCACCAAACCCCCCTAGATGCCACCAAACCCCCCAAAAATGCCACCAAATCCCCTCCAGATGTCACCAAACCCTCTCTAGATGCCACCAAACCCCCCTCTAGATGCCACCAAAATGTCCTTAGATGCCACCAAACTCCTTTAAGTGCCACCAAACCCTCTCTAGATGCCACCAAACCATCCCTAGATGTCACCAAACCACCCAAAAGTGCCACCAAACCCTCTCTAGATCCCACCAAACTATCCCTAGATGCCACCAAAATGTCCTTAGATGCCACCAACCTCCCTTAAGTGCCACCAACCCCTCAAAAGTGCCACCAAACCCTCTCTAGATGCCACCAAACCCCCCAAAAGTGCCACCAACCCCCTTTAGATGCCACCAAACCCCTCAAAAGTGCCACCAAACCCCCTAGATGCCACCAAACTAAGTGTCAACAAACTCTAAGTGCCACCAAAATCCCCAAAATTGCCACCAAACCCCCTCCAGATGTCACCAACCTCTACTCAGATGTCACCAAACCCCCCCTAGACGCCACCAAACCCTCTCTGGATGCCACCAAACCCCTCAAAAGTCGCACCAAACCCCCTCCTAAGTGCCACCAAACCCTCTCTAATTGCTACCAAACCCTAAGTGACATCAAACTAAGTGCCACAAGCCCCCTCCAGATGCCACCAAACCCTCTCTAAGTGCCACCAACCCCCCTTTAGATGCCACCAACCCCCCTCCAAATCCCACCACCCCCCCCAAACCACCACTGACGCCCCCCAGCGCCCGCAGGTGACCCTTGGGGACAGGCAGGGACCTGCTGGCAGATGCTGGCGTAGCGCGCCAGCACGTTGGCGTTCTCCATGACGGCGAGCGGCGTCGGCGTGTGCGCCGTGATCTTCAGCACGCAGCGCCACTTGGCAAAGTCCGCGCCGTCCTTCTTGTACTGGGCACAGCGCTCCATGAGGCCATCCAGCCCTGGGGACAGTGGGGACATCATGGGGACATTGGGGACACTGGGGACATTGGGGACATTGGGGACATTGGGGACATTGGGGACATTGGGGCCACTTGGCAAAGTCCGCGCCGTCCTTCTTGTACTGGGCACAGCGCTCCATGAGGCCATCCAGCCCTGGGGACAGTGGGGACATTGGGGACATCGTGGGGACACTGGGGACACTGGGGACATTGGGGACATTGGGGACACTGGGGACATTGGGGCCACTTGGCAAAGTCCGCGCCGTCCTTCTTGTACTGGGCACAGCGCTCCATGAGGCCATCCAGCCCTGGGGACATTGGGGACATCATGGGGACATTGGGGACATTGGGGACATTGGGGACACACAGGGACATTGGGGACACTGGGGACATTGGGGACATTGGGGACACTGGGGACATTGGGGACACTGGGGACACTGGGGACACTGGGGACATTGGGGACATTGGGGACATTGGGGACATTGGGGACACTGGGGACACTGGGGACATCATGGGGACACTGGGGACATTGGGGACACTGGGGACACTGGGGACACTGGGGACACTGGGGACATTGGGGCCACTTGGCAAAGTCCGCGCCGTCCTTCTTGTACTGGGCACAGCGCTCCATGAGGCCATCCAGCCCTGGGGACATCATGGGGACATCATGGGGACATTGGGGACACTGGGGACACTGGGGACATTGGGGACATTGGGGACATTGGGGACATTGGGGACACTGGGGACATTGGGGACATTGGGGACATTGGGGACACTGGGGACATTGGGGACATTGGGGACATTGGGGACATTGGGGACATTGGGGACACTGGGGACATTGGGGACATTGGGGACACTGGGGACATTGGGGACATTGGGGACACTGGGGCCACTTGGCAAAGTCTGCGCCGTCCTTCTTGTACTGGGCACAGCGCTCCATGAGGCCATCCAGCCCTGGGGACAGTGGGGACATTGGGGACACTGGGGACATTGGGGACAGTGGGGACAGTGGGGACACTGGGGACATCATGGGGACATCATGGGGACATCATGGGGACATTGGGGACAGTGGGGACATTGGGGACATCATGGGGACATTGGGGACATTGGGGACATTGGGGACATTGGGGACATCATGGGGACATTGGGGACATTGGGGACATTGGGGACATTGGGGACATTGGGGACATTGGGGACATTGGGGCCACTTGGCAAAGTCCGCGCCGTCCTTCTTGTACTGGGCACAGCGCTCCATGAGGCCATCCAGCCCTGGGGACATTGGGGACATTGGGGACATTGGGGACACTGGGGACAGTGGGGACATCATGGGGACATTGGGGACAGTGGGGACATTGGGGACATTGGGGACATTGGGGACATTGGGGACACCTTGGGGACAGTGGGGACATTGGGGACATTGGGGACATGGGGACACTGGGGACGTCAGAGGGATTTGGGGACACTCAGGGACATTGGGGACACTGGGAACATCCAAGGGACTGGGGACACAAATGTCACACTGGGGACATTGGGGACAATCAATGGATTGGGGACATTGGGGACATTGGGGATATCAGGGACACTGGGGACATTTGGGACACTCAGACACTGGGGACACAAATGTCACACTGGGGACACTGGGGACAGTCAGGGGACATTGGGGACATTGGGGACAATCAATGGATTGGGGATATTGGGGACACTGGGGACATTGGGGACACTGGGGACATTGGGGACAGTGGGGACAGTGGGGACAGTGGGGACATGGGGGACACTGGGGACATTGGGGACAATCAGGGGGTTTGAGGACATTGAGGACATTGGGGACATTCAAGGGATTGGGGACACAAATGTCACATTAGGGACATTGAGGACAATCAATGGATTGGGGACATTGGGGACATTCAAGGGATTGAGGACACACAGGGACATTGGGGACATTGGGGACATTTGGGACACTCAGACACTGGGGACACAAATGTCACACTGGGGACATTGGGGACAGTCAGGGGACATTGGGGACAATCAATGGATTTGAGGACACGGGGACAATCAGAGGACAGTGAGGACATTGGGGACACCCAAGGGATTGGGGACACAAATGTCACACTGGGGACACTGGGGACACTCAGGCACTGGGGACACAAATGTCACACTGCAGACATTGGGGACACTCAGGGGACATTGGACACAATCAATGCATTGGGGACACTGGGGACATTGGGGACATCATGGAGACATTGGGGACATGGGGGACACTCAGGGACATTGCGGACATCCAAGGGATTTGGGGACACTGGGGACAATCAATGCATTGGGGACATTGGGGACACTGGGGACACTCAGGGACATCCAGGGGATTGGGGACACTGGGGACATTGGGGACATCATGGGGACATTGGGGACACTCAGGGACATTGGGGACTTTGTGGTGGCTTCGATGACAGGGACATGGCGGTGACACAGGGATGGTGACACCGTGGTGGCAGCAGGGACACCGTTGTGACAGGGACAGGGACACAGCAGTGACATTGGGTACATGGTTGTGACATTGGTGACACATTGGGGACATGGCTATGACAGTGACAGTGACAATGACAGGGACAAGGACACATTTGTGATACTGGGGACACGGCTGTGACAGGGACAAGGACATGGCGGGGACACTGGGGACACAGCTGTGACATTGAGGACAATGACAGGGACATGGTTGTGACACTGGGGACACATTGGGGACACGGCTGTGACAGTGACAATGACAGGGACAAGGACACAGGTGTGACATTGGGGACAATGACAGGGACACAGCAGTGACATTGAGGACAAGGACAATGACACAGGTGTGACATTGGGGACACAGGTGGGACAGGGACAGTGACATGGTGGTGGCATTAGGGACATGGTGACACAGTAGTGACAGGGACAGTGTGTGACATTGGGGACACATTGAGGACAGGGCTACGACACTGGGGACAATGACAGGAACACAACAGTGACGTTGGGGACACTGCTATGACAATGACAGTGACAATGCCACATGTGTGACATTGGGGACATGTCTGTGACACTGGGGACACCTTGGGGACACAGCTGTGACAGTAACAGTGACAGTGACAATGACAGTGACAATGACAATGACAGTGACAATGACAGTGACAATGACACATGTGTGACATGTGTGACATTGGGGACAGTGCTGTCACTCACCCTGAGTCGTGGTCTCTCCGTTGGTGCCAGCCAGGGGCACCACGCCCTTGTCAACCTGGGGACACAAACGGGGTCAGTGGGGACACCAGGGACACCATGGCCACCAGGGACACTGGGATCAGCAGGGTCAGCGGGGACACCAAGGTCACCAGGACCACCAAGGTCACCAGGGTCACTGAGGCCACCAGAGCCACCAGGGCCACCAGGGCCACCGGGGACACCAAGGCCACCAGGGTCAGTGGGGACACCAGGGTCATCAGGGTCATTGCAGCCACCAGGGCCACCAGGGTCACCAGGGACAGCAGGGACAGCAGGGCCACCAGGGTCACTGAGGTCACCACGGCCACCGGGGACACCAGGGACAGTGGGGACACCAAGGTCACCAGGGACGCCAGGGACACCGGGGTCAGCAGGGTCAGTGGGGACACCAAGGTCACCAGGACCACCAGAGTCACCAAGGTCACCAGGGCCACCAAGGTCACCACGGACACCGAGGCCACCAAGGCCACCAGGGATACCAGGGATACCAGGGCCACAAGGGTCACCAGGGTCATTGCAGCCACCAGGGCCACCAAGGTCACCAGAGCCACCAAGGTCACCACGGACACCAAGGACACCAGGGTCACCAAGGACACCAGGGACACTAAGGCCACTAGAGCCACCAGGGTCACTGAGGCCACCAAGGCCACCAAGGTCAGCAGGGACACCGGGGCCACCAAGGCCACCAGGGTCACCAAGGCCACCAGGGCCACCAGGGCCACCAGGGTGAGTGGGGACACCAGAGCCATCAGGGCCACCAGGGACACCGGGGACACCAGGGACACCAAGGCCACCAAGGTCACCAGGGACACCAGAGTCACCAGGGCCACCAAGGCCACCAGGGCCACCAGAGTCACCAGGGACACCAAGGCCACTAGAGCCACCAGGGTCACTGAGGCCACCAAGGCCACCAAGGCCACCAGGGTCAGTGGGGTCACCAGGGTCACCAGGGTCACTGAGGCCACAAGGGTCACCAGGGACAGCAGGGCCACCAGAGTCACCAGGGCCACCAAGGCCACCAGGGACATCGAGGCCATCAGAGCCACCAGGGCCACCAAGGTCACCTCTGTCCCGTGTCCCCCTCCAGGCCCCCACCCTGGGGTGACCGAGCTGGGTCACGAACAACGTCCAACCCCAAATGTCCCCAAGGTGTCCCCAACTCCCTGACACTTCCAAGGTGTCCCTGAGGTGTCCCCACACTGTCCCCAAGGTGTCCCCAATGTCCCCAAGGTGTCCCCAGTGTCCCTGTACCCACCTTGATGCCACCAGCACCCCCTTGTCACAGATGATTCTTTTGAAGGAGCGCCCATTGTCACCCTTGACCCAACCCCAGAATCCCCTCCTGCCTGATGTCCTCAATGTCCCCACGCTGTCCCCAAGGTGTCCCCAATGTCCCCAATGTCCCTGAGGTGTCCCCAGTGTCCCCAAGGTGTCCCCAATGTCCCCAAGGTGTCCCCAATGTCCCCAGACCCACCTTGATGCCCACCAGGCCTCCCTTGTCGCAGATGATCCGTGTGAAGCGGCGCCCATCGCAATCCCAGAATCCCCTCCTGCCTCACATCCCGCTGTCCCCACGCTGTCCCCACGCTGTCCCCAATGTCCCCAAGGTGTCCCCAATGTCCTCAATGTCCCCAAGGTGTCCCCAAGGTCCCCGTACCCACCTTGATGCCCACCAGGCCTCCCTTGTCGCGGATGATCCGTGTGAAGCGGCGCCCATCGCAATCCCAGAATCCCCTCCTGCCTCACATCCCGCTGTCCCCACGCTGTCCCTGACGTGTCCCCAATGTCCCCAAGGTGTCCCCAGTGTCCCTGTACCCACCTTGATGCCCACCAGGGCTCCCTTGTCGCGGATGACCTGGGGGAAGGGGCGCCCATCGTCGGCTTTCTGGTACATGGTCTCGTGGAACAGGATGACGCCGCCGATGCACGGCTCCACGCGCTTGTCGGCCGTGAACAGCAGCTGCCGGTACCAGCGCCGGTTCTCCTCCGTGTTCTCGGCCCCCACCGAGCTCAGGCGCTTGGCAATGCTGCCTGGGAACAAGAGAAACCAGTATAAACCAGTATGAACCAGTACAGACCAGTATGGGTCACTATAAACCTGTATGGGTCAGTATAAACTGGCTGGTTCTCCTCCGTGTTCTCGGCCCCCACCGAGCTCAGGCACTTGGCAATGCTGCCTGGGGGCATGGAGACCAGTATAAACCAGTATGGACCAGTATGGACCAGTACAGACCAGTATGGACCAGTATGAGTCACTATAAACCAGTATGGGTCAGTATAAACCGGCCGGTTCTGCTCCGTGTTCTCGGCCCCCACTGAGCTCAGGCGCTTGGCAATGCTGCCTGGGGAGGGGAGAGACCAGTATAAACCAGTATGGACCAGTATGGACCAGTATGAACCAGTACAGACCAGTACAGACCAGTATGGACCAGTATGAGTCACTATAAACCAGTATGGATCAATGCAAACCAGCCGGTTCTGCTCCATGTTCTCGGCCCTCACCAAGCTCAGACGCTTGGGGAGAGACCAGTATGGACCAGTATAAACCAGTACAGACCAGTATGGACCAGTATAAACCAGTATGGGTCACTACAAACCAGTACAGACCAGTATGAGTCACTATAAACCAGTATGAACCAGTGTGGATCAATGTAAACCGGTCGGTTCTGCTCCGTGTTCTCGGCCCCCACAGAGCTCAGGCACTTGGGGAGAGACCAGTATGGACCAGTATGGACCAGTATGGACCAGTATAAACCAGTACAGACCAGTATGGACCAGTATGGACCAGTATGGACCAGTATGGACCAGTACGGACCAGTATGGACCAGTATGGACCAGTACAGACCAGTATGGATCACTATAGATTGTTATAGACCGGTCGGTTCTACTCCGTGTTCTCGGCCCCCACTGAGCTCAGACGCTTGGGGAGAGACCAGTATGGACCAGTATGGACCAGTACAGACCAGTATGGACCAGTGCATACCAGTATGGACCAGTATGGGTCACTATAAACCAGTATGGACCAGTATGGATCAATGTAAACCGGTCGGTTCTGCTCTGTGTTCTCGGCCCCCACCGAGCTCAGGCGCTTGGCAATGCTGCCTGGGGAGGGGAGAGACCAGTATAAACCAGTATAAACCAGTACAAACCAGTATAGACCAGTATACATGGGTTCAGACTAGTATAAACCAGTATGGACCAGTATGGACCAGTACAGACTGATATAAACCGGTATAGACCAGCATGGACTAGTACAAACCGGTTTAGGCCAGTACAAACCAGTACAGACCAGTATATATGGGTTCAGACTAGTATAAACCAGTGTGGACCAGTATGGATTGATATAAACCAGTATGGCCCAGCATGGACTGGTACAAACCAGTATAGGCCAGTATAGACCAGTATAAACCAGTATAGACCAGTATATATGCATATGGACTGGTTCAGACTAGTATAAACCAGTATGGACCAATACGGACCAGTATGGTCTGGTAGAATCCACTATAAACAAACATAGACCAGCATAAACCAGTATGGACCAGTATGAACCAGTATGGACCAGTATAACCCTGTTAAAACCAGTACAAACCAGTATGGACCAGCATGAACCTGTACAGGCCAGTACAAACCAGTATGGACCAGTACAAACCAGTATGGACCAGGAACCCCAGACAGGCTCCTGGTGTTGTCTCAGTGCTTCCCAGTCCCTCCCAGTCCATCCCAGTCCCTCCCAGTCCCTCCCAGTCCATTCCCAGTCCCTCCCAGTTCAATCCCAGTCCCTCCCAGTCCATTCCCAGTTTATCCCAGTCCATCCCAGTCCGTACCAGTTGACTCATCAGCAGCCAGGATTCCCTTTCCGGGTGCCACGATGCGCTGGGCGATGGCCGCCAGTCCCTCCCAGTCCCTCCCAGTCCATTCCCAGTCCCTCCCAGTTTATCCCAGTCCATCCCAGTCCATACCAGTTGACTCATCAGCAGCCAGGATTCCCTTTCCGGGTGCCACGATGCGCTGGGCGATGGCCGCCAGCTCCTTCTTCTGCTCGGGGGTGAGCGCGGGCACGGGAGGGGACATGGTGCTGGCACTGAGGGGACACAGGGACAGCAGAGGGGACATCAGCTGGGAGGACTGGGAGTGAACTGGGAGGGACTGGGAGGGACTGGGATTGAACTGGGAGGGAGTGGGAATGGACTGGGATGGACTGGGAGGGATTGGATTGATAATAGGAGGGACTGGGAGTGAAGTGGGAATGGACTGGGAGGGACTGGGAGGGACTGGGAATGGACTGGGAATGGACTGGGAGGGACTGGGAATGGACTGGGAGGGACTGGGAATGGACTGGGAGGGACTGGGAGTGAAATGGGAGGGACTGGGATTGAACTGGGAGGGACTTGGAATGGACTGGGATGGACTGGGAATGGACTGGGAATGGACTGGGAGGGACTGGGAATGGACTGGGAGGGACTGGGAGTGAAATGGGAGGGACTGGGATTGAACTGGGAGGGACTTGGAATGGACTGGGATGGACTGGGAATGGACTGGGATGGACTGGGAGGGACTGGGAGTGGACTGGGAGTGGACTGGGAGTGGACTGGGAGTGATTGGGAAGGAACTGGGAGGGACTGGGAGAGACTGGGAGAGACTGGGAGTGAAATGGGAGGGGCTGAGAAGGACTGGGATGGACTGGGATTGAACTGGGAGTGACTGGGATTGAACTGGGATGGACTGGGATTGAACTGGGATGGACTGGGAGCGAGTGGAGGGGACTGGGAGGGACAGGGAATGGACTGGGAGGGACTGGGAGTGAACTGGGAGGGAGTGAGACAGAACTGGGAGTGACTGGGATTGAACTGGGAGGGACTGGGATTGAACTGGGAGGGACTGGGACAGACTGGGATGGACTGGTAATGGACTGGGATGGACTGGGAGCGAGTGAGAAACACTGGGAATGGACTGGGAGGGACTGGGAATGGACTGGGAGTGAACTGGGAATGGACTGGGAGGGAGTGGGAATGGACTGGGAGGGAGTGGGAGTGAAGTGGGAAGGACTGGGAGGGGACTGGGAGGGACTGGGAATGGATTGGGATGGACTGGGAGGGACTGGGAGGCACTGGGAGTGAAGTGGGAGTCAAGTGGGAGGGACTGGGAATGGACTGGGAGTGAGCTGGAGTCACTGGGAGGGACTGGAGAGGCTCAGAGGTCACTGGGAATGGACTGGGAGGGACTGGGAGTGAAGTGAGAGGGAGTGGGACAGACTGGGATGGACTGGGAGGGACTGGGAGGGAACTGGGAATGGACTGGGGGGTACTGGAAGGGAACTGGGAGTGACTGAGAGGGTCTGAGAGGGACTGGGATTGAACTGGGAATGAACTGGGGGGGACCGGGAATGGACTGCAGGGAACTGGAAGGGAACTGGGAGGGCACTGGGAATGGACTGGGAAGGACTGGGAGGGAACTGGGAGGAAACTGGGAGGGTCTGAGAGGGACTGGGATTGACTGGGAGGGACTGGGATTGAACTGGGAATGGACTGGGAGGGGACTGCAGTCACTGGGAGGGGACTGGGAATGGACTGGAGTCACTGGGAAGGACTGCAGAGGATCAGAGGTCACTGGGAATGGACTGGGAGGGACTGGGAGGGACTGGGAATGGACAGGAGAGGCTCAGAGGTCACTGGGAGGGCACTGGGAACACTGGGAGTGACTGGGAGTGAACTGGAGTCACTGGGAGTGGACTGGAGAGGCTCAGAGGTCACTGGGAATGGACTGGGAGGGACTGGGAAGGACTGGGATTGAACTGGGAAGGATCAGAGGTCACTGGAATGAACTGGGAATGGACTGGGGTCACTGGGAAGGACTGGAGAGGATCAGAGGTCACTGGGAATGGACTGGGAGGGCACTGGGAGCACTGGGAATGGACTGGGGTCACTGGGAAGGACTGGAGAGGATCAGAGGTCACTGGGAATGGACTGGGAGGGCACTGGGAGCACTGGGAGCGGACTGGGGTCACTGGGAAGGACTGGAGAGGATCAGAGGTCACTGGGAAGGACTGGGAGTGAACTGGGAGCAGACAAGGACGGCACCGATAAGGACTGGGGGCACTGGGAGTGAACTGGGAGTGGACTGGGGTCACTGGGAAGGACTGGGAGTGAACTGGGAGCAGACAAGGACGGCACCGATAAGGACTGGGGGCACTGGGAGTGAACTGGGAGTGGACTGGGGTCACTGGGAAGGACTGGGAGTGAACTGGGAGCAGATAAGGACGGCACCGATAAGGACTGGGGGCACTGGGAGTGAACTGGGAGTGGACTGGGGTCACTGGGAAGGACTGGGAGTGAACTGGGAGCAGATAAGGATGGCACTGATAAGGACTGGGGGCACTGGGAGTGAACTGGGAGGGACTGGGAAGGATCAGAGGTCACTGAGAATGGACTGGGGGCACTGGGAGGGACTGGGAGAGACTGGGAGTGACTGGGAGGGACTGGGAGGGACTGGGAGGGACTGGGAGAGACTGGGAGTGACTGGGAGGGACTGGGAGGGACTGGGAGGGACTGGGAGCACTGGGAGTGAAGTGGGAGTGACTGGAGAGGATCAGAGGTCACTGGGAATGGACTGAGATTGAACTGGGAGGGCACTGGGGGCACTGGGATTGAACTGGACAGGGTTAGAGGTCACTGGGAGGGCACTGGGATTGAACTGGGAGGGCACTGGGAGCACTGGGATTGAACTGGGAAGGATCAGAGGTCACTGGGAGTGAACTGGGAGAGCACTGGGAGCACTGGGATTGAACTGGGAAGGATCAGAGGTCACTGGGAGTGAACTGGGAGGGCACTGGGAGCACTGGGATTGAACTGGGAAGGATCAGAGGTCACTGGGAGTGAACTGGGAGGGCACTGGGAGCACTGGGATTGAACTGGGAAGGCTCAGAGGTCACTGGGAGGGCACTGGGAGAGCACTGGGAGCACTGGGATTGAACTGGGAAGGCTCAGAGGTCACTGGGAGGGCACTGGGAGTGAACTGGGAGCACTGGGATTGAACTGGGAAGGCTCAGAGGTCACTGGGAGGGCACTGGGAGTGAACTGGGAGCACTGGGATTGAACTGGGAAGGATCAGAGGTCACTGGGAGGGCACTGGGGGCACTGGGAAAAAGTGGAGAGGATCAGAGGTCACTGGGAAGGACTGGAACTGAACTGGGAGGGCACTGGGAGCACTGGGAGTGAACTGGACAGGGTTAGAGGTCACTGGGAGGGCACTGGGATTGAACTGGGAGGGCACTGGGAGCACTGGGATTGAACTGGGAGTGAACTGGAGAGGATCAGAGGGCACTGGGAGTGAACTGGGATTGAACTGGGGGCACTGGGAGTGAACTGGGAAGGATCAGAGGTCACTGGGAACACTGGGACTGAACTGGGAGGGCACTGGGGGCACTGGGGGGTGGAAGAACCCCAAGATTTGGAGGAAAAAAACCCCAAAATTTCAAGGAAAAAACCCAAATTTCAGGGGAAAAAACACCAAAATTTTAAGGAAAAAAACCCTCAAAATTTCAGGGAAAAACATCAAATTTTAAGGAAAACCCCTCAAATTTTAAAGGAAAAACCCCAAATTTTAAAGAAAAAAAACACCCAAAATTCCAGGAGAAAAAAGCCTCAAAATTTCAGGGCAAAAAATCCAAATTTCAGGGAAAAAACCCCCAAATTTTAAGAAAAAAACCACCCAAGTTTTGAGAAATAAACACCAAAATTTTGCAGAGAAAACAGCAAATTTTAAGGAAAAAACCCCTAAAATTTCAGAAAAAAACCCCCAAATTTTAAGTGAAAAACCCTCAAAATTTCAGGGAAAAACTGCAAATTTCAAAGGAAAAAAATCCCAAATTTTAAGGAAAAAAACCCCACATTTTAAGGCAAAACCCTCAAATTTTAAAGAAAAAAAACCCCAAAATTTCGAGGAAAAACCACCGAAATTTTAAGGAAAAAACCCCCCAAATTTTAAGAAAAAAAACCCAAATTTTAAGGAAAAAAAACCCCAAAATTTCAAGGAAAAAAAAAAATCCCAAAATTTCAAGTAAAAAACCCCAAACTTTAAGAAGGAAAAAAATTTAAAAAAGGAAAAAACTCCAAAAATTTCGAGGAAAAAAAAACCCCCAAATTTTAAGGAAAAAAACCCCAAATTTTAAGGAAAAAACCCACAAAATTTTAAGGAAAAAAGCCCCAAAATTTCAAGTAAAAAAACCTCAAATTTTAAGGGGAAAAAACCCCAAATTTCGAGTTAAAAACCCCAAATTTTAAGGGGAAAAACCCCAAATTTTAAGTAAAAAATCACAAATTTTAAGAAAATAAAACCCCACAAATTTTAAGGGAGTCACTGACCGAGTGTTCGGGAGTGTCCGGAAAAGTTCGGGAGCGTTCGGAGATGTCCGGAGGTGTCCGGAGGGTCCGGGACGGTTCGGGAGTGTCCGGAAGAGTTCGGGAGTGTCCGGAGGGTCCGGGACGGTCCGGGAGTGTCCGGAAAGGTTCGGGAGTGTCCGGAGGGTCCGGAAAGGTTCGGGAGTGTCCGGAGAGGTTCGGGACGGTCCGGGAGGGTTCGGGAGTGTCCGGCGGTGTCCGGAGTGTCCGGAGGGTGCGGGAGCTGCACGAGCAGAGCCGGGAATGTCCCGAGAATGTCCCGAGAATGTCCCGGGATTGTCCCGGGATTGGCCCCGCCCCTCCCCAAGGGCGATTCAAGGGGAGGAGGAGGAGGAGGAGGAAGGAGAACCAGGAAAGGGCTCCACCCCTCCCCCACGGGGGATTGCGCCTCAAAATTCCGATTTTTCACCCCGAAATTTGACTTTTTCACCCCAAAATTCGGCTTTGGGACCTCAAAATTCGGCTTTGCACCCCAAAATCTGGATTTCTCACCCCGAAATTTGGCTTTTGGACCTCAAAAAGCAAATTTTCCACCCAAAATTCGGCTTTTGGACCCCAAAATTCGGATTTTTCACCCCAAAATTTGGCTTTGGGACCCCAAAATTCGACTTTTTCACCCCAAATTCTGCTTTTGAATCCCAAAATTCGACTTTCAGACCCCAAAATTTGGCATTTGGACCCCAGAATTTGATTTTTTCACCCAAAATCTGGCTTTGGGAACCCAAATCCTAATTTTTCACCCCAAAATTTGACTTTTTCACCCCTAAATTCGGATTTTTCACCCCAAAATTCAACTCTTGAACCCCAAAATCTGAATTTTTCACCCCAAATTTCAAAATTTCACCCCAAAATTCGGCTTTTGAACCCCAAAATTAGGATTTTTCACCCTAAAATTCAACTTTTGGACCTCAAAATTCGACTTTGGGACCCCAAAATCTGAATTTTTCACCCTAAATTCGGCTTTGGGACCCCAAAATCCGAATTTTTCACCCTAATATTCAACTTTTGAACCCCCAAAATCGGATTTTTCACCCCAAAATTCGCCTTTGGGACCCCAAATTTCGAATTTTCACCCAAAATTCGACCTTTGGACCTCAAATTTCGGATTTTTCACCCAACACTAAACCTTTGAAACCCAAAATTCGGCTTTTTCACCCTAAAACTCGACTTTTGGACCCCAAAATCCGAATTTTCCACCCAACATTCGACTTTTTCACCCCAAAATTCGACTTTTGGACCTCAAAATTCGGATTTTTCACACCAAAATTTGGATTTTTCACCCTAAAATTCGACTTCTGGACCTCAAAATTTGGCTTTGGGACCCCAGAATTCGATTTTTTCACCCCAAAATCCATTTTTTGTCCACAAAATCAGCTTTTTGCACCTCAAATTTGACTTTTTCACCCCAAAATTCGAAATTTCCACCCAAAATTCGGCTTTGAGACCCCAAAATTCGGATTTTCCACCCAAAATGCATCTTTTGAACTCCAAAATTCGACTTTTTTACCCTAAAACTCCGCTTTTGGACCCCAAAATCCGAATTTTCCACCCAACATTTGACTTTTTCACCCCAAAATTCGACTTTTGGACCCCAAATTTCGAAATTTCACCTCAAAATTTGGATTTTTCACCCCTAAATTCGGCTTTGGGACCCCAAAATTCGGATTTTTCACCCCAAAATTCGACTTTTGGACCTCAACATTTGGCTTTGGGACCCCAAAATTCGATTTTTTCACCCCAAAATCCATTTTTTGTCCACAAAATCAGCTTTTTGCACCTCAAATTTGACTTTTTCACCCCAAAATTCGGCTTTGGCACCCCAAAATTCGAAATTTCACCCCAGAATTCGCCTTTGGGACCCCAAAATTCGATTTTTTCACCCCAAAATCAATTTTTTTCTCCACAAATTCCACCTTTTGCACCTCAAATTCGATTTTTTCTCCCCAAAATTCAACTTTTTCACCCCAAAATTCAGATTTCTCTCCCCAAAATTTGGCTTTGGGACCCCAAAATTCGAAATTTCACCCCTAAATTCGGCTTTGGGACCCAAAAATCCAAATTTTCCACCCAACATTCAACTCTTGAACCCTAAAATTCGACTTTTGGACCCAAAATTTCGAAATTTTACCCCGAAATTTGGCTTTGGGACCCCAAAATTCGGATTTTTCACCCCAAAAAATTCGGCTTTGGGACCCCAAAATTCACATTTTCCACCCCAAAATCCACTTTTATCCACAAAATTCGCCTTTTTCACCCCAAAATTCAATTTTTTTACACAAAATCCACATTTAGGACACAAAAATTGCTTTTTTCACCCAAAATCTGCCCTTTTGACCAAAAAAATCTATATTTTTCACCCACAAAAAAATTTTATTTGCATAAAGTTTGAGTTTTGCACCCTAAAATCTGATTTTTTACCTCAAAATCTGCAATTTTTACCTCAAAATCTGATTTTTTCCACAAAATCTTCACTTTTTACCTCAAAATCTGCAATTTTTACCTCACGATTTCCTCCCAAACCTCCAAAATTCGCAATTTTTACCTCAAAATCTGAATTTTCCCCTCAAAATCTGCACTTTTCCCCTCACAACTTGCACTTTTAAACTTCAGCATTTCCTCCCAACCCCCAAAATCTCCTTTTTCACCCCAAAATCTGCATTTTTACCTCAAAATCTGCGGTTTTTTCCTCAAAATCTCCAATTTTTACGTCACGATTTCCTCTCCCCTCACAAAATCTGCCCCAGACCCCAAAATCTGCTTTTTTCCACCTCAAAATCTCCAATTTTTACCCCAAAATCTGAATTTTTTCCTCAAAATCTTCACTTTTTACCTCACGATTTCCTTCAAACCTCCAAAATTTGCAATTTTTACCTCAAAATCTGGGGTTTTTTCCTCAAAATCTTCACTTTTTACCTCAAAATCTGCAATTTTTACCTCACGATTTCCTTCAAACCTCCAAAATTCGCAATTTTTACCTCAAAATCTGCACTTTTCCCCTCACAACTTGCACTTTTAAACTTCAGCATTTCCTCCCAACCCCCAAAATCTCCTTTTTCACCCCAAAATCCACATTTTAACCTCCAAATCTGCAATTTTTACCTCAAAATCTGCACTTTTTACCTCAGGGTTGCCCCAAAATCCCCATTTTTACCTCAAAATCTGCGTTTTTTTCCTCAAAATCTCCAATTTTTACGTCACAATTTCCTCTCCCCTCACAAAATCTGCCCCGGACCTCAAAATCTCCTTTTTTCACCTCAAAATCTGATTTTTTACCTCAAAATTTGATTTATTCCCCCCAAATCTTCACTTTTTACCTCAAAATCTGGGGTTTTTTTCTCAAAATCTGCATTTTTACCTCAAAATCTTCCCATTTTACCTCACGATTTCCTCTCCCCTCACAAAATCTGCCCCAGACCCCAAAATCTGGAATTTTTACCTCAAAATCTGCACTTTTCCCCTCAAAATCTGGACTTTTCCCCTCACAACTCGCACTTTTAAACTTCAGCATTTCCTCCCAACCCCCAAAATCTCCCTTTTTCACCCCAAAATCTCCCTTTTTCACCCCAAAATCCGCATTTTTACCTCAAAATCTGCGTTTTTTTCCTCAAAATCTCCAATTTTTACGTCAAGATTTCCTCTCCCCTCACAAAATCTGCTCCAGACCCCAAAATCTGCACTTTTCACCTCAAAATCGCCCCTTTTTACCTCAAAATCTGCAATTTTTACCTCACGATTTCCTCCCAAACCTCCAAAATTCGCAATTTTTACCTCAAAATCGGATTTTTCCCCTCAAAATCTGCACTTTTCCCCTCACAACTCGCACTTTTAAACTTCAGTATTTCCTCCCAACCCCCAAAATCTCCTTTTTTCACCCCCAAATCTCCAATTTTAACCTCAAAATCCTCACTTTTCCCTCACACCGCTCTCTCCTTCCCCCCCACCCGCCCGTTCCCCCTCACGACTTCCTCCAACCCCCGCAACGTCCCCTCAACCCCTCCAAACTCTCCCTTTTTCCCCTCAAATCCCGCTTTTCACCCCAAATTCCGCTTTTTCCTCCTCAAACTCAGCCCCTTTCCCCTCACACTTCGCTGCTTGACCCCAAAATTTTCATTTTTTACCCCAAAATTTTCATTTTTTACCCCAAAATTCCGCTCCCCCCCCCCCCCGCCAATCCCGACCTGGGCTCCGCTGCGGCGCTGGCGGGACGTGGGCGGGGCTTGCGGTGGTGACGTCACCGCGCCACGCCCCGAGTGGGCGGGGCCTTAAAAGGGCAACGCCGCGAGCTGAGTCACGGTGGGCCCCACCCAGAACTGGGGGTCCCGGGGGGGAATTTTGGGGTTCACGGGATAATTTTGGGGTTCCCGGGATAATTTTGGGGGTGATCCTGCGAGTTTGGGGTTTTGGGGTCCGCAGGGAGAGTTTGGGGTGAGATTTGGGGGGTTCAAGGTCAATTTTAGGGCATCGTTTTTTGGGGGTTCGGGGTAAATTTGGGGGTTCGGGGTCGATTTTGGGGGGTTCTGGGGGGAGATTTTTGGGGTCCGGGTGGAATTTGGGGGGTCCCGAGTGAGTTTTGGGGGGTCTGGGTTCAGGAGGGGTCAGTTTGGGGGTTCGGGGGCGGTTTTGGGGTGCCCGAGATGAAATTTGGGGTCTGAATTTTGGGGTGCGAGGGGGATTTGGGGACAATCCCGGGGGGATTTTGGGGTCCTGAGGGGGATTTGGGGACAATCCCGAGAAATTTTTGGGGTTCAGGGAGGATTTGGGGTCAGTCCCGGGGGGTTTTGGGGGTCCCAGAGGAATTTTTGGGGTTCCCAGAGGAGTTTTGGGGTCAATCCCGAGAAATTTTGGGGGTCCCGGGGGGATTTTTTGGGGTCCTGGGGGGATTTTGGGGACAATCCCAGGGGGATTTTGGGGTCCCAGGGGGATTTTTGGGGTCCTGGGGGGATTTTGGGGACAATCCCGGGGGGATTTTGGGGTCCTGAGGGGGATTTGGGGTCAATCCCGAGAAATTTTTGGGGTCTGGGGAGGATTTGGGGACAATCCCGGGGGGATTTTGGGGTCCCGGGGGAATTTTTGGAGTCCGGAGGGAATTTGGGGACAATCCCGGAGGGATTTTTGGGGTCCCGGGAGGATTTGGGGACAATCCTGGAGGGATTTTGGGGTCCCGGGGGGATTTTTGGGGTCCCGGGGGGGATTTTTGGGGTCCTGAAGGGGATTTGGGGTCAATCCCGGGGGGATTTTTGGGGTCCCGGGTGGGTTTTGGGGTAAATCCCGGGGAGATTTTTGGGGTCCCGAGGAGGATTTGGGGTCAATCCTGGAGGGATTTTGGGGTCCCGGGGGGATTTTTGGGGTCCTGGGGGGATTTTGGGGACAATCCCGAGGGGATTTTGGGGTCCTGGGGGGGATTTTGGGGTCCTGAGGGGGATTTGGGGTCAATCCTGGGGGGATTTTGGGATCCAGGGAGGATTTTTGGGGTCAATCCCGGGGGAATTTTGGGGTCTGGGGTGGGATTTGGAGTCAATTCATCGAAATTTTTGGGGTCTGGGGAGGATTTGGGGTCAATCCCGGGGGGATTTTTGGGGTCCCGATGGGGATTTGGGGTCAATCCCGAGAAATTTTTTGAGGTTCGGGGGGGTTTTGGGGTCAATCCCGGGGGATTTTTGGGGTCTGGGGTGGGATTTGGGGTCAATCCCGAGAAATTTTTGGGGTTCGGGGGGGATTTTGGATCCAATCCCGAGAAATTTTTGGGGTCCCGGCTGTGATTTGGGGTCACCCCGCCCCCTCCCCACCCAAATTTTGGGTCATTTTCTGCCCTTTTCCTGACTCCCCCCCACCCCGGGCAGATTTTTTTGGGGGTTTATTTTGATTTTGATTTTTGGGGTTCACTCACCGTGGGGGTGTCCGGGGTCGGCCCGGGGGGCTCCGGGGGCTCCCCCTTATATCAGGGAGGGGGTGACCCCCCCCTCCCGTGACCTTCTCGGGTCCCCTTTGCCCTTTCGCCATCCCAAAATAGCCCCGCCCCTCCCCCACCCCTGCTCCAGCCCGGGTGGGGGAGGGGTGAAACCTCCCCTCCCCCCCCCAACCAATTTTGGGGACCCCTCCTCTTTTATTCCCCCCCCAAAATCTGATTTTTTCCCTCATTTTTTTACCCCTCCCCCCGTTTTTAACCCGAATTTTGGGGTTCCCCTCCCCCATTTTGGGGTGGAATCCCCCTCCCCAATTTTCTGCCCCTCCCCCACTCATTTTTTTGCCCCTCCCCCCCATTTTTAACCCAAATTTTGGGGTTCCCCTCCCCCATTTTAGGGATAGAATCCCCCTCCCCCCCTTCTTTTCCCCCTCCCCCCCCTTATTTTTTACCCCTCCCCCCCTTATTTTTTGCCCCTCCCTCCATCATTTTTTGCCCCTCCCCCAATTTTTACCCCTTCCCCCCCATTTTTGCCCCTTCCCCCCTTTATTTTTTTACCCCTCCCCTCCATTTTTTTGCCCCTCCCCCAATTTTTTACCCCTCCCCCCAAATTTTGGGACCTTTTTTACCCCTCCCCCACCTTTTTTTTTGCCCCTCCCCCCAATTTTGGGGTCCTCCTTTGACCCCTCACCGTTTTTAAAGTTCTTAATGAAGGGGCGTGGCCTGGGTGGCTTGCTGATTAAAACCTCATTAATATTCATGAGCCCCGCGTGATGGATCGTTATTATTCCAATTAGCGCCGCGCGGCCCCGCCCACCTCATTAGCATGCAACCAAAATGGCGCCGTCGCCATGGCAACCTCCCCCCGCGCGCCACCATTGGCCGCCCGCTCCTCAAACCCCGCCCCTTTCTGCCCGACCAATCAGCGCCGCGCTCGTTGCCACCTCAGCCAATCAGCGCCGCCCGCACCGCCCCCGCTCTGCCCGGCAACGCCCCCTGATTGGCTGCCGGCCTCGGCCAATCAGCGAGCGCGGCGTTCCCGCCGTTGCTGTGGAGACGCCGCGGCCTGAGGGGAGGGGGGGAGGCCCCGCTGGCGAGTTTATGCAAATTTATTTAAATGTATGTAAATGAGCGGCGGGAGCGCCGCGCTGAATATTCATGAGGTGCTGAGGGAGGCCGCAGACCCGCCCGGGTGACGGTGAGGGGGAGATTTGTGCCAATTAAGGGTTGGGGGAAATTGGGAGGGATTGGGGGGGGCGGGGGAGGGGGGGGGTCGGGTTTGGCCCCTCCCCCTTTCCTTAAAACCACGCCCCCTTTGTCGCCTCACACTCAGACCACGCCCCATTCCCCCCTCATTCAAGCCCCGCCCCTCGCGCCAGGCCACGCCCACATCCTTTATTAATTCCTCCCTTAAGCCCCGCCCCCACTCATTAATCCCCTTTAGCCCCGCCCAATTCCATAAGCCCCGCCCCCATTCAGTCCCAGCGTCCCCTTGTCACCCTCCCCCGTTAGCCACGCCCCCAATTTCGTGCCCTGTAAGCCCCGCCCCCTCTTTAAACCCCGCCCTGCCATTCATCCCTCCCTGTGTCCCTTTGTCCCCTCCCCAAGCCACGCCCCCTCAAGCCACGCCCCATCTAAGTGCCTTCAGTGTCCCTTTGTCCCCTCCCCCTCAAGCCCCACCCCTTAAACCCCACCCCATCTAAGCCCCGCCCATCCCATCACCTCCCAGTGTCCCTCTGTCCCCTCCCCTCTCAAACCACGCCCCCAAGCCCCGCCCCCTCCATCCCCCTCCATTTCCTTTGTCCCCTCCATCCCCTCACGCACCCCCCACTCAAGCCACGCCCACTCAAAGCCCCGCCCCTCTTTATCCCCTCCATCCCCTCTCTGTCCCCTTCCTCCTCAAGCCACGCCCCCTCCCCCAAAGCCCCGCCCATCTAAATCCCGCCCCTCCTTATCCCCGCCCAGTGTCCCTCTGTCCCCTCCCCCTCAAGCCACGCCCCATCTAAACCCCCTCAGTGTCCTTTTGTCCCCTCCCCCTCAAGCCCCACCCCCTCAAACTCCGCCCCTTCATCCCCTCCCATTGTCCCTCTGTCCCCTCCTCCCTCAAGCCACGCCCCCTCAAGCCACGCCCCTCCCTGTCCCCTCCCAGTGTCCCTCTGTCCCCTCCCCCTCAAGCTCCGCCCTCTCCATACCCTCCATCCCTTCAAGCCCCGCCCCCTCAAGCCCCGCCCCATCTAAGCCCCGCCCTCTCCATCCCCTCCCAGTGTCCCTTTGTCCCCTCCCCTCAAGCCCCGCCCCCAAGCCCCGCCCCTCTTTATCCCCTCCATCCCCTCTCTGTCCCCTTCCCCCTCAAGCCACGCCCCCTCCCCTCAAGCCACGCCCCATCTAAGCCCCGCCCCTCAGCACCCTCAATGACCCTCTGTCCCCTCCCCATCAAGCCCCGCCCCTCCAAGCCCCGCCCCTCCCCCTCAAGCCCCGCCCCCTCCGGCCATGCCCGCTCCCGCCGCTGTCCCCTCTCTGTCCCCTCTCTGTCCCCTCTCTGTCCCCTCTCTGTCCCCTCTCTGTCCCCTCCGTGTCCCCTCGCTGTCCCCTCTCCATCCCCTCCGCCCATCCCCCCCTGACGCCCCTCCCCCCCCTGCAGGCCCCGCCCCTCCCGGCCATGCCCGGGGCCGCGCTGTCGCCGGTGTCGCCGCCGGTGTCGCCGCCGGTGTCGCGCGTGTCGCCGCCGCTGTCGCCGGGGTTGCCGGTGGGGCTGCTGTGCCTGCCGGGGCTCCTCTTCTTCCCGGGGCTCTTCGTGCTGGCCCGCAGGGCGCTGGTGGCCGCCACCGGCTGTCCCCAGGGCAGGGCCACCGTGCTGGCCGCCAGGTGACACCGCCGGGGGACGCGGGGACACGCGGGGGGGGCGGGGAGAGATGGGGGGGGGGGGGGGACAGAGAGGGGACAGAGAGGGGACAGCGAGGGACAGAGGGGACAGCGAGGGACAGAGGGGATGGAGGGGACGGAGGGGATGGAGGGGACAGGGAGGGGACAGAGGGGACAGGGATGGGGACAGGGATGGGATGGAGGGGACAGAGGGACAGAGGGGACAGGGAGGGGACAGGGGACAGGCAGGGACAGGGAGGGGACAGGGAGGGACAGGGAGGGGATGGAGGGGACAGGGAGGGGACACGGAGGGGATGGAGGGGACAGGGAGGGGACACGGAGGGGACACGGAGGGACAGGGAGGGACAGAGGGGATGGAGGGGACAGGGAGGGGACAGAGGGGATGGAGGGGACAGAGGGGACAGGGATGGGGACAAGGAGGGGACAGGGACATGAGGGACACCCCTACCAAGGCCACCATGCTGGCGACAGCTTGGGGACAGCTTGGGGACAACCTGGGGACAGCCAGGGGACAAGGAGGGGGATGGGAACAGGGGACAGGGATGGAGGTGACACAGTGACAGGGACACTGCGGGGCCAAGGAGAGGGATGGGTGGCACCGGGCCAGGGGACAGGGATGGGTGGCACCGTGCCAGGGAGGTGACACAGGGATGGAGGTGACACCGGGAGGGGACAGAGCCACTCGCAGGGACAGGGACAGTGACAGCGACAAGGCCAGGCCGGGGGGGTGGCTTGGGGACAAGCCAGGGGGGGATCAGGGACAGGCCAGGGGGGGTTGGTGACAATCCGCGGGGACAGGGCCGGATTAGGCGGTGACGCGGGGACAGCGCAGGGACAGCACGGGGACAGCGCGGGGACAGCGCGGGGACAGCGTCAGCGCGGGCCCATCCCCCACAGTGCCACCCGCGTGTCACCCCTGTGTCACCGCTGTCCGCGTGTCCCCTGTGTCCCTCCGTGTCCATCTGTGTCCCCTGATGTCCCCTCTGTGTCACTGATGTCTCCTGATGTCCCTTGATGTCCCTTGATGTCCCTTGATGTCCCCCTGTCCCCCCTGATGTCCCCTGATGTCCCCCCATGTCCCCTCTGTGTCCCCTGATGTCCCCTGATGTCCCCTCTGTGTCACCGATGTCCCCTGCTGTCCCCTGATGTCCCCTGATGTCTCCTGTCCCCTCCGATGTCCCCATGTCCCCCCATGTCCCCTCTGTGTCACTGCTGTCCCCTGATGTCCCATGATGTCCGTGCTGTCCCTGTGTCCCCTGTGTCACCCCATGTCACCCTGTGCCCCTCTGTGTCACTGCCCTGTCCCCGGGTCCCCCCTGATGTCCCTTGATGTCCCTTCTGATGTCCCCGTGTCCCCCCTGATGTCCCCTGTGTCCCCTCTGATGTCCCTTGATGTCCCCTGATGTCCCCGTGTCCCCCCCAATGTCCCCTGTGTCCCCAGGCTGGTGTCCCCATGTCCCCCCTGATGTCCCTGTGTCCTCCTGATGTCCCCTGATGTCCCCCTACTGTCCCCAGGCTGCTGTCCCCTGTCCCCTCTGTGTCACCAATGTCCCCTGATGTCCCCTGCTGTCCCCTGTCCCCTCTGTGTCACCTCTGTCCCCATGTCTGCGTGTCCCTGTGTCCCTCCCTGTCCCCCTGTCTCCCCTGCTGTCCCTGGTGTCCCCTGTCCCCCCTGCTGTCCCCTGCTGTCCCCGTGTCCCCCCTGCTGTCCCCAATGTCCCCATGTCCCCTGTCCCCAGGCTGGTGTCCTCTGTCCAGGCTGTCATGGCCTCCACAGCCGGGTACATCATCTCCAGCTCCTGCCAGCACGTCATCGATGACCAGTGAGTGACACCTGGGGACACCTGGGGACACCTGGGGACAGCTGGGGACAGCTGGGGACAACTGGGGACAGCTGGGGACAGCTGGGGACAACTGGGACACACCTGGGGACAGCTGGGATAAAAATGGTCAGACATGAGGACACCTGTGGCACACCTGGGCATACCTGGCATAAAGATGGGCACACCTGGGACAGACATACACTCACCTGGGCACACCTGGGAACACCCAGACACACCTGGGCACAGCTGGGCACAGCTGGGGACACTTGGGATAAAGATGGGTACACCTGGGGACAGCTAGAGCACACCTGGGTATGGTTGAGATACACCTGGGAACACCTGGGACACACCTGGGGACACCTGAGGACACCCTGGGGACACCTGAGACACACCTGGGATAAAGATGGGCACACCTGGGGACACCTGGGGACACCTGGGGACACCTGGGGACACCTGGGCAGACATGGGAACACCTGAGATACACCTGGGATAAAGATGGGCACACCTGGGGGGACACCTGAGACACACCTGGGAACACCTGGGACCCCAAATTTGGGTCACCTGCACACCTGGGTGTCACCAGGGGTATCCCCATGGTCACCTGCACACCTGGGCACACCTGAGACACACCCAGACACACCTGGGCACACCTGGGGCACACCTGGGATAAAAATGGTCACCCTTGGGGACACCTGGGGCACACCTGTCCCTCACCTGTCCCTTACCTGTCCCCCCCCGTCCCCAGGCACTGGCTGGCCATGCCCTACCCCTGGTCAGAGGTCACCTGGGCACACCTGGGGACACCTGGGATGGACTTGGGATGGATCTGGGATAAAGATGGGCACACCTGGGCATAACTGGGGACACACCTGGGGACACCTGGGACACACCTGGGCACACCTGGGCACACCTGTGACATACCTTGAACACACCTGGGGACACCTGGGACATACCTAGGATAAAAATGGTCACCCTTGGGGACACCTGGGGCACACCTGGGGCACACCTGAGCACACCTGTCCCTCACCTGTCCCTTACCTGTCCCCCCCCGTCCCCAGGCACTGGCTGGCCATGGCCTACCCCTGGTCAGAGGTCACCTGGGGACACCTGGGGACACCTGGGACACCTGGGATAGATCTGGGATAAAGATGGGCACACCTGGGACATCCTGGGACAGCTGGGCACACCTGGGACATCCTGGGACACCTGGGCACACCTGGGACTCACCTGGGCACACCTGGGGACACCTGGGATACATCTGGGACACACTCAAGACACACCTGTGGGGGTAAAAACACACCTGGGATAGACCTGGGGCACACCTGGGGACACCTGAGCACACCCAGACACACCTGGGCACACCTGGGCACACCCAGACACACCTGGGCACACCTGGGATACACCTGGGGACACCTGGGCACACCTGGGACACACCTGGGATAAAGATAGGCACACCTGGGCACACCTAGGGGTGCCTGGGACACACCTGGGGACAGCTGGGGACAGCTGGGGACACCTGGGCACAAATAGGACACACCTGGGACACACCTGGGGACACCTGGGACACACCTGGGTATGGTTGAGATACACCTGGGTACACCTGGGACAGACATGGGCACACCTGGGCACACCTGGGAGTGCCTGGGGATATCTGAGGGTGTCTGGGGACACACCTGGGCACAACTGGGCTTACCTGTGTCTCACCTGTGTCTCACCTGTGTCTCACCTGTCTCACCTGTCTCACCTGTCCCTCACCTGTCCCCCCTGTCCCCCCTGTCCCCCCTGTCCCCAGGCACTGGCTGGCCGCCGCCTACCCGCCCTTCGCGGTGCCGTACTTCGTGTACGACGTGTACGCCATGTACCTGTGCCACCTGCAGCGCGCCCAGGTGAAGGGGCACGGCCCCGGCGGCGCCCGCGCCTTCCTGCGCCACGAGAGGCTCATGGTGCTGCACCACGGCGCCATGGTGCTGGTCTGCTTCCCTGTGGCCACTGTGAGTTACCTGGGCACACCTGGGGGCACCTGGGATACACCTGGGCACACCTGGGCACACCTGGGCACACCTGGGATACACCTGGGCACACCTGGGCACACCTGGGCACACCTGGGCACACCTGGGATACACCTGGGCACACCTGGGCACACCTGGGCACACCTGGGCACACCTGGGATACACCTGGGCACACCTGGGCACACCTGGGCACACCTGGGCACACAGGGATGGGCTCATGGTGCTGCACCACGGCGCCATGGTGCTGGTCTGCTTCCCTGTGGCCACTGTGAGTTACCTGGGCACACCTGGGGGCACCTGGGCGCACCTGGGCACACCTGGGCACACCTGGGCACACCTGGGATACACCTGGGCACACCTGGGCACACCTGGGCACACCTGGGCACACAGGGATGGGCTCATGGTGCTGCACCACGGCGCCATGGTGCTGGTCTGCTTCCCTGTGGCCACTGTGAGTTACCTGGGCACACCTGGGCGCACCTGGGGGCACCTGGGCACACCTGGGCACACCTGGGCACACCTGGGATACACCTGGGCACACCTGGGCACACCTGGGCACACAGGGATGGGCTCATGGTGCTGCACCACGGCGCCATGGTGCTGGTCTGCTTCCCTGTGGCCACTGTGAGTTACCTGGGCACACCTGGGGGCACCTGAGCACACCTGGGCACACCTGGGCACACCTGGGAGGGTTAAAAACACACCTGGGCACACCTGGGCACACCTGGGCACACCTGGGCACACCTGGGATACACCTGGGCACACCTAGGCACACCTGGGCACACCTGGGCACACCTGGGATACACCTGGGCACACCTGGGCACACCTGGGCACACCTGGGATACACCTGGGATACACCTGGGCACACCTGGGATACACCTGGGCACACCTGGGATACACCTGGGCACACCTGGGCACACCTGGGCACACCTGGGCACACCTGGGATACACCTGGGCACACCTGGGCACACCTGGGCACACCTGAGATACACCTGGGCACACCTGGGCACACCTGGGGGCACCTGGGATACACCTGGGCACACCTGGGCACACCTGGGATACACCTGGGATACACCTGGGCACACCTGAGATACACCTGAGATACACCTGGGCACACCTGGGATACACCTGGGCACACCTGGGTACACCTGGGCACACCTGGGCACACCTGGGATACACCTGGGGGGGTAAAAACACACCTGGGCACACCTGGGATACACCTGGGCACACCTGGGCACACCTGGGATACACCTGGGCACATCTGGGCACACCTGGGCACACCTGGGCACACCTGGGCACACCCTGGGTGCCCCTTTGGTGCCCCTTTGGTGACAATTTTGTGTCCCCAGGTGTGGCGTCAGGGCAAGGGCGATTTCTTCCTGGGCTGTTTGTTGATGGCCGAGCTGAGCACGCCCCTCGTGTGTCTGGGCAAGGTCCTCATCCTGGTCAGTGGCCCCAAATGGCCCCAAATGTCCCCAAAAAATTACAAAAAATAAAAAAAAATCCCAAAAAAATTCCCCAAAAAATCCCTAAAAAATAAAAAAAAATTCTCAAAAAATCCCCCAAAAAATCCCTAAAAAATTTTCAAAAAAATCTCAAAAAATCCCCCAAAAAATAAAAAAATTCTCAAAAAATCCCCCAAAAAATTCCAAAAAATAAAAAAAAAAAACCCCAAAAAATCCCCCCCAAAAATCCCCAAAAAATTAAAAAAAATTCTCAAAAAATCCCCAAAAAATCCATAAACAATTCTCAAAAAATTCCCAAAAAAACCCCAAAAAATTCTCAAAAAATCCCAAAAAAATTCCCAAAAAATCCCTAAAAAATCCTCAAAAAATTCCCAAAAAATCCCCCCAAAAATCCCCACAAAATCCTAAAAATTTCAAAAAAATCCCCCCAAAAAATCCCCCAAAAATCTCTTAAAAATCCTAAAAAATAAAAAAAAATTCCCCCAAAATTCCAAAAAAACTCCCCCAAAAATCCCCAAAAAATCCTCAAATTTCCAAAAAAATCCCAAAAAATCTCTTAAAAATCCCCAAAAATCTCTAAAAACATTTGAAAAAATTCCCCCAAACATTGCCCAAAAAATCAAAAAAAATTCCCCCAAAAAATCCCCCAAAAAATCACCAAAAGATCAAAAAAATTTCTCAAAAAATCCCCCCAAAAAATCCCTAAAAAATCCTCAAAAAATTCCAAAAAAATCCCCCCCAAAAATAAAAACAAAATAAAAAAAAATTCTCAAAAAATCCCCCAAAAAATCCCCAAAAAATCCATAAAATATAAAAACAAATTCCAAAAAAATCCCCAAAAAATCCTCAAAAAATCCCCCAAAAAATCCCCAAAAAAATAAAAAAAAACCCAAAAAATCCCCCAAAAAATCCCTAAAAAATTTTCAAAAATTTCCAAAAAAATTCCTTAAAAATCTCAAAAAAACCTCTTAAAAATTCCAAAAAATCCCCCAAAAATCCCCCAAAAATCCCCCCAAAAAATCTCTTAAAAATAAAAAAAAATTCGCCCAAAAATCCCCAAAAAATCCCCAAAAAATCCCCAAAAAAATCCTAAAAATTTCCCAAAAAATCTCTTATAAATAAAAAAAATAAAAAAAAAATCCCTGAAAAAAATCCCAAAAAAATCCCCAAAAAATCCTCAAAAAATTCAAAAAAAATCCCAAAAAATCCTAAAAAAATCCCCCAAAAATCTCTTAAAAATCCCAAAAAAATCCTAAAAAACCCCCCAAAAAATCCCAAAAAATTTCTAAAAAATAAAAAAAAAATCCCAAAAAATCCCCAAAAATCCCAAAAAAAGTCCTAAAACATTCTCAAAAAAATCCCAAAAAAATCCCTAAAAAATCTCTAAAAAATTCCAAAAGAATTCCCCCAAAAATTCCAAAAAAATCCCAAAAAAATCCTCAAAAAATCCCCAAAAAATCCCCAAAAAAATCCCAAAAAAATCCTAAAAAATTCCAAAAAAATCCCCAAAAAATCCCAAAAAATCTCTTAAAAATGCCAAAAAATCTCTAAAAAAATTCAAAAAAATCCCCAAAAAAATCCCCAAAAAATCCCAAAAAAAATCCCCAAAAAATCCCAAAAATATCCCAAAAAAAATCCCAAAAAATCCCAAAAAATCCCAAAAAATCCCAAAAAAAATCCTAAAAAATCCAAAAAAAATCCAAAAAAAATCCTTGACCCCCTACCTTTTTCTCCTCCCCCAGTTTCACCTGCAGCACACGACCCTGCACAAACTGAACGCCGTGGCACTGCTGCTGAAATCCTAAAAAATAAAAAAAAAATCCCAAAAAAATCCCCAAAAAACTCCAAAAAATCCAAAAAAAATCCCCCAAAAAATCCCAAAAAATCCCCCAAAAATCCCCAGAAAATCCCCCAAAAATCCCCAGAAAATCTCTAAAAATATCAAAAAAAATCCTAAAAAATTCCAAAAAATCTCTAAAAAAGATCCAAAAAAATCCCCCAAAAATCCCAAAAAAATCCCAAAAAATCCCAAAAAAATCCCCCAAAAAATCCTAAAAAATCCCAAAAAAATAAAAAAAAAATCCCCAAAAATCCCAAAAAAATCCCCAAAAAAAATCCCAAAAAAAATCCTAAAAAATCCCAAAAAAATAAAAATAAAATCCCTGACCCCCCTACCTTTTTCTACCCCCCCAGCTTCACCTGCAGCACACGACCCTGCACAAACTGAACGCCGTGGCGCTGCTGCTGACCTTCCTGCTGTGCCGGGTGCTGCTCTTCCCCTACCTGTACTGGGCCTACGGGCGCCATCGCGGCCTGGCCCTGCTGCGCGTCCCCTCCGCCCTGCCCGTGGCCTACAACATGGCCGCCGTCGCCATGGCCGCCCCGCAGCTCTACTGGTTCGGCCTCATCTGCCGCGGGGCCTGGCGCCTCTTCCGGCCGGCGGGGAGCCCGCCCAGGCCGCCCTGAGTGACCACTGGGTGGCCATTGAGTGACCACTGGGTGGCCACTGGGTGGGCGCTGAGGGGAAGGCCTGAGGGGGGAGCTAGGCCCAGAGCGATGGGGAAGGGGATGGGGCGGCCTGAGGGGTCTTGGGGTGTCCTGAGGGGTCTCTGTGGGGTCTCTGGGGTCCCTATGGGGTTTCTATGGGGTCTTTGTGGGGTCTCTGTAGGGTCTGGGGTCTCTGTGGGGCACGGTGACAACATGGCCACCATCCCATCATGGCCGCCCCACAGCACTACTGGGGTCTCTGTGGGGTCTCTTTGGGCTTTTTGGAATTTTTTGGGGGTATCTATGGGGTCTTTGGGGTCTCTATGGGGTCTCTATGGGGTCTTTGGGGTCTCTGTGGGTCCTGGGGTCTCTGTGGGGTCTCTGTGGGGCACAGTGACAACATGACTGCCGCCGCCATCATGGCCGCCCCACAGCTCTACTGGGGTCTCTGTGGGGTCTCTTTGGGGTCTCTATGGGGTCCCTCTGGGATCTCTCAGGTCTCTATGGGGTCTCTGTGGGGTCTTTTTGGGGTCTCTCTGGGATTTCTTTGGGGTTTTTTTGGGATTTCTTTGGGGTCTCTGTGGGGCACCCTGACAACATGGCCGCCGTCGCCATGGCAACCCCCCAGCTCTACTGGTTCGGCCTCATCTGCCGCGGGGCCTGGCGCCTCTTCCGGCCAGCGGGGAGCCCGCCCAGGCCACCCTGAGTGACCACTGGGTGGCCATTGAGTGACCACTGGGTGGGCGCTGAGGGGAAGACCTGAGGGGGGAGCTAGGCCCAGAGCGATGGGGGAGGGGATGGGGTGGCCTGAGGGGTCTCTGTGGGGTCTCTGTGGGGTTTTTGGGGTCTCTGTAGGGTCTGGGGTCTCTGTGGGGCCTCTGTGGGGCACAGTGACAACATGGCTGCCGCCGCCATCATGACCGCCCCACAGCTCTGCTGGGGAGTCTATGGGGTCCATGGGGTGTGTGGGGTCTCTATGAGGTCTCTATGAAGTCTCTGTTGGGTCTTTGGGGTCTTTTTGGGGTCTCCATGGGGTTTTTTGGGATTTCTTTGGGGTCTCTGTGGGGCACACCCTGACAACATGGCTGCCGTCGCCATGGCCGCCCCGCAGCTCTACTGGTTCGGCCTCATCTGCCGCGGGGCCTGGCGCCTCTTCCGGCCGGCGGGGAGCCCGCCCAGGCCGCCCTGGGTGGCCACTGGGTGGCCATTGAGTGACCACTGGGTGGCCACTGGGTGGGCGCTGAGGGGAAGGCCTGAGGGGGGAGCTAGGCCCAGAGCCATGGGGGAGGGGATGGGGTGACCTGAGGGGTCTCTGTGGGGTCTCTGTGGGGTCTTTGGGGTCTCTGTAGGGTCTGGGGTCTCTGTGGGGTCTCTGTGGGGCACGGTGACAACATGGCCGCCGTCGCCATCATGGCGGCCCCACAGCTCTACTGGGGTCTCTATTGGGTCTCTAGGGGGTTTTTTTGGGATTTCTTTGGGGTCTCTATGGGGTCTCTATGGGGTTTCTATGGAGTCTTTGGGATCTCTGTGGGTCCTGGGGTCTCTGTGGGGTCTCTGTGGGGCACGGTGACAAAATGGCCGCCGCCACCATCATGGCCGCCCCACAGCTCTACTGGGGTCTCTGTGGGGTCTCCATGGAGTCCATGAGGTGTGTGGAGTCTCTATGGGATCTCTATGAGGTCTCTGTGGGGTCTTTGGGGTCTCTATAGGGTTTCTTTGAGGTTTCTTTGGGATTTCTTTGGGATTTCTGTGGGGTCTCTGTGGGGCACCCTGACAACATGGCCACCGTCACCATGGCAACCCCCAGCTCTACTGTGGTATCTATGGGGTCTCTATGGGATCTCTTTGGGGTTTGTGGGGTATTTGGGGTTTTTGGGGTCTCTATGGGGTCTCTATGGGGTCTCTGAGGGGTCTTTGGGATTTCTTTGGGGTCTCTGTGGGTTCTTTGGGATTTCTTTGGGGTCTTTGGGGTCCCTATGGGGTTTCTATGGAGTCTTTGGGGTCTCTATGAGGTCTCTGTGGGGCACCCTGACAAAATGGCCGCCGTCGCCATGGCAACCTCACAGCTCTACTGGGGTCTCTGTGGGGTCTCTGTGGGGTCTCTGTGGGGTTTGTGGGGTATTTGGGGTTTTTGGAATCTCTATGGGGTCTCTATGGGGTCTCTGTGGGGTCTCTGTGGGGTCTCTGTGGGGTTTTTTGGAATTTCTTTGGGGTCTTTGGGGTCTCTATGGGGTCTCTGTGGGGTCTGTGAGGTTTCTTTGGGGTCTCTGTGGGGTTTCTTTGGGATTTCTTTGGGGTTTCTTTGAGGTTTCTTTGGGATTTCTGTGGAGTCTCTGTGGGGTCTCTGTGGGGCACGGTGACAACATGGCCACTGCCGCCATCATGGCCGCCCCACGGCTCTACTGGGGTCCCTGTGGGGTCTCTTTGGGTTTTTTGGAATTTCTTTGGGGTCTCTATGGGGTCTTTGGGGTCTCTATGGGGTTTCTGTGGAGTCTTTGGGGTCTCTGTAGGGTCTGGGGTCTCTGTGGGGTCTCTGTGGGGTCTCTGTGGGGTCTCTGTGGGGCACGGTGACAACATGGTCGCCGTCGCCATCATGGCCGCCACACAGCTCTACTGGGGTCTCTGTGGGGTCTCTTTGGGGTCTCTGTGGGGTCTGTATGGGGTCTCTGTGGGGTCTCTGTGGGGCACCCTGAAGGGTTCTGGGGGTTCTATGGGGTCTTTTTGGGGTCTTTGTGGGGTTTCTTTGGGGTCTCTGTGGGGCACCCTGACAACATGGCCGCCGTCGCCATGGCAACCCCCAGCTCTACTGTGGTATCTATGGGGTCTCTGTGGGATCTCTTTGGGGTTTGTGGGGTATTTGGGGTTTTTGGGATCTCTATGGGGTCTCTTTAGGGTCTCTATGGGGTCTTTGGGATTTCTTTGGGGTCTTTGGGGTCTCTATGGGGTTTCTATGGGGTCTCTGTGGGGTCTCTGTGGGGCACCGTGACAACATGGCTGCCGTCGCCATCATGGCAACCCCCAGCTCTATGGGGTCTCTGTGGGGCCGTTTTTGGGGTGAATTTGGGATTTTTTTGGGTTTTTTGGGGGTTGTTTTTGGGGTCCCCCCTCCCCCTCCCCCATTAAAGCTGCTCTGGGAAATTTTGGGGTGTGAGACTCGTTCATTGAGTGACCACTGAGTGACCCCTGAGTGACCAACTGACCAGTGAGTGACCCTGAGTGACCCCTGAGTGACCCTGAGTGACCACTGAGAGACCAGTGCAGATTTTGGGGTCTGAAATGCAAATTTGGGGTAAAAAAACCCCAAAACCCCGGAACTGACCCCAAAAATCCGCGGGAAATCCCAAAATTCACCAGGAGACCCCAAAAATTTTGGGGGAAAATGAAAACACAAAAAAATCCCCAAAAAACCCAAAAAATCCTGGAGAGACCCCAAAAACCTGGAAAGGGAAAACCCCAAATCCCTAAACCCCAAAATCCCCCCTGAAAACACAAAAATCCCCCAAACCCGAAAAAACCCCAAATCCCAAAATTAAAAAAAAAACCCCAAAACCACAAAAACCGAAAAATCCCCAAACCCTAAAAATAATGCCCAAGAAAACCCAAAATTCCTAAAACCCCAAAAACCCCCAAAATGAGAAAAACCCAAAATCCCAAAACCCAAAAAAAGCCCAAACCCCAAAAACCAAAAAACCCAAAAGTCCAAAAATCCCAAACTCCAAAAATCCCAAAATCCCCCAAAAAACCCCAAAACCAAAATCCCTAAAATCCCAAACCCTAAAAACCCCAAATCCCAAAAATCCCCAAACCTCCAAAAAACCCCAAAACAAATCCCCTAAAAACCCCAAAAAGATCCCAAAAAAACCCCACGGGGAAACCCCAAAACCCCAAACCCCAAAAATAAAAAAACCCCAAATCCCAAAAGCGTCAAAAAAAAAAAATTCCCCTCAAAAACCCCAAAATCCCCAAAACCAAGAAAACCCAAAAACCCCAAAACCCCAAACCTCAAAACCCCAAACCAAAAAACCCCAAAACCCCAAAATTAAAAACCACAAAATCCCAAACCCCAAAATCCACAAAACCCCAAAAACTCCAAAACCCCAAAAACCCAAAATCCCAAAAACCCAAAACCCAAATCCCCAAATCTTCAAAAATCCCCAAACTTCAAAAACCCCAAAACCCAAAAACCCCAAAAACCCCAAAACTTCAAAAGTCCCAAAACCCCCAAACCCCAAAGCCCCAAACCCAAAAAACCCCAAACCCAAAAACCCCAAAACCCCAAAAACCAAAAAACCCAAACCCCCAAATCTTCAAAAATCCCAAAACTTCAAAAACCCCAAATCCCAAACCCGAAAAAAACCCAAAAACCCCAAAACCTCAAAAGCAAAAACCCCCAAAACTTCAAAAACCCCAAAACCCTCAAACCCAAAAACCCCAAAACCCCCAAACCCAAAAACCCCAAAACCCCCAAACCCAAAAACCCAAAAATCCCAAACCCCAAAATCCCCAAACACTAAAATAACCCCAAAAACCCCAGAAACCCCAAAACCTCAAACCCCAAAAACCCCAAAAATCCAAAACCCCAAAAACCCCAAATCCCAAAAACTCTACAACCCCAAAACCCCCAAAACCCCAAACTCAAAAAAACCCCAAAACTTCAAAAACCCCAAAACTCCAAAAACCCCAAAACCCAAAACCCCAAAACTCCAAGAACCCCAAACCCAAGAACCCCAAACCCAAAAACCCCAAACCCCAAAACCCAAAACTGCAAAAATCCCAAAACTTCAAAAACCCCAAATCCCAAACCCGAAAAAACCCAAAAACCCCAAAACCTCAAAAGCAAAAACCCCCAAAACTTCAAAAACCCCAAAACCCCCAAACCCAAAAACCCCAAAACTCAAAAATCCCCAAACCCCCAAACCCCAAAGCCCCAAACCCAAAAAACCCCAAACCCCAAAAACCCCAAACCCCAAAAACCAAAAAACCCAAACCCCCAAATCTTCAAAAATCCCAAAACTTCAAAAACTCCAAATCCTAAACCCGAAAAATCCCAAAAACCCCAAAACCCCAAAACTCCAAAAACCCCAAAACTCCAAAAACCCCAAAACCCCAAAACTCCCAAAACCCCAAAACCCCAAAACCAAAAACCCCAAAACCCCAAAAACCCCAAAACCCCAAACCCAAAAAACCCAAAAAACCCAAACCCCAAAATCCCCAAACACTAAAATAACCCCAAAAATCCCAGAAACCCCAAAACCTCAAACCCCAAAAACCCCAAAAATCCAAAACCCCAAAAACCCCAAATCCCAAAAACTCTACAACCCCAAAACCCCCAAATCCCCAAACTCAAAAAAACCCCAAAACTCCAAAAACCCCAAAACCCAAAACCCCAAAACTCCCAAAACCCCAAACCCAAAAACCCCAAAACCCAAAAACCCCAAACCCCAAACCCCCAAATCTTCAAAAATCCCAAAACTTCAAAAACCCCAAATCCCAAACCCGAAAAAACCCAAAAACCCCAAAACCTCAAAAGCAAAAACCCCCAAAACTTCAAAAACCCCAAAACCCTCAAACCCAAAAACCCCAAAACCCAAAAACCCCAAAACTTCAAAAGTCCCAAAACCCCCAAACCCCAAAGCCCCAAACCCAAAAAACCCCAAACCCCAAAACCCCAAAACCCCAAACCCCAAACCCCCAAATCTTCAAAAATCCCAAAACTTCAAAAACCCCAAACCTTCAAACCCAAAAACCCCAAAACCCCCAAACCCAAAAACCCCAAAATCCCCAAACCCCAAAATCCCCAAACTCAAAAAAACCCAAAAACCCCAAAAACCCCAAAACTCAAAAATCCCAAAACCCCAAACTCTTGTAGGGTTTGGGGGGGATTTGGGGTTTTTGGGGTTTTGGGGGTTTTGGGGTTTTTGGGTTTGGGGTTTTTGGGTTTTTGGGGTTTTGGGGTTTTGGGGTTTGGGGTTTTTGGGTTTTGGGGTTTTTGGGGTTTTGGGATTTTTGGGGTTTGGAGTTTGGGAATTTGGAGTTTTGGGGTTTTTGGGTTTTGGGGTTTTGGGGTTTCTGGGTTTTTGGAGTTTTGGGGTTTTGGGGTTTTGGGGTTTTTTGGGGTTTTGGGTTTTGTAGGGTTTGGGGGGAATTTGGGGGTTTTTGGGGTTAGGGGTTTTGGGGATTTTGGAGTTTTGGGGTTTTGGGGTTTTTGGGGTTTTGGGGGTTTTGGGATTTTGGGTTTTGGGGTTTTTGGGTTTTGGGGTTTTTTTGGGGTTTTGGGTTTTGGGGTTTTTGGAGTTTTGGGGTTTTGGAGTTTTGGGGTTTTGGAGTTTTGGGGTTTTGGGGTTTTTGGGTTTTGGGTTTTTTGGATTTTTGGGATTTTGGGATTTTGGGGTTTTTGGGTTTTTGAAGTTTTGATTTTTTTGGGTTTTTAGGGTTTTGGGAGTTTTGGGATTTGTGGGGTTTTGGGGTTTTGGGTTTTGGGGTTTTGGGGTTTTTGGGTTTTTGGGGTTTGGGGTTTTTGGGTTTTAGGGTTTGGGGATTTGGGGTTTTTGGAGTTTTGGAGTTTTGGGGTTTTTGGGTTTTTGGGATTTTGGGATTTTGGGGTTTTTGGGTTTTTGGGTTTGGGGTTTTTGGGGTTTTGGATTTTTGTGGTTTTGGGATTTTGGGGTTTTTGGGTTTTTGGGGGTTTTGGGATTTTGGGTTTTTGGGGTTTTGGGGATTTTTCGGGATTTGCAGTTAATGGGGTTTGGGGAATTTGGGAGATTTGGGGTTTTTGGGGGGGATTTGGGGTTATGGGGTTTGGGGTTTTGGGATTTGGTGGTTTTGGGGTTTTTGGGTTTTTTTGGGATTTTGGGGTTTTGAGTTTTTGGGTTTGGGGTTTTTGAGGGAATTTCTTTTGGGATTTTGGATTTGGGGTTTTGGGGTTTTTTTCAGGTTTGGGCCTTCTTGGGTTTTGGGATTCGGATTTTGGGGTTTTGGGGTTTTGGGGTTTTGGGGCTTTTGAGGGTTTTTGGGGTTTTGGGGGTTTTTTTGGGTTTTGGAGTTTTTGGGGATTTTTGGGGTTTTTGGAGGTTTTTTGGGTTTGGGGTTTTTTTGGGCACTGTTTGGTGCTTTGGGGTTTTTGGGGTTTCTGGGATTTTGGGATTTTTTTCAGGTTTGGGAATTTTGGGGTTTTTTGGGGTTTGGGGTTTGTTGGAGTTTGGGAATTTGGGTTTTTGGAGGATTTGGGATTTTAGGGGATTTTGGGGGGATTTGGGGTTTTTTGAGTTTTGGGATTTGGGGTTTTTGGGGTTTTGGGGTTTTGGATTTTGGGGTTTTGGGGATTTTTGGGGTTTTGGGGTTTTGGGGTTTTGGAGTTTTGGAGTTTTTGGGTTTTTGGGTTTGGGGGTTTTTGGGTTTTTGAAGTTTTGATTTTTTTGGGGTTTTGGGGTTTTGGGAGTTTTGGGATTTGTGGGGTTTTTGGGTTTTGGGGTTTTGGGGTTCTGGGTTTTGGGGTTTTTGGGTTTTGGGGTTTTGGGGTTTTTGGGATTTTGGGTTTTTGGGTTTTGGGGTTTTTGGAGTTTTGGGGTTCTGGGTTTTGGGGGTTTTGGGTTTTTGAAGCTTTGATTTTTTTGGGTTTTTGGGGCTTTTTGGGGGAATTTGGGGTTATGGGGTTTGGGGAGTTTTGGGGTTTTTTGGGGGGTTTGTGGGGTTTGGGGATTTTGGGGGTTTTGGGGTTTTTTGGGGGGTTTGGGGTTTTTTTGAGTTTTTGGAGTTTTGGGGGTTTTGGGTTTTTTGGGGTTTTTTGGGGGGTTTGGGGCTTTTTTGAGGGGGTTTTGGGATTTCGGGTTTTTGGGGTTTGGGGCTTTTTGGGGTTTTTGATTTTTGGGATTTGGGGTTTTTTGGAGTTTGAGAGTTTGGGGTTTTTTGGGGGGGTTTTGGTTTGGGGTTTTGGGTTTTTTGGGGTTTGGGGTTTTTTGGAGTTTGGGAATTTGGGGTTTTGGAGGATTTGGGGTTTTAGGGGATTTTGGGTTTGGGGGTTTTGGGGTTCTGGGTATTTTGGGGGATTTTTTGGTTTTGGTTTTGGGGTTTTTTTGGGGATTTCTTTTGTATTTGGGGATTTTGGATTTGGGGTTTTTGGGGTTTTGGGTTTTGGGTTTTTTTGGGGGATTTCTTTTGGGATTTGGGATTTTTTTGAGTTTTTTTTCAGTGTTTGGGGTTTTGGTTTTTGTTCCCTTTTTGGTTTTTGGGTTTTTGGGTTTTTGTGGTTTTGGGGTTTTGAGGTTTTGGGGTTTTGGTTTTTTGACTTTTCTCGGTTTTCCAGATTTTTGGGTTTTCAGTTTTGGTTTTTTTGGGGGGGTTTTGGGATATTTTTTTTTGAGTTTTTGAAGCTTTTGGGGTTTTTTGGTTTTTTGGGGTTTTTTTTAATTATTATTTTGGGATTTCTGGGTTTTGGGGTTTTTGGAATTTGGTGATTTTGGGGATTTTGGTTTTTCAATAATTTTGGGATTTCGGTTTTTTGGGGGTTTGGGATGTGATGATTTTGGGGTTTTGGGGTTTTCAGCATTTTGGGATTTCGGAGTTTTGAGGATTTTGCAATTTGGGGATTTGGGGATTTTTTAGGGGGGATTTTTGGGTTTTTTTGAGATTTTTTTTTTTTTATTAATTTTTTGGGATTTTTTATTTGGGATCTTTTTGGGATTTTTTTTTTGAGATCTTTTGGGATTTTTTTTCCTGGGATCTTTTGGGGAATTTTTTGGGATTTTTGAGGGTTTTTTGGGAATTTTTTGCTATTTTTGGGGATTTTTTATTCGGGATCCTTTTGGGATTTTTTGGGGATTTTTTTTTTATTTTTTTGGGATTTTTTTGGAATATTTTTTTTGGGATCTTTTTGGGATTTTTTTTTCAGGATCTTTTTTGGATTTTTTTTTTTGGATTATTTTTATATTTTTTAGGATTTTTTTTAGAATTTGTTTCCAGGATTTTTTTGGGATTTTTGGGGGAATTTTTGGGGATTTTTTTTTACGGGATATTTTTGGGATTTTGGATTTGGGGTTTGGGGCTTTTTTTCAGCTTTGGGCTTTCTTGTGTTTTGGGATTTGGGGTTTTTGGGGTTTCTGGGATTTTGGGATTTTTTTTCAGGTTTGGGAATTTTGGGGTTTTTTTTTGGAGTTTGGGAATTTGGGTTTTTTGGGGTTTTGGGGTTTTTGGGTTTGGGGTTTTGGGAATTTTTGGGTTTTGGGTTTTTTCAGGGTTTGGGGTTTTGGGTTTGGGGTGATTTTTTGGTTTTGGGGTTTCTGGGATTTTGGGATTTTTTCACGTTCAGGAATTTTGGGGTTTTTTGGAGTTTGGAAATTTGATTTTTTGGGGTTTTTAGGTTTGGGAATTTTTGGGTTTTGGGGATTTTTGGGTTTTGGGATTTTGACTTTTGGGTGTTTTTTTGGTTTTGAGGTTTTGGGTTTTTCTGCTTTTAGGGGATTTCAGGATTTGGGATTTTTTTAAATTCGACAATTTGAGCTTTTTAACATTTTCAAAATTTTTATTTTTTAATCTTCCTGACATCCCCACCTCGATTTTGCTGCCACCCCCTCGTTGTCACCCCCCCCCCCCTTGTCCCCTCCCGTTCCCGAATGTCCCCAAATGTCGCAAGAGCCTCCCCTGAGTCACCTCCGGGCGGTGACGTCGCCCTTGCGAAATTTCTGCGGCAAATTTGGGGCCGCTTCCCCTTTTCCCGACACTTTTGGGGTCACGTGGAGGGAGGGGACAGGAGGGGACAGGAGGGGACAGGAGGGGACAGGGACAGGGACAGGGACAGGGACAGGGACAGGAGGGGACACGGCCATGGCGCTCCCGACCTTCATCCCAACGCTGGGTGAGGCCTCTTCTTCCTTTTCCCCAATTTTTCCTTTTTTCTCCCCCATTTTATCCCATCCCCTTTTCAACTTTCCCCAAAATTTCATTTTCTTCCCCCATTTTCCTGCTCGTTTTCCCAACTCTTCCTCTTCTTCTGTTTCATTTTCTCCAATTTTTCTCCATTTTTTTTCCTTTTTTTCCCCCATTTCTGTGCCCATTTCCTCAACTCTTCCTCTTCTAACTCAATTTTTTTCCATTTTTCCCCCAATTTCCCCCAATTTTTCCATATTTTCCCCAGATTTTTGTAATTTTTCCCTCATTTTCCCCCAAATTTCCTCAATTTCCCCCATTTTTTCCCAATTTCCCCAATTTTCCCCCATTTTTTCCAAATTTTCCCCAAATTTCCATCAATTTTTTCCATATTTTCTCCAGATTTTTATCGTTTTTCCCCATTTTCCCCAATTTTCCTCAGGTTTTCCCCAAATTTTTCACAATTTTCCCCAAATTTTCCATATTTTCCCCAGATTTTTGTACTTTTTCCCCAATTTCCCCCCATTTTCCCCAAATTTTCCTCGATTTTCACCTGATTTCCCTCCATTTTCCCCAATTTTTCCCGATTTTCCAAATTTTCCCCCATTTTATCCCATCCCCTTTTCAATTTTCCCTGAAATTTCATTTTCTTCCCCCATTTCCTGCTCGTTTTCCCAACTTTTCCTCTTCTTCTGTTTCATTTTCTCCAAATTTTTCTCCAATTTTTCCCTTTTTTCCCCCATTTCTGTGCCCATTTCCCCAACTCTTCCTCTTCTAACTCAATTTTTTTCCATTTTCCCCTTAATTTCCCCCAATTTTTCCCTTTTTTCCCCCATTTCTGTGATCATTCCCCGACTCTTCCACCTCAATTTTCCCATTTTTCCCCCAATTTCCCCTAATTTTTCCATATTTTCTCGAGATTTTTAAATTTTTTTCCCTATTTCCCTCCAATTTTACCCAATTTTCTCCAATTTTCCCCAACTTTCCCCAATTTTCCATCAATTTTTTCCATATTTTCTCCAGATATTTATCATTTTTCCCCATTTTCCCCAATTTTCCCTAATTTTCCCCAAATTTCCCCCAATTTTTCCATATTTTCCCCATTTTTTTTCTGATTTTTCCCCAATTTTCCCCCATTTTTTCCAATTTCCCCAACTTTTCCCAATTTCCCCCCAAATTTCCATCAAATTTTTCCATATTTTCTCCAGATTTTTATCATTTTTCCCCATTTCCCCCCAATTTTCCTCAGATTTCCCCAATTTTTTTCCCATTTCCCACCAGGTTTTTGTCATTTTCCCCCATTTTCCCCAAATTTTCCCCATTTTTTCCCCATTTTTCCCCAATTTTCCTCACATTTTCCCATTTCCCATCAGGTTTTTGTCAATTTTCCCCATTTTTTCCGCAATTTTCCCCAAATTTTCTCCAGATTTTCCACCATTTTCCCAAATTTTTCCCAATTACCCCCAATTTTTCCATATTTTCCCCAGATTTCTGTGATTTTTTCCCCAATTTTCCCCAAATTTTCCTCGATTTCCACCTGATTTCCCCCCATTCTCCCCAACTTTTCCCATTTTCCCCAATTTTTCCCCATTTTCTCCAATTTTTCCCCAATTTTTCTTTTTTTTCCCCCATTTCTGTGCTCATTCCCCAACTCTTCCACCTCAATTTTTCCCATTTTCCCCCCAATTTCCCCCAATTTTTCCATATTTTCCCCAGATTTTTCTGATTTTTCCCCAACTTTTCCCATTTTCCCCCAATTTCCCCCATTTTTCCCCAATTTTCCCCAAATTTCCATCAATTTTTTCCAGATTTTCTCCAGATTTTTATCATTTTTTCCCCATTTCATCGAATATTTCCCAATTTCCCCAAATTTTCGCCAATTTTCACCTGATTTCCTCCCATTTTCCCCAATTTTCCCCCAAATTTTTCCAAATTTTCCCCAATTTCCACAATTTTCCCCAAATTTTCCCAGATTTCCCCCCATTTTGCCCAATTTCCCCCAAATTTCTATCAATTTTTTCCATATTTTCTCCAGATTTTTATCATTTTTCCCCTATTTCCTCCAAATTTTTCCCATTTCCCCCACGTTTTTCCCAATTTTCCCCAAATTTTCCCAAATTTTCCCAATTTCCACCTATTTTCCCCCAGATTTTTGTAATTTTTTCCCCATTTCCCTGAACTTTCCCTGGATTTTCTTATCTTTCCTCTGATTTTTGTCATTTTTCCACAATTTTCCCCAATTTTTCCCCAATTTTCCCCAAAATTTTTCCCTTTTCCCCATTTTTCCCTTTTCCTTTTTCTCTTTTTTTTCCCACTTTTCCAATTTTTCCATTTTTTTCCATTTTCTCACTTTTCCCACTTTTTTACTTTTCCCTTTTCCCCCCCTTTTTTCCTTTTTTTTCACTTTTCTCATTTTTCTTTTCACCATTTTCCCCTTTTTCCCATTTTTTCCCTTCTCCCATTTATCTTTTTTTTTTATTTTTTACTTTTTTCCCATTTTTTCCCATTTCCCTTTCCCCTTTTTTTTCACTTTTCCCATTTTTTTCACTTTTCCCATTTTCTCAATTTTTTTTTTCACTTTTCCCATTTTTCCCTTTTTTTCCAGCCTCTCTCCCGCTCCTTTTCCCGCTGGCGATGCTTTCAGGTAACGACAAAAATCCGACAAAAATCCAAAAAAAATCCCGATTTTGGTCAAAAAAATTAAAAAAAATCTCAATTTTCTCCATCCCTGCCTCTTAGAGACGAAATTTTTGGGGCCATTTTTGGGTTTTTTTGACCCAATTTGAGCCCAACCCAACCATGGTCATTGTGGATCCTCCTCTGGTTAAAAAAATCAAAATTTTGGTAAAAATTGGGTGGTTCCTCAAAGTTTTCTCATTTTTCTCCAATTTCTTTATTAAAAAACTGAATTTTTGGGTCAATTTTTGGTTTTTTGACCCACCCAACCACAGTCATGGTTAAAAAAATCAGAATTTTGGTAAAAATTGGATGATTCCTCTACATTTTCTCATTTTTCTACAATTCCATCATTAAAAAATGAATTTTTGGGTCAATTTTCAGCTTTTCTGACCCAACCCAACCATGGTCATGGTGGAACCTCTTCCAGTCCCAAAAAATTGAAATTTTGGTAAAAATTGAGTGGTTCCTCTAAGTTTTCTCATTTTTCTCCAATTCCATTATGAAAAAAATTGAATTTTTGGGTCAATTTTCGGTTTTTTTGGACCCAACTCAACCATGGTCATGGTGGAACCTCTTCCAGTCAAAAAAAATCAAAATTTTGGTAAAAATTGGGTGGTTCCTCTAAGTTTTCTCATTTTTCTCCAATTCCATTAAAAAATTTGAGATTTTGGGTGATTTTCGGGTCATTTTTAGATTTTCTGACCCAACCCAACCATGGTCATGGGTAAAAAAATCGGGATTTTGGTAAAATTTGGGTGGTTTCTCTAAGTTTTCTCATTTTTCTCCAATTTCTTTATTAAAAAATTTGAATTTTTGGGTCACTTTTCGGTTTTTTGGACCCAACCCAACCATGGTCATGGTGGAACTTCTTCCAGTCCAAAAAATCTTGATTTTGGTAAAAATTGGGTGGTTCCTCTTCATCTTCTCATTTTTCTCCAATTCCATTATGAAAAAATTGAATTTTTGGGTCATTTTTTGACCATTTTTAGGTTTTCTGACCCAACCCAACCACAGTCATGGTTAAAAAAATCAAAATTTTGGTAAAAATTGGGTGGTTCCTCCAAGTTTTCCCATTTTTCTCCAATTTCTTTATTAAAAAATTTGAATTTTTGGGTCAATTTTTGATTTTTTTGAACCCAACCCAACCATGGTCACGGTGGAACCTCTTCCAATTTAAAAAAATCGAAATTTTGGTAAAAACTGGGTGATTCCTCTCCAAAACATCGAATTTTTGGGACATTTTTGGCTTTTTTAACCCAACCCAACCATGGATTCTCTTCCACTCCCCCCAAAAAAATCACAATTTTGGTAAATTTTGACCTTTTTTCCCCGTTTTTCCCCCGTTTCCCCCCCAGTCCTCCCTCCCCCCGCCCCCGACATCTCGGTGTCGCCGGCCAAGCCGCGGTTCCTCGTCGGCGACACCGTGTCCATCGCCTGCGCCGTGCCGGGCGGCGCCGGGCCGTACAGGATCGCCGGGTTCCGCTTCTCCCACGAGTCGCGCGTCACCGACGCCACCGCGTCCAAGCCGAGATTCGCGCTGACCTTCAACGTCACCGGGCCGCGAGATGGCGGCCACTACAGCTGCGCCTACAGGGTGCGGCAGCGCGGCGGTGACGTCACCGAGTCGGCGCGGAGCGGTGACGTGCTCATCGACGTGCAAGGTTGGGTTGGGTTGGGTTGGTTTGGGTTTGGTTGGGTTGGGTTGGGTTGGGTTGGGTTGGGTTGGGTTTGGTTGGGTTTGATTGGGTTGGGTTGGGTTGGGTTGGGTTTGGTTGAGTTGGGTTGGTTGGGTTGGGTTGGGTTTGGTTATGTTGGGTTTGGTTGTGTTGGGTTTGTTTGGCTGTGTTGGGTTGTTTGGGTTGGGTGGGTTGGGTTTGGTTGTGTTGAGTTTGGTTGGGTTTGGTTTGGTTTGGTTTGGTTGGGTTGCGTTTGGTTGGGCTGGGTTGGGTTGGGTTGGGTTGGTTTGGGTTGGTTTGGGTTGATTGTATTGGTTTTTGTTGAGTTTTTGGTGTTTGGTTGAGGTGCATTGGGTTGTGTTGAGTTTGGTTGAGTTGGGTTTGGTTGGGTTGGGTTTGGTTTGGTTGGGTTGTGTTTGGTTGGGTTGGGTTGAGTTTGGTTGTGTTTAGTTGAGTTGCGTTGGGTTGGGTTGGTTGTGTTGGGTTGGGTTGGGTTGGATTTGGTTGGTTGGGTTGGGTTGGGTTTGGTTGTGTTGGGTTTGGTTGGGTTGGGTTGGGTTTGGTTGGTTGGGTTGGTTTGGGTCTGGTTGGTTGGGTTGGCTGGGTTGGGTTTGGTTGAGTTGGGTTGAGTTTGGTTTGGTTGGGTTGAGTTGGGTTAGGTTTGGTTGGGTTGGGTTGGGTTGGGTTTGTTTGGTTGTGTTGGGTTGTTTGGGTTGGTTGGGGTGGTTTTGGTTGGGTTGAGTTTGGTTGGGTTTGGTTTGGTTTGGTTGGGTTGTGTTTGGTTGGGTTGGGTTGAGTTTGGTTGTGTTTAGTTGCGTTGCGTTGGGTTGGGTTGGGTTGGTTGTGTTGGGTTGGATTTGATTGGGTTGTGTTGGGTTGGATTGGGCTTGGTTGGGTTGGGTTGGGTTGGTTGGGTTGGTTGTGTTGGGTTGGGTTTACTTGAGTTGTGTTGGGTTTGGTTGTGTTGTGTTGGATTGGGTTGGGTTGGGTTGGGTTGGGTTGGGTTGGGTTGGGTTTGGTTGGGTTGGGTTTGATTGGGTTTGATTGGGTTGGATTGGGTTGGGTTGGGTTTGGTTGGGTTGGGTTGAGTTGGATTGGATTGGATTGGGTTTGGTTGGGTTTGGTTGGGTTGGGTTGGTTGGTTGGGTTGGGTTGGGTTGAGTTGGGTTGGGTTGAGTTGGGTTGGGTTTGGTTGGATTGGGTTGGGTTGGGTTGGGTTGAGTTGGGTTGGGTTGGTTGGGTTTGGTTGTTTTGGGTTGGTTGGGTTTGGTTGAGTTGTGTTGGGTTGGGTTTGGTTGGGTTGGGTTGGATTGGTTGGGTTGAGTTTGGTTGGGTTGGGTTTGGTTGAGTTGGGTTGGGTTGAGTTGGGTTGTGTTGGGTTGGTTGGGTTGAGTTGGGTTGGGTTGGGTTGGGTTGGTTGAGTTGGGTTTGGTTGGTTGAGTTTAGGTTGGGTTTGGTTGGGTTGTGTTTGGTTGGTTGGGTTTGTTTGGGTTGGTTGAGGTGGGTTGGGCTGTGTCAGGTTGGGTTGTGTTTGGTTGTTTTGGGTTGGGTTGGGTTGGGTTTGGTTGGGTTGGGTTGGGTTCATTGGGTTTGGTTGGGTTGTGTTGGGTTTGGTTGATTTGGTTTGTTTAGGTTGGTTGGGTTGGGTTGGGTTGGATGGGTTGGGTTGGGTTTGGTTGGGTTGAGTTTGGTTGGGTTTGATTGGGTTGGCTTGGCTTGGCTTGTGTTAGGTTTGGTTGGGTTGGGTTTGGTTGGGTTGGGTTGACTTGAATTGAGTTGAGTTGAGTTGGGTTGGGTTTGATTGAGTTGGGTTTGGTTTGGTTTTTGTTTTTTTAACCCCAAATTCATCTACGTTGAAACCCGATGTTGACTCTTCCACCCGACGTTGACTCTTCCAACCAACCTTGACTCTTCCACCCAATTTGGTGTTTCTATCCCAAAATCCATCGCCGTTGGGACCCAACCTTGACTCTTCCACCCAACTTCGACTCTTCCATCCAACCTTGACTCTTCCACCCAATTGGGGCGTTTCTATCCCAAAATTCATCCCCAGTGACCAAAACTTTGTGTTTTGATCCAACGGCCCCCAAAATCCATCGCTGTTGAGGCCCAACCTTGACTCTTCCACCCAATCTTGACTCTTCACCCAACCTTGACTCTTCCACCCGACCTTGACTCTTCCACCCAATTTGGCGTTTCTATCCCAAAATCCATCGCCGTTGAGACCCAGCCTTGACTCTTCCACCCAACCTTGACTCTTCCAACCAACCTTGACTCTTCCACCCAACCTTGACTCTTCCAACCAACCTTGACTCTTCCACCCAACCCTGACTCTTCCAACCAACCTTGACTCTTCCAACCAACCCTGACTCTTCCATCCAATTTGGAGTTTCTATCCTAAAATCCATCGCCGTTGAGACCCAACCTTGACTCTTCCACCCAACCTCGACTCTTCCATCCAACCTTGACTCTTCCACCCAACCTTGACTCTTCCACCCAACCTTGACTCTTCCACCCAACCTTGACTCTTCACCCAACCTTGACTCTTCACCCAACGTTGACTCTTCCACCCAACCTTGACTCTTCCACCCAACGTTGACTTTTCCACCCAATTTGGCGTTTCTATCCCAAAACCCATCGCCGTTGAGACCCAACCTTGACTCTTCAACCCAACCTTGACTCTTCCAACCAACCTTGACTCTTCCACCCAATTTTGCCTTTTTACCCGAAAATCCATCGCCGTTGAAACCCAACGTTGACTCTTCCACCCAACTGGGGCGTTTCTATCCCAAAATTCACCGCCATTGACCAAAACTTTGTGTTTTGATCCAACACTTCCCAAAATCCATCGCAGTTGAGACCCAACCTTGACTCTTCCACCCAACCTTGACTCTTCACCCAACCTTGACTCTTCACCCAACCTTGACTCTTCCACCCAACCTTGACTCTTCCAACCAACCTTGACTCTTCCACCCAACCTTGACTCTTCCACCCAACCTTGACTCTTCCACCCAACCTTGACTCTTCCATCCAATTTGGCGTTTCTATCCCAATATCCATCGCCATTGAGACCCAACCTTGACTCTTCCACCCAACTGGGGCGTTTCTATCCCAAAATCCATCCTCATTTACAAAAATGTTGAGTTTTGATCCAACGGGGGCATTTTTATCCCAAAATCCGAACTCATGGTCATCCAACGTTGACTCTTCCATCCAACCTTGACTCTTCCATCCAACCTTGACTCTTCCACCCAACCTTGACTCTTCCACCCAACCTTGACTCTTCCACCCAACCTTGACTCTTCACCCAACCTTGACTCTTCACCCAACCTTGACTCTTCCACCCAACCTTGATTCTTCCAACCAACCCTGACTCTTCCATCCAATTTGGAGTTTCTATCCCAAAATCCATCGCCGTTGAGACCCAACCTTGACTCTTCCACCCAATCTTGACTCTTCCACCCAACCTTGACTCTTCCATCCAACCTTGACTCTTCACCCAACCTTGACTCTTCACCCAATCTTGACTCTTCCACCCAATCTTGACTCTTCCAACCAACCTTGACTCTTCCACCCAATTTGGCGTTTTTACCCCAAAATCCATCGCCGTTGAGACCCAACCTTGACTCTTCCACCCAAATCCGCCATTTCTATCCCAAAATCCATCCCCATTTACAAAAATGTTGAGTTTTGATCCAACGGGGACATTTTTATCCCAAAATCCAAATTCATGGTGGTCCAACCTTGACTCTTCCAACCAACCTTGGCTCTTCCACCCAACCTCGACTCTTCCACCCAACCTTGACTCTTCCATCCAACCTTGACTCTTCCACCCAACGTTGACTCTTCCAACCAACCTTGACTCTTCCACCCAACGTTGACTCTTCCAACCAACCTTGACTCTTCCACCCAACCTTGACTCTTCACCCAACCTTGACTCTTCCACCCAACCTTGACTCTTCACCCAACCTTGACTCTTCCAACCAACGTTGACTTTTCTACTCAATTTTTGGGCGTTTCTATCCCAAAATCCATCCCTGTTGAGACCCAACCTTGACTCTTCCACCCAACCTTGACTCTTCCAACCAACCTTGACTTTTCCAACCATTTTGAAGTTTCTATCCCAAAATCCATCGCCGTTGAGACCCAACCTTGACTCTTCCACCCAACTCCACCAATTCTACCCCCAAAACTTTCTCCCAAACCCCACCCAACGTTGATTTTCCCTCTTCCCACCGCAGACCGCCCTCCCCAACCCAACCTGACGGTGGCGCCGTCCGCCCTCACCGTCGAAGGCCAACCCCTCGTCTTCCTCTGCTCCGCCCCTCCCGGCGCCGCCGAGCGCCGCTTCCGCTTCTTCCAGGACGGGCTGGAGGTGGGGGGCGGGCTCCTGGAAGGTTCCGGAAGCGCCGGGGCGCGGCTGAGGGTGGAGAGGAGCGAGCGGAACGGCACCGGGAATTTCAGCTGCGGCTACGAGGAGAGGGCGGAGGGGCGCTGGATCGCGTCCTACGCCAGCGACGCCGTGGCCGTGGAGGTGGAGGGTGAGTTTGGGGGGAGAAAGGGGGATTTTGGGGGAATTTGGGGGTTTGGGGGGAAAAATTGGGATATTTTTGGGGTAAATTTGGGGTTTTTGGGGAAAAATTTGGGATTTTTGGAATAAATTTGGGGTTTTTGAGGGAAAAAAATTGAATTTTTAGGGATTAATCTGGGATTTTGGGGGGAAATTTGGGTTTTCTGGGAAAAATTGGGATTTTTTGGGGAAAAATTTGGGATTTTTTGGGGTAAATTTGGGATTTTTTGGGGAAAATCAGGGATTTTTTTTGGGAAAAAATGGGATTATAGGGGAAAATGTGGGGTTTTGGGGGAAAAAAAGGGATTTTTGGGGAAAAAAATGGGATTTTTGGGGAAAAATGGGATTTTGGGGGAAAATTTGGGTTTTTTGGGGAAAAAAATTGGGATTTTTGGGGATTAATCTGAGATTTTTGGCAAAAAATTGGGATTTTTGGGGGAAAAATCGGGATTTTTGGGGAAAAAAAATCCAGGATATTTGGGGAAAATTTGGGATTTTTTGGGGAAAAAATTGGGATTTTGGGGAAAAAAATGGGATTTTTGGGGAAAAAAATTGGGATTTTTTGGAAAAAAATGAGATTTTGGGGGAAAATTGGGATTTTTTGGGGGAAAATTGGGGATTTTTGGGGAAAATTTGGGGTTTTGGAGGAAAAAAAAAGGGATTTTTAGGGAAAATTTTGGATTTTTTGGAGAAAAAAATGGGATTTTTTGGGGAAAAATGGGATTTTGAGGAAAATTTGGGATTTGTGGGGAAAAAGATTGGGGTTTTTGGGGATTAGTCTGGGATTTTTGGGGAAAAATTGGGATATTTTGGGGAAAAAAATGGGATTTTTGGGAAAAAAATGGGATTTTGGGGAAAATTTGGGATTTTTTTGGAAAAAAATGGGAGTTTTTGGGAAAAAAATGGGATTTTGGGGGAAAAAATGGGGTTTTTTTGGGGAAAATTTGGGTTTTTTGGGGAAAAATTTGGGATTTTGGGGGATTAATCTGGAATTTTTGGGGAAAATTTGGGATTTTTTGGGGAAAAAATGGGGTTTTTGGGGAAAAAAATTGGTTTTTTTTGGGGAAAATTTGTGATTTTTGCAGAAAATTTAGAATTTTTTGGAAAAAGTTTGAGATTTCTGGGGTAAATTTGGGATTTTTGGGGAAAATTGGGGATTTTTTGGGGAAGAAATGGGATTTTTAGGGATTATTCTGGGATTTTTGGGGAAAATTTCAGAATTTTTGGGGGAAAAAATGGGATTTTGGGGGAAATCAGGATTTTTGGGGAAAAAATTGGGATTTTTGGGGATTAATACGGGATTTTTTTGGGGATTAATCTGTGATTTTTGGGGAAAATTTGGGATTTTGGGGAAAAAAATTGGGATTTTTGAGAAAAAGATCCAGGATATTTGAGGGAAATTTTTGTGATTTTGGGAGAAAATCTGGGATTTTTGGGGAAAAAAAATGGGATGTTTTTGGAAAATTTGGGATTTTTTCGGGAAAAAATGGGATTTTGGGAAATAAATCTGAGATTTTGGGGGGAAATTTGGGATTTTTTGGGGAAAAAAATTGGGATTTTTTGGAGAAAAAATGGGATTTTTGGGGAAAAAATGGGACTTTTGGGGAAAATTTGGGATTTTTTGGAGTAAATTTGGGGTTTTGGAGGAAAAAAAAAGGGATTTTTAGGGAAAATTTTGGATTTTTTTGGAGAAAAAAATGGGATTTTTTGGGGAAAAATGGGATTTTGAGGAAAATTTGGGATTTGTGGGGAAAAAGATTGGGGTTTTTGGGGATTAGTCTGGGATTTTTGGGGAAAAAAAATTGGAATTTTTGTGGGAAAAATTGGGATTATAGGGGAAAATTTGGGGTTTTGAGGAAAAAAAGGGATTTTTGGGGGAAAAAAAGGGATTTTGGGGATTAATCTGCAATTTTTGAGGAAAATTTGGGATTTTTGGGGAAAAATTGGGTATTTTTTTTTAAATTTTGGATTCTTGGGGAAAATTTGGGAATTTTGGGGGAAAATTTGGGATTTTGGGGGAAAATTTGGGATTTGGGGGGAAAAAATGGGATTTTTTGGGGAATAAATGGGATTTTTGGGGAAAAAAATTGGGATTTTTTGGAGAAAAAAATGGGATTTTTGGGGAAAAAATGGGACTTTTGGGGAAAATTTGGGATTTTTTGGAGTAAATTTGGGGTTTTTGGGGAAAAAATTGGATTTTGAGGAAAATTTGGGATTTTTGGGGGAAAAAATTGGGATTTTTGGGGATTAATCTGAGATTTTTGGGGAAAAATTGGGATTTTTTGGGGAAAAATTGGGATTTTTTTGGGGAAAAAAATGGGATTTTTTGGGAAAATATGGGATTTTTGGGAAAAATTTGGGATTTTTTGGAGTAAATTTGGGGTTTTGGGGAAAAAAATGGGATTTTTTTGGGGAAAAATTGGGATTATAGGGGAAAATTTGGGGTTTTGGGGAAAAAATGGGATTTTTTGGGGAATAAATGGGATTTTTGGGGAAAAAAATTGGGATTTTTTGGAGAAAAAAAAGGGATTTTTTGGGGAAAAATGGGACTTTTGGGGAAAATCTGGGATTTTTTTGAGTAAATTTGGGGTTTTTGGGGAAAAAATGGGATTTTTGAGGAAAAATTGGGATTTTTTGGGGAAAAAATTGGGATTTTGGGGGAAAATTGCGGGTTTTGGGGAAAAAAATGGCATTTTGGGGGAAAACTGGGATTTTTGGGGAAAAAATTGGGATTTTGGGGGGAAAATTTGGATTTTTGGGGGGAAAAAATAGGATTTTGGGGGGAAAAAATTGGGATTTTTTGAAAAAAATGGGATTTTGGGGGAAAGTTGGGATTTTGGGGGAAAAATTGGGATTTTTTTTGAAAATTTGGGATTTTGGGGATTAATATGGGATATTTGGGGATTAATCTGGAATTTTTTGGGAAAATTTGGGATTTTTTGGGGATTAATATGGGATTTTGGGGGAAAAAAATGGGATTTTTATGGAAAAATTGGGATTATAGGGGAAAATCTGGGGTTTTGGAGAAAAAACTGGGATTTTTTGGGGATTAATCTGTGATTTTTGGGGAAAATTTGGGATTTTTGGGAAAAAATTGGGATCTTTGAGAAAAAATCCAGGATATTTGGGGGAAATTTTTGTGATTTTTGGGAGAAAATCTGGGATTTTTGGGGAAAAAAATGGGATGTTTTCGGAAAATTTGGGACTTTTTCGGGAAAAAATGGGATTTTGGGAAATAAATCTGAGATTTTGGGGGGAAATTTGGGATTTGGGGGGAAAAATTGGGATTTTTTGGGGAATAAATTGGGTTTTTGGGGAAAAAATGGGATTTTTGGGGGAAAAAATTGGGTTTTTTGGGGGAAATTTGTGATTTTTGGGGATTAATCTGCGATTTTTGGGGATTAATCTGCGATTTTTGGGGAAAACATTGGGAATTTTTGGAATAAATTTGGGATTTTGGGGGAAAATTTTGAATTTTTTGAGGTAAATTTGGGATTTTTGGGGAAAATTTGTGATTTTTGGGGAAAATTTGGAATTTTTTGGAAAAACTTTGGGATTTTTGGGGTAAATTGGGATTTTTTGGGGGGAAATTTGGGATTTTTTGGGGAAATTTAGGATTTTTTGGGGAAAAAATTGAGATTTTTGGGGATTAATTTGCGATTATGGGGGAAAAATTTGGATTTTGGGGAAAATATGGGATTTTTGGGGAAAAAAATTGGGATTTTTAGGGATTAATCTGGGTTTTTTGGGGAAAATTTGGGATTTTTGGCCATAAATCTGTGATTTTTGGGTATAAACTTGGGATTCTTGGGGATTAATCTGTGAATTTTGGGGTAAATTTGGGATTTTTGTGTCAAAACCCAACCAGGGTCATGGTGGAACCTCCTTGGGTCAAAGAAAATCAAAATTTTGGTAAAAATTGATTGGTTCTTGTCCATCTTCCCATTTTTCTCTGTTCCCATCTCCAAAAAATTGAATTTTTGGCACCATTTTTACCCTTTTATGACCCAATTTGAAACAAGGAAATTGTGGAACCTCCTTGGGTCAAAAAAATCAAAATTTTGGTAAAAACCCAAATATTTCCCCACCTTTTCCACCTCCCTCCTCCCACCCAAAAAATCCAAATTTTGGGGTTCATTTCCCATAATTCCATTTTTCCCAAAAACGCCTAAATTGGAAAATCACCGATTTTGACGATTTTGACCCAAAATTTGGTTTTTTTCCCCCCGATTCCAGCCCCGTGCCCGGCGCCGGCGCTGTGGGTGGAGCCGCCCTCGGGCGTGGTGGCCTCGGGTCACCGAATCCGTCTGGGCTGCGCCGCCGCCCCGCGACGCTTCCGGCGCCGCTTCCGGTTCTACCGCGACGGCGACGTCATCAACGGTGATGACGTCATCGGTGACGTCATCGGGAACGGGTCGGAGCTGTTGATCCGGGAGGTTTTCCAGAATTTCTCCGGGAATTTCAGCTGCCGGGTGCTGGAGGAGGTGGGCGGGGCCTGGGTGGAGGCTCCGCCCAGCGGGGGCGTGGCCGTGGTGGTCAGGGGTAGGTGGGGGAAATGTGGGGGAAATTTGGGGGGTTTTGGGAAAGGGAGGGGGGGAGGGGAGAGATGGGGGGTGGGGGGTGTGGTCATGACCACTGACCAGTGACCACACCCACTGACCACTGACCACATCCAATGACCACACCCACTGACCACTGACCACACCCACTGACCACACCCAGCGACCATAACCTGTGATCACTGACCACGCCCATTGACCACACCCACTGACCAATGACCACGCCCATTGATGTCACCCATTGACCCCACCCACTGACCCCACCCACTGACCATAACCTGTGATCACTGACCAGAAGCACTGACCACACCCACTGACCACTGACCACACCCACTACAGTGACCACACCACTGACCACACCCACCCCACTGACCATTCCCACTGAGCATCAACCACACCCACTAACAACTGACCAATGACCACACCCACTAACCACACCCACTGGTCAATGACCACACCCACACACTGATCACACGTATTGACCACTGGCCACACCCATTGCTGTAAGCACTCCAACTGACCACACCCATTGACCACACCCACTGACCACACCCACCCCAGTGACCACTGACCACACCCATTGACCACTCCCACCCCATTGACTGACCACACCCACTGAGTATTGGCCACACCCACAGAGTACTGACCACACCCACTGAGTATTGACCACACCCACTAACAACTGACCACATCCAGTGACCACACCCACTAACCACACCCACTGACCACTGACCACACCCACGGACCACTGACCGTACCCACCCCACTGACCCTCAAATGACCACACCCACACCACACCCACTGATCACACCCACTGACCCCACTCACTGCAGTGACCACACCCACTGACCACTCCCACAGCACTGACCACACCCACTGCTGTAACCACTCCAACTGACCACACCCATTGACCACACCCACCCCACTGACTGACCGCACCCACTGAGTATTGACCACACCCACTGAGTATTGACCACACCCATTGATCATTGACCACACCCACTGATCATTGACCACACCCATTGATCATTGACCACACCCACTGATCATTGACCACACCCATTGATCATTGACCACGCCCACTATTGACCACACCCACTGAGTACTGACCACACCCATTGACCACTGACCACACCCACTGATCATTGACCACACCCACTGAGTATTGACCACACCCATTGATCATTGACCACACCCATTGATCATTGACCACACCCACTGATCATTGACCACACCCACTGAGTATTGACCACACCCACTGAGTATTGACCACACCCATTGATCATTGACCACACCCACTGATCATTGACCACACCCACTGAGTATTGACCACACCCACTGAGTATTGACCACACCCATTGATCATTGACCACACCCACTGAGTATTGACCACACCCACTGCAGTGACCACACCCACTGAGTATTGACCACACCCACTGAGTATTGACCACACCCATTGATCATTGACCACACCCACTGATCATTGACCACACTCATTGATCATTGACCACACCCACTGAATATTGACCACACCCACTGACTGACCACACCCATTGACCAGTGACCACACCTACTGAGTATTGACCACACCCACTAATCACTGACCACACCCACTGAGTATTGACCACACCCACTGACCACACCCACCCCACTGACCCCACCCCTCTCTCCCCAGCCCCTCCCCCCCAGCCCCTCCTCCTCCTCACCGCCCCCTCCCCCTCCCCGGACGGTTCCGGCTCCGGAATTTCCCTCACCTGCCTCGTCCCCTCCGGCCACTCCGGCCACTCCGGCCACGTCCGGCGCCGCTTCCGCTTCTACCGCGACGGCGCCGAGGTCAGCGCGGGGCCGCGGCCGCAGCTCTGGGTGGACGCCGCGGACACGGCCGGAGCCGGGGCCGGACGCTTCAGCTGTGGATACGAGGAGGAGCTGGAGGGGGGATGGGCGGCGTCGCCGATCAGCGCCGGCGTGGACGTGCCCGGTGAGCAACGGAAAAATTCGGATTTCGTCCCAAAAATTGAGCTCCAAGGGCGTAAAATTCATTGAGAGATTGAGATGTGAGAAATTCTAAAATTTTTCCTAAGTTTGGCTCAGTTTTCCGCAAAATTTTGTGAAAATTTCACAAATTTTTACCCAAAATTGAGATTCAAAATATCCAATATTTCCCAAGAATTGAAATCCTAAATCCACAAATTTTACCAAAAATTGAGACCCTAAATACCAAAATTTCCTGAAAATTGAGATCCTGAATCCCAAAATTTCCCAAAAATTGAGATCCTGAATCTCCAAATTTCCCAAAAATTAGGATTCTAAATCTCCAAATTTCCCAAAAATTGAGATTCTAAATCCCCAAATTTCCTGAAAATTTCAGCTCCCAAATCTTCAAATTTGTCCCAAAATTAAGACCCAACATCCCCAAATTTCCCAAAAATTGAAATCCTAAATCCCCAAATTTCCCCAAAATTGAGATCCAAAATCTACAAATTTCTACCAAAATTGAGCCCCAAATTCCCCAATATTTCCCCAAAATTGAAATCCTAAATCCACAAATTTACTCCAAAAATTGAGACATTAAATCCCATAATTTCCCCCCAAAAAATGAGATTCTAAATCCCCAAATTTCCCCAAAATTTCAGCTCCCAAATCTCCAAATTTGTCCCAAAATTAAGGCGCAAAATCCCCAAATTTCCCAAAAATTGAGTTCCAAATCCACAAATTTACTCCAAAAATTGAGACCTTAAATCCCAAAATTTCCCAAAAAATGAGCCCCAAAATTGAAATCGTAAATCATCAAAATTTCCTTGAAATTGAGATCCTAAATCCAGAAATTTTTACCAAAATTGAGCATGAAAATCCCCAAATTTCCACCAAATCTGTGATCCTGAATCTCAAAATTTCCCAAAAATTGAGATCATGAATCTACAAATTTCCCAAAAATTGAAATCCTGAATCTCCAAATTTCCTGAAAATTCAAATCCTAAATCCACAAATTTTTTCCAAAATTGAGTCCTAAAATCCCCAAATTTTCCCAAAATTGAGATCCAAAATCCACAATTTTTTTACAAAAATTGAGCCCCAAAATCCCCAAAATACACTGAGAAATTGAGATGTGAAAAAGTCAAAAATTTCCCCCAAATTTGTCTCAGTTTTCTGCAAATTTTGTGAAAATTTCCACGAAATTGAGATCCAAAATTGGCAATTTTTTACCAAAATTGAGCCCCAAAATCTCCGAATTTCCCAAAAGTTGAGATCATGAATCTACAAATTTCCCAAAAATTGGGATTCTAAATCCACAAATTTCCCAAAAATTGACCCCCAAAATCTCCAAATTTCCCAAAAATTGAGTTCTTAAATCCCCAAATTTCCACAAAATTTCAGCTCCCAAATCTCAAAATTTGTCCCAAAATTAAGATGCAAAATCCCCAAATTTCCCAAAAATTGAGTTCCAAATCCACAAATTTACTCCAAAAATTGAGACCTTAAATCCCAAAATTTCCCAAAAAATGAGCCCCAAAATTGAAACCGTAAATCATCAAAATTTCCTTGAAATTGAGATCCTAAATCAGAAATTTTTACCAAAATTGAGCATGAAAATCCCCAAATTTCCACCAAATTTATGATCCTGAATCTCAAAATTTCCCAAAAATTGAGATCATGAATCTACAAATTTCCCAAAAACTGAAATCCTGAATCTCCAAATGTCGCAAAAATTGAGATTCTAAATCCACAAATTTTCCCAAAATTCAGATCTTAAATCCACAAATTTTTTCCAAAATTGAGCCTTAAAATCTCCAAATTTCCCAAAAATTGAGTTCTTAAATCCCCAGATTTCCCAAAAATTGAATTCCTGAATCTCCCAATTTCCCAAAAATTGAGATCCAAAATCTACAAATTTTAACCAAAATTGAGCCCCAAAATCCACAAATTTCCCAAAAATTGTGATCCTGAATCTCCAAATTTCCCAAAAATTGAAACCTTAAATCCCCAAATTTCCTGACAATTGAAATCCTGAATCCCCAAATTTCCTGAAAATTCAAATCCTAAATCCACAAATTTTCCCACAAATTGAATTCCTAAATCCACAAATTTTCCCCAAAACTGAGTTCTTAAATCCTCAAATTTTCCAAAAATTGAGATCCAAAATCCACAGATTTCCCAAAAACTGAAATCCTGAATCTCCAAATTTCGCAAAAATTGAGATTCTAAATCCACAAATTTTCCCAAAATTCAGATCCTAAATCCAGAAATTTTTACCAAAATTGAGCCCCAACGTCTCCGAATTTCCCAAAAATTGAGATCCAAAATGCCCAAATTTTTACCAAAATCGACCTCCAAAATCTCAAATATTTCCCCAAAATTGAAATCCTATATCCACAAATTTCCTGAAAATTGAGATCCTGAATCCCAAAATTTCCCAAAAATTGAGATCCTGAATCTCCAAATTTCCCAAAAATTGAAATCCTAAATCCACAATTTTCCCCCAAAACAGAACTCTTAGATCTCAAAATTTTCCAAAGATTGAAATCCTGAATCTCTCAATCTCCCAAAAATTGAGATCCTAAATCCACAAATTTTTACCAAAATTGAGCCCCAAAATCCCCAAATTTTCCCAAAATTGAGATCCAAAATCCACAATTTTTTTACAAAATCTGAGCCCCAAAATCCCCAAAATTCACTGAGAAATTGAGATGTGAAAAATTCAAGATTTTCCCTAATTTGGCTCAGTTTTCTGCAAATTTTCTGAAAATTTTCACAAAATTGAGCTCCAAAATCCCCAAATTTGTCCCAAAATTAAGATCCAAAATCCCCAAAATTTTCCCAAAAATTGAGCGTCAAAATCCCCAAATTTCCACCAAATTTGTGATCCTGAATCCCAAAATTTCCCAAAAATTGAGATCATGAATCTACAAATTTCCCAAAAATTGGGATTCTAAATCCACAAATTTCCCAAAAATTGACCCCCAAAATCTCCAAATTTCCCAAAAATTGAGTTCTTAAATCCCCAAATTTCCCAAAAATTGAATTCCTGAATCTCCCAATTTCCCAAAAATTGAGATCCAAAATCTACAAATTTTAACCAAAATTGACCCCCAAAATCCCCAAATTTCTCAAAACTTGAGATCCAAAATCCACAAATTTTTACCAAAATTGAGATCCAAAATCTCTGATTTTCCCAAAAATTGACATCCTAAATCCACAAATTTTCCCCAAAATTGAACTCCCAAATCCCCAAATTTCCCAAAATCGAGATCCAAAATCCACAAATGTTTTACAAAATGTAACCCACAAAATCCCCAAACTCACCCCAAAAATTGAACCCCAAAACTGTAAAATTCACTGACAAATTGAGATGTGAAAAATTCAAAATTTCCCCCAAATTTGTCTCAGTTTTCCCCAAATTTTGCGAAAATTTCCACAAAATTCAGATCCAAAATCTCCAAATTTCCCAAAAATTGGGATTCTAAATCCCCAAAATTCCCCAAAATTTCAGCTCCCAAATCTCCAAATTTGTCCCAAAATTAAGACGCAAAATCCCAAAAATTCCCAAAAATTGAGATCTTGAATCTCCAAATTTCCACCAAATTTGTGATCCTGAATCCCCAAATTTCACAAAAATCAAGATCCAAAATCCCGAAATTTCCTGAAAATTGAGATCCTAAATCCACAAATTTTCCCCCAAATTGAGCCCCCAAATCCCAAAATTTGCCAAAAATTGAGCCCCAAAAACTCAAATTTCCCAGAAATTGAGACCCAAAATCCCCACAATTTGGGGGATTTGAGGAAATTTTGTGGTTTTGTGGTTTTGGGTTTTGGGGTTTTTTGGGTTTGGGATTTTGAGGTTTCGGGGGTTTTTGGGTTTTGGGTTTTTTGGGTGGGAGAGTTTTGGGTTTGGGGTTTTTTTGGGGAGGATTTTGGGGAAATTTTGGGCTTTTGGGGTTTTTTTTGTTGGATGGTTTTTGGGTTTTGGGAGATTTGGGGGGTTTTTGGGGAGGGTTTTGGGGTTTTGGGGAAATTTTGATTTTTTGGGGGGGAGGATTTTGGGATTTGGGGGTTTTGGGTCTTGGGGGTTTTGGGGGGATTTGGGGATTTTTGGGGGAAGGTTTTGGGGTTTTTAGGTTTTGGGTTTTGGAGAAATTTTGGGGATTTGGGTTTTTTGGGGGATGGTTTTGGGTTTGGGGTTTGTGGGTTTTTGAGAATTTGGGGTTTGGGTTTTGGGGGTTTTGGGGTTTGGGACAATTTTGGGAGTTTGGGTTTTTTTGGGGTTGGTTTTGGGTTTTTAAAGTTTTGGGTTTTGGGTGTTTTGGATTTGGAATTTTTTTGAGAGATTTTCGGTTTTGGGGAGATTTTGGAGTTCAAGGTTTTTGGGGGGTTTTGGATTTTGGGGTTTTGGGGAGATTTGGGGGGTTTTTTGGAAGATTTTGGGTTTTTGAGGTCAGATTTTGGGGCTTTTGGGATATTTGCTCACTCAGAGGTTTTTTGAGGGAAAAATTTTGAATTTTTTGGGGTATTTTGGGCAGTTTTGGGGTTTTTTTTTGGATATTTGCTGACCCAGGGAAATTTTTTTGGATTTTTTAATTTATTTATTTTTAGGTTGTTTGCTGCCTCAGGGAATTTTTGGGGGGGTGAAATTTTGGGTTTTTTGGGACATTTACCGACCCAGCATTTTTTGGGTGGTTTCAGGGATTTTTTTTGGTATTTTCTACCCCAGGGGTTTTTTTTGGGGTGAATTTTTATATTTTTGGGATATTTCCTGACCCAATTTTTTTGTTTGGGATGGGAAATTTTGGGTTTTTTGGGATATTTGCTGACCCAGAGCTTTTTTGAGGGAAAAATTTTGAATTTTTTGGGGTATTTTGGTCAGTTTGGGATTTTTTTTTTTGGGATATTTGCTGACCCAGGGGAATTTTTTGTTTTTATTTTTTTGAATTTATTTTTAGGTTGTTTTCTGGGTCAGAGATTTTTGGGGGGGGTCAAATTTTGGTTTTTTTGGGACATTTGCCGACCCAGAATTTTTTGGGTGATTTCAGGAATATTTTTTTGGTATTTTCTGCCCCAGAGATTTTTTTGGGGTGAATTTTTATATTTTTGGGATATTTCCTGACCCATTTTTTTTGTTTGGGATGGGAAATTTTGGGTTTTTTGGGATATTTGCTGACTCAGAGGTTTTTGGAGGGAAAAATTTTGAATTTTTTGGGGTATTTTGGTCAGTTTGGGATTTTTTTTTTGGGGATATTTGCTGACCCAGGGGAATTTTTTGTTTTGTTTTGTTTTTTATTTATTTTTAAGTTGCTTGTTGCCTCAGGAATTTTTTGGAGGGAGTCAAATTTTGGGTTTTTTGGGATATTTGCTGACCCATGGGGAATTTTTGGGGTCAAATTTTGGTTTTTGTGGGACATTTGCTGACCCAGAATTTTTTGGGTGGTTTCAGGGATTTTTTTTGGTATTTTCTACCCCATGGGGTTTTTTTGGGGTAAATTTCTGTATTTTTGGGATATTTCCTGACCCATTTTTTTTGTTTGGGATGGGAAATTTTGGGTTTTTTGGGATATTTGCTGACTCAGAGTTTTTTTGAGGGAAAAATTTTGAATTTTTTTGGGGGTATCTTGGCAGTTTTGGGTTTTTTTTTGGGATATTTGCTGACCCATGAGGAATTATTGGGGTCAAATTTTGGTTTTTGTGGGACATTTGCTGACCCAGCATTTTTTTGGGTGGTTTCAGGAATTTTTTTGGGATATTTTTTGCCCCAGAGGGGTTTTTTTGGGTGAATTTTTATATTTTTGGGCCATTTCCTGACTCAATTATTTTGGGGGCGGGGCTTCTCACCCCCAGCTCAGCTCAACCTCCTCCCATTGGTCGTCGGCGGCGTGGTGGGCGTGGCCTCGCTGATCCTGGCGCTCCTATTGGCTGCCTGGCTGTGCCGCAGGAGGAGGGGTCAGTGGGGGAGGGGCGGGGTGGGGTTCACCCCAAAATTCTCCCCAAAATCCCCAAAATTTTAACCCCAAATTTCCCCAAAATATAAAAAAATTTGCCCCAAAATCACCAATTTGAAACCAAATTTTTGTAAAAAATTTCCACATTTTAACCAAATTTCGCCAATTTTAACTCAATTTTTCCCCTTTTTAACCCAAATTTCACAATTTTAAATGAAATTTCACCCTTTTAATACAAATTTCCCCATTTTAAACTCAAATTTTCCCATTTTAATTCAAATTTCCCAATTTTAACCCCAAATTTCCCCATTTTAATTTAAATTTCCCCATTTTAACCCAAATTTCCACATTTTAACCCCAAATTTCCCATTTTAACCCAAATTTTCCCATTTTAACTTGAATTTCCCAATTGTACCCCAAATTTTCCCATTTTAATTCAAATTTCCCCATTTTAATCCCAAATTTCCCCATTTTAATTCAAATTTCCCCATTTTAACCCAGTTTTCCCCATTTAAACCCAAATTTTACATTTTAATTCAAATTTCTCCATTTTAACCCAAATTTCCCCATTTTAACCCCAAATTTTCCCCACTTTAACCCAAATTTCCCATTTTAATTCAAATTTCCCATTTTAACCCCATATTTCCCATTTAAATTCCAATTTTCGCATTTTAACCCAAATTTCCCCATTTTAACCCAAATGTTCCCATTTTAACCAACATTTCCCCATTTTAACTCAAATTTCCCCACTTTAACCCCAAATTTCCCCATTTTAACCCCAAATTTCCCCATTTTAACCCAAATTTCCCATTTTAACCCCAAATTTTACATTTTAAACCCAAATTTCCCCATTTTAACCCAAATTTTCCATTTTAATTCAAATTTCTCATTTTAAGCCCAAATTTCCCCATTTTAACCCCAAATTTCCCCATTTTAATTCAAATTTCCCCATTTTAAACTCAAATTTCCCAATTTTAACCCCATATTTCCCCATTTTAACCCAAATTTCCCCATTTTAACCCAAATTTCCCCATTTTAATTCAAATTTCCCCATTTTAACCCCAAATTTCCCATCTAAATTCCAATTTTCCCATTTTAACTTGAATTTCCCAATTGTACCCCAAATTTCTCCATTTTAATTCAAATTTCCCATTTTTACCCCAAATTTCCCCATTTTAACCCCAAATTTCTCATTTTAAACACAAATTTCCCCATTTTAACCCAAACTTTCCCATTTTAACCCAAATATTCCCATTTTAAATCCAAATTTCCCCATTTTAACCCCAAATTTTACCATTTTAAATCCAAATATTCCCATTTTAAATCCAAATTTCCCCATTTTAACCCCAAATTTCCCAATTTTAATTCAAATTTCCCCATTTTAATTCAAATTTCCCCATTTTAAACTCAAATTTCCCCATTTTAACCCAAATTTCCCCATTTTTTTCCAAATTTCCCCATTTTAACACCAAATTTTTAAATTTTAACCCCAAATGTCCCCATTTAAACCCAAATTTCCCATTTTAACCCCAAATTTCCCCATTCTAACCCAAAAATTCCCATTTTCACCCCAAATTTCCCCACTTTACCCCAAATTTCCCCCATTTAACCCAAATTTTCCCCATTTTAAACCCAAATTCCCCATTCTAACCCAAAAATTCCCATTTTAACCCCAAAATTCCCCATTTTCCCCCATATTTCCCCTTTTGCCCCCAAAATCACCGAATTTGCTCCAAATTTCCCATTTTCCCCAAATTTTTCCCCATTTTGTCCCCAAACCCGATCCCAAAACCCCCAATTTCCCCAAAATATCCTTTTTTCATCCCAAAAATCCTCAATTCGCTCCCAAATCCATTTTTGATGTTTTTCAAATTTCTGTTTTTTCTCCAAAATGAATTTTTTTGCCCAAAATGTCGGATTTTGTCCCCGATCCAGGGGGTTCCCGCTGGCGGGGGCTGAGCCCCGGCGACGACACCGGGACCTTGTCCATGGGGGAGCTGGAGGTGGCCACCTGAGCCAGGCCACGCCCACCAAAATGGCCGCCGGTGCTGCTGGGACCACGCCCACCAAGATGGCCGACAACGTGCTGAGACCACGCCCCCAAAATGGCGTCACTGCCACATCCACAATATGGCTGACAGAATAAAGCTTGCAGCCTCAAAATGGCTGACAGTGTGCTGAGATCACGTTTCCAAAATGGCGTCATAGACCACGCCCACAATATGGTTGACAAAATAAAGTTTGTACGCTCAAAATGGCTGACGGTGTGTTGAGACCACGCCTCAAAATGGCTGCCAGGTCAAAGATCATGCCTCTAATATGGCTGACAGAATGAAAATTGCACCCTCAAAATGGCTGACACTGTCCTGAGACCACACCCCCAAAATGGCATCATAGACCACGCCCACAAAATGGCTGACAGAATAAAGTTACACTCTCAAAATGGCTGACAGTGTCTGAGACCACGCTTCCAAAATGGCGTCATAGACCACGCCCACAATATGGCTGACAAAATAAAGTTTGTACGCTCAAAATGGCTGACGGTGTGTTCAGACCACGCCTCAAAATGGCTGCCAGGTCAAAGGTCATGTCCTCAAAATGGCTGACAGTGTGCTGAGATCACGTCCCTCAAAATGGCGCCAAGACCATGACCCAAAATGGCTGCCAGGTCAAAGGTCATGCCCTCAAAATGGCTGACAAAATAAAGGTCACACCCTGAAGAAACCAAAAATGACCCCAAAATGACCAAAAATTTGCCCAAAATGAGATCCTGAAATGGCTCCAAAATTACAAAAAACGGACCCAAAATGGCCCAAAAATGACCCAAAAATGACCCAAAAATGGCCCCAAAAATGACCAAAAAAAGACTCAAAAATTGATAAAAATCACCCAAAAGTGACCCCAAAAAATCCAAAACAGGCCCCAAAAAAATTCCCAGAAATGGGCCCAAAAATGGTAAAAAATGAGCAAAAATTTGCCCAAAATTACATCCTAAAATGGCCCAAAAATGACAAGAAATGACCCAAAAAATGGTCCCAAAAATCAAATTAAAATGGCCCCAAAAATGACCAAAAAAAGACCAAAAAATGGATAAAAAATCACCCAAAAGTGACCCCAAAAAATACAAAGTGGCCCCAAAAAATCACCCTGAAATGACCCCAAAATGACCCAAAAATGGCAAAAAAAACCCCCCAAATATTGCCCCAAAAATGAAATAAAAATGGCACAAAAAATGCCAAAAAAATTACACAAAAAATGATAAAAATCACCCAAAAGTGACCCCAAAAAATCAAAATAGGCCCAAAAAATTACCCTGACATGGGCCCAAAAAATGGCAAAAAATGACCCAAAAATGGTAAAAAATGACCCAAAAATGACAAAAAGATGAAATTAAAATGGCACAAAAAATGCCAAAAAAAAAGACCCAAAAAATGATAAAAATCACCCAAAAGTGACCCCAAAAAATCCAAAGGAGCCCCAAAAAATCACCCTGAAATGGGCCCAAAAAATGGCAAAAAATGACACAAAATTTGCCCAAAATTAGATCCTAAAATGGCCCAAAATGACAAAAAATGACCCAAAAATGGCCCCAAAAATGAAATTAAAATAGCCCCAAAAATGACCAAAAAATACAGAAAAATTGATTAAAAAATGACCAAAAGTGACCCCAAAAAATCCAAAATATCCAAAAAAAATTACCCTGAAATGGGCCCAAAAATGGTAAAAAATGACCCAAAAATGGCCCCAAAATGAGATCCTAAAATGGCTCCGAAATGACAAAAAATGACCCAAAATGGACAAAAATCAAATTAAAATGGCCCCAAAGATGACCAAAAAAATACAGAAAAATTGATAAAAAAATGACCAAAAGTGACCCCAAAAGATCCAAAATAGCCCCAAAAATTACCCTGAAATGGCCCCAAAAATGACCCAAAAATGGCAAAAAATGACCCAAAAATGGCCCAAAAATGACCCAAAAATGGCCCAAAAATGGCCCCAAAAATCAAATTAAATAGCCCCAAAAATGACCAAAAAAAGACCCAAAAATGGATAAAAATCACCCGAAATTAACACCAAAAAATCCAAAACAGCCCCAAAAAATTACCCTGAAATGGCCCCAAAAATCGTAAAAAATGAGCAAAAATTTGCCCAAAATTAGATCTTAAAATGGCCCAAAAATCACAAGAAATGGTCCAAAATTGAAATTAAAATGGCCCCAAAATGACCAAAAAAAGACCTAAAAATGGATAAAAATCACTCAAAAGTGACCTCACAAAATCCAAAATAGGCCCAAAAAAATTATCCTGAAATGGGCCCAAAAATGGCAAAAAATGACCCAAAAATGGCAAAAAATGACCCAAATATTGCCCCAAAAATGACCCAAATATTGCTCCAAAAATGAAATAAAAATGGCACAAAAAATGACCAAAAAAAGACCCAAAAAATGATAAAAATCACCCAAAAGTGACCCCAAAAAATCCAAAACAGGCCCCAAAAAAATTCCCAGAAATGGGCCCAAAAATGGTAAAAAATGAGCAAAAATTTGCCCAAAATTACATCCTAAAATGGCCCAAAAATGACAAAAAAAGGAGTAAAAATGGTCCAAAAAATGAAACTAAAACGGCCCCAGAATGACCAAAAAAGACCCAAAAATTGATAAAAATCAACCAAAATTAACATCAAAAAATCCAAAACAGTCCCAAAAAATTACCCTGAAATGGGTCCAAAAATGACCCAAAAATGCAAAAAATCACCCAAAAATGGATCAAAAATGAACTAAAATGGCCCAAAAATGGACTGAAAATGACCCAAAATTGGCACAAAATGAGATCCTAAAATGTCTCAAAAATTACAAAAAATGGACCCAAAATGACCCAAAAATGACCAAAAATGGCCCCAAAAATCAAATTAAATAGCCCCAAAAATGACCAAAATAATACAGAAAAATTGATTAAAAAATGACCAAAAGTGACCCCAAATAATCCAAAATAGGTCCAAAAAAATTACCCTGAAATGACCCCAAAATGACCCAAAAATGGCAAAAAATGACCCAAAAATGGCAAAAAAATGAACCAAATATTGCCCCAAAAATGAAATTAAAATGGCACAAAAAAATGCCAAAAAAATACAACAAAAAAAATGATAAAAATCACCCAAAAGTGACCCCAAAAAAGCCAAAACAGGTCCAAAAAATCACCCTGAAATGGCCCCAAAAATGGCAAAAAAATGACCAAAAATTTGCCCAAAATGAGATCCTAAAATGGCCCAAAAATGACAAGAAATGACCCAAAAATGGCCCCAAAAATGAAATTAAAATGGCCCCCGAATGACCAAAAAAAGACCCAAAAATGGCTAAAAATCAACCAAAATTAACACCAAAAAATCCAAAACAGTCCCAAAAAATTACCCTGAAATGGCCCCAAAAATGACCCAAAAATGGCAAAAAATGACCCAAAAATTTGCCCAAAATGAGATCCTAAAATGGCCAAAAAATGTCAGAAAATGAACCAAAAATGGCCCCAAAAATGAAATTAAAATGGCCCCAAATATGACCAAAAAAATACCCAAAAATGGATAAAAATCACCCAAAATTAACACCAAAAAATCCAAAACAGCCCCAAAAAATTATCCTGAAATGGGCCCAAAAATGACCCAAAAATGGCAAAAAATGACCCAAAAATGGCCAAAAAAAGACCAAAAAATGGATTAAAAAATCACCCAAAAATGACCCATAAAAAGATCCTAAAATGGTTCCAAAAATGAAATAAAAATCACCCAAGAAATGACCCAAAATGACCCAAATTTGACTCTGGTGGTTCCTGGGCCCCTCCCCCACCCCTCAATTCCTTCCCCAGCCCCTCCCCCACCCCTTGGGCCCCTCCCCCACCCCCCCCTCGGGTCCAGCGGGGTCACCCGGGGGGCACCGGAGCGGGACCGGGGGGTGGGGGAGGGGCTGGGGTGAAGTCCTGGAATTGGGGGAGGGGCTTGAGAGGAGATTGAGGGGGTGGGGGAGGGGATTTGGGGGTGGGGGAGGGGATTTGGGGGGGTGGGGGAGGGGATTTGGGGTCTCTGGGGGGGGGGAGATGGAGGTGGGGGAGGGGCCGAGGAGGGGATTTGAGGGGTGGGGGAGGGGTTGGGGTGGGAAATTGAGGGGTGGGGGAGGGGATTGAGACGAGTTTGAGGGGTGGGGGAGGGGTCTAAAGGGGTGGGGGAGGGGCCCAGAAAGGACTTTGAGGGGTGGGGGAGGGGATTGAAGGGTGGGGGAGGGGCTCTGAGGGGTGGGGGAGGGGCCCAGAAAGGATTTGAGTGGGTGGGGGAGGGGCTCTGAGGGGTGGGGGAGGGGCCCAGGAGGGGATTTGAGGGGTGGGGGAGGGGCTGGGGTGGGATAATTGAGGGGTGGGGGAGGGGATTGAGACGAGTTTGAGGGGTGGGGGAGGGGTCTAAGGGGTGGGGGAGGGGCTCACAAAGGATTTGAGTGGGTGGGGGAGGGGATTGAAGGGTGGGGGAGGGGCTCTGAGGGGTGGGGGAGGGGCTCATAAAGCATTTGAGTGGGTGGGGGAGGGGATTGAAGGGTGGGGGAGGGGCTCTGAGGGGTGGGGGAGGGGCCACGTGGTGGATTTGAGGGGTGGGGGAGGGGCCCAGAAAGGATTTGAGGGGTGGGGGATGGGCCCAGAAAGGATTTGAGTGGGTGGGGGATGGGCCCAGAAAGGATTTGAGTGGGTGGGGGAGGGGCTCTGAGGGGTGGGGGAGGGGCCCAGAAAGGATTTGAGTGGGTGGGGGATGGGCCCAGAAAGGATTTGAGTGGGTGGGGGATGGGCCCAGAAAGGATTTGAGTGGGTGGGGGAGGGGCTCTGAGGGGTGGGGGAGGGGCCAAGAAAGGACTTTGAGGAATGGGGGAGGGGATTGAAGGGTGGGGGAGGGGCCCCGGGGTGGATTTAGGTGCCGGCCCGGGGTGGGGGAGGGGCTGAGGGGACTCTGGCAGGGTGGGGGAGGGGATGGAGGCTCCGGGCGCGGACCCCTGGGACCTGGGGGTCATCGGGGGCTACTTCGGGCTCGTCATGGCCGTGGGGCTCTGGGTAAGGAGAGAAACACCCCCAAAAAACCCCAAAATCAGCAAAATTTAATTTTAAAAATTACCCCAAAAAAACCCCAAAATCAGCAGGATTGAATTCAAAAAATTACCCCCAAAAAATCCCAAAATCAGCAAAATTTAATTCGAAAAATCATCCCAAAATCCAAAAAAATCTCCCTGAAAAAACCCCAAAATCATCAGAATTTAACCCAAAAAATCACCCCAAAATCATCAAAATTTAATTCAAAAAATTACCCCCAAAAAATCCCCAAATCATCAGAATTTAACCCAAAAAATCTCCCTGAAAAAACCCAAAAATCATAAGAATTTAACCCAAAAAATCACCCCCCAACAATCCCAAAATCATCAGAATTTAACCCAAAAAATCACCCCCCAAAAAAACCCCAAAATCATCAGAATTTAACCCAAAAAATCACCCCCAAAAAAAACCCAAAATCAGCAAAATTTAATTTAAAAAATTACCCCCAAAAAACCCCCAAATCATCACAATTTGATTCAAAAAATCACCCTGAAAAAAATCCCAAAATCAGCAAAATTTAACCCAAAAAATCACTCCCCAAAAATCCCAAAATCAGCAAAATTTAACCCAAAAAATCACCCCAAAAAATCCCAAATCATCAAAATTTAATTCAAAAAATTACCCCCCAAAAAATCCCAAAATCAGCAGGATTCAATTAAAAAAATTACCCCCCAAAAAACCCCAAAATCATAAAAATTTAATTTAAAAAATTACCCCCAAAAAAAACCCAAAATCAGCAAAATTTAACCCAAAAAATCACCCCAAAATCCAAAAAAACTCCCTGAAAAAACCCCAAAGTCATCAGAATTTAAGCCAAAAAATCGCCCCCAAAAAATCCCAAAATCATGAAAATTTAACCCAAAAATCATGGGAAAAATCACCCCAAAATCCAAAACAATCTCCCTGAAAAAATCTTCAAATCATAAAAATTTAACCCAAAAAATCATCCCCAAAAAACCCCTAAATTAGCAAAATTTAACCCAAAAAATCACCCCAAAAAATATCAAAATCATAAAAATTTAACCCAAAAAATTACCCCCAAAAAACCCAAAATCATAAAAATTTAACCCCAAAATCCCAGGGAAAATCACCCCAGAATCCCAAAAAGTCTCCCTGAAAAAAAATCCCCAAATCATCAAAATGTAACCCAAAAAATCACCCCATAAAAACCCCAAAATCATAAAAATTTAATCCAAAAAATCACCCCCAAATCCAAAAAAATCTCCCTGAAAAAACCCCAAAATCAGCAAAATTTAACCCAAAAAATCACCCCAAAATCATCAAAATTTAATTCAAAAAATTACCCCCAAAAAATCCCCAAATCATCAGAATTTAACCCAAAAAATCTCCCTGAAAAAACCCAAAATCATAAAAATTTAACCCAAAAAATCCTGGGAAAAATCACCCCCAAATCCAAAAAAATCTCCCTTAAAAAATCCCAAAATGATAAAAATTTAACCCAAAAAATCACCCCCAAAAAATCCTAAAATCATCAAAATTTAACCCAAAAAATCACCCCAAAATAAAAAAAAATCTCCCTGAAAAAAACCCAAAATCATCAAAATTTAACCCAAAAAATCACCCCCAAAAAATCCTAAAATCATCAATATTTAACCCTAAAAATCCTGGGAAAAAATCACCCCAAAATCAAAAAAAAATCTCCCTGAAAAAAAATCCCAAAATCATAAAAATTTAAACCAAAAAATCATCCCCAAAAAAATCCCTAAATCATAAAAATTTAACCCAAAAAATTACCCCAAAAAAATCCCCAAATCATCAGAATTTAACCCAAAAATCCTGGGAAAAAATCACCCCCAAATCCCAAAAAATCTCCCTGAAAAAAATCCCAAAATCATAAAAATTTAACCCAAAAAATCACCCCAAAAAAATCCCAAAATCATCAAAATTTAACCCAAAAAATCACCCCAAAAAAAAAAAATCTCCCTGAAAAAAACCCAAAATCATCAAAATTTAACCCAAAAAATCACCCCAAAAAAATCCCAAAATCATGAAAATTTAACCCAAAAAATCACCCCAAAAAAACCCCAAAATCAGCAAAATTTAACCCAAAAAATCACCCCAAAAAAAACACAAAATAATAAAAATTTAACCCAAAAAAATCCCCCCAAAAAATATCAAAATCATGAAAATTTAACCCAAAAAATCACCCCAAAAAAATCCCAAATCATCAAAATTTAACCCAAAAAATTACCCCCAAAAATCCCAAAATAATCCAAATTTAACCCAAAAGTCCCTCCCAAAAAAACCCCAAAATTATCGGAATTTAACCCAAAAATCCTGACAAAAATCACCCCTAAATCTGGAAAAAAAATTCCCAAAAATCACAAAATCATCGAAATTTAACCCAAATAATCACCCCCCCAAAATCCAAAATCCTGGAAATTCATCCCAAAAAAATCCCCCTAAAAATCACCCAAAAAAATCCCAAAATCAACAGAATTTAACCCAAAAATCCTGAAAAAAAATTTACCCCAAACTCCTGGAAATTCAACCCAAAAAATCCCCCCCAAAAATCCCAAAATCGTCAGAATTTAACCCAAAAATCCTGATTAAAATCCCCTCAAAATCCTGGAAATTCAACCAAAAATTTCCCCCGAAAAATCCCAAAATTGTCAGAATTTAACCCAAAAATCCTGAAAATTTAAACCAAAAAATCCCCCCCAAAAAAAACCCAAAATTCTGAAAATTCCACCCAAAAATCCTGAAAAAAATCACCAAAAATTGTACTAAAGAATCCCAAAATTGTCGGAGTTAAACCCAAAAATCCTGAAAAAATTACCCCAAAATCCTGGAAATTCAACCCAAAAAATCCTGAAATTTACCCCAAAAAAATCCTCAAAATTCACTCCTGAAAAATCCCAAATTCCTGAAAATTCAGCCCAAAAAAATCCCCCAAAATCCTCCAATTTCACCCCAAAAAATCCTCAAAATTCAACTTAAAATTCCCCCCTGAAAAATCCCAAAATCCTAAAAATTCACCCCAAAAAATTAAAAAAAAAAAAATCCCAAAATTCCCCCGCTGGAATTTCCCCCAAATTCCCCCGGTTTATACCGGTCCATACCAGTCCATACTGGTTTATACTGGTCCATAATGGCTGCCCAAGATGGCGGCTTCAAAAATGGCCGCCTCCAGTAGAGATTCCAAAATGGCCACCCCCAGTGAAGTTTCCAAAATGGCCGCCCAAGATGGCTGCCATAGAACGATTCCAAGATGGTCGCCCAAGATGGCGCCCTATTATGGCCAACCTTTGGTCCATACTGGTTTAGACTGGTTTAGACTGGTTTGTACTCGTCCATACTGGTTTATACTGGTCCATACTGGTCCGTACTGGTCCATACTGGTCCATACTGATCCTTATTGGTTTATACTGGTCTGTACTGGTCCATACTGATCCATACTGGTCTGTACTGGTCTGTACTGGTCCATGCTGGTCCATACTGGTCTGTACTGGTCTGTACTGGTCCATACTGGTCTGTACTGGTCTGTACTGGTCCATGTTGGTCCATACTGGTCCATACAGGTCTGTACTGGTCCATACAGGTCTGTACTTGTCCATATTGATCCATACTGGTTTATACTGGTTTATACTGGTCCATACTGATCCATACTGGTCCATACTGGTTTATACTGGTCCATACTGGTCTGTACTGGTTTGTACTGATCCACACTGGTCCATACTGGTCCGTACAGGTCCATACTGGTCCAGACTAGTCCATACTGGTCTGTACTGGTCTGTACTGGTTTATACGGATCCATACTGGTCCATACTTGTCTCTACTCATCCATACTGGTCCATACTGGTTTATACTGGTTTATACTGATCCATACTGGTCCATACTGATCCATACTGGTCCATACTGGTCCATACTGGTTTATACTGGTCCATACTGGTCTGTACTTGTCCATATTGGTCCATACTGGTTTATACTGGTCCATACTGGTCTGTACTGGTTTGTACTGGTTTGTACTGATCCATACTGGTCTGTACTGGTCCACACTGGTCCATACTGGTCTGTACTGGTCTGTACTGGTTTATACTGATCCATACTGGTCTGTACTTGTCTCTACTCATCCATACTGGTCCATACTGGCTTATACTGGTCCATACTGGTCCATATTGATCCATACTGGTCCATACTGGTCCATACCGATCCATACTGGTCTGTACTGGTCCATTCTGGTCCGTACTGGTCCATACTGGTTTATACTGGTCCATACCAATCCATACTGGTCCATACTGGTCTGTACTGGTCAGTCTCTCCGCAGACGCTCCGGCCGTTCTCTCTCCGGGTATTTCCTGGCCGGACGCAGCATGAGCTGGGCGCCGGTGAGTGACCACTGGGTTATACTGGTTTGTACTGGTTTGTACTGGTTTGTACTGGTTTGTACTGGGAGGGGTCACTCAGGGGTCACTCTGTGGTCACTCAGGTCGGGGCCTCCCTCTTCGCCTCCAACATCGGCTCCGGTCACTTCGTCGGCCTGGCCGGGACGGGCGCGGCCGGAGGCATCGCCGTGGGCGGCTTCGAGTGGAGCGTGAGTCGCGATAGGTCGCGACGTATCGCGATATATCGCGATATGGCAACCCCACGGCGCTTCTGTCGCGATATCACAGTGCCCCCGGTGGTCATGTCGCGATATCACGGCCCCCCGTGGTTCTATCGTGATATAATCGTGTTCCTCGGTGGTTCTGTCACGATACAGCAATGGCCTCTGGGGGTTCTATCGCGATATAATGACGGTCTTGGTGGTTCTGTCGCGATAGAATGGTGCCCCCTGGTGGGTCTATCGCGATACTGGAGGCTCTAACAGTGCCCCCTGGTGGTTCTGTCGCGATATTACAACCCCATGTCACTATATCGCGATATAATGATGCCCCCTGGTGGCTCTATCGCGATACCAGAGACTCTGACAGCGCCCCCTGGTGGTTCTATCGTGCTATCACAGACCCCCGTGGTTCTGTCGCGATATAACCGAGCTCCCTGGTGGTTCTATCGCGATATTGCAACACCCCGTTGTTATATCGCGATATAATGGATCTCCCTGGTGGTTCTATCGTGATATTGCAACTCCCCATCGTTATATCGCGATATAACCGAGCTCCCTGGTGGTTCTGTCGCGATATCATGCCCCCCTCCGTGGTTGTATCACGATATAACAGCGCCCCCCGGTGGCCCCTATCACGATAGGGCACCTCTATCGTGATATAATCCCGCCCCTATCGCGATATGGAGCCCCTATCGCGATATACCCGCCCTCCCCCAGGGCATGTTCATCGTGCTGCTGCTGGGCTGGGTGTTCGTGCCGATCTACATGAGAGCCGGGGTGAGCCCAGACTGGGACGGACTGGGAGGGACTGGGATGGACTGGGAGGGACTGGGATTGAACTGGGAGGGACTGGGAGGGACTGGGATTGAACTGGGATGGACTGGGATGGACTGGGATTGAACTGGGATGGACTGGGAGAGACTGGGAGAGAACTGGGAGGGACTGGGATAAACTGGGAGGGGCTAGGATTGAACTGGGATTAACTGGGAGGGACTGGGAGGGTTCTGGGCCTGGTCTAAGTGGGTTAGGACAGAGTGGGCGTGGCCTAAACAGGTCTGGGCATGTCCTGTGTGCTCTGGGCCTGGCCTAGCTGGGCCTGGCCTAAGCAGGCGTGGCCTAAACGGGTTTGTGGTCGTCCTGGGAGTTCTGGGCCTGGTCTAAGTGGGTTAGGCCTGAGTGGGCCTAACTGGGTCTAGGCATGTCCTGTGACCTCTGGGCCTGGACTAGCTGAGCCCAACCTAAGCAGGCGTGGCCTAAACAGGTCTGTGGCCATCCTGTGGGTTCTGGGCCTGGCCTAAATGGGTTAGACCTAAACGGGCATGGCCTAACTGGGTCTGGGCCTGTCCTATGACCCCTGGGCCCAGCCTAGCTGAGCCCAACCTAAGCAGGCGTGGCCTAAACGGGTCTGTGGCCATCCTGGGGGTTCTGGGCCCAGCCTAGCTGGGCCTGGCCTAAGCAGGCATGACCTAACTGGGTCTGGGTGTGTCCTGTGACCTCTGGGCCTGGCGCAGCTGGGCCCGGCCTAAGCAGGCGTGGCCTAAACGGGTTTGTGGCTGTCCAGGGGGTTCTGGGCTCAGTCTAAATAGGTTAGGCCTGAGTGAGCCTGGCCTAAACGGGTCTGTGGCCATTGTGGGAGTTCTGAGCCCGGCCCAGCTGAGCCTGGACTATCCTGAGGGTTCTGAGCCTGGCCTAAGTGGGTCTGGGCGTGTCCTGGGGGTTCTGGGCCTGGCCTAGCTGGGCCTGGCCTAAACAGACGTGGCCTAAACGGGTCTGTGGCTATCCTGGGGGTTCTGGGCCCGGCCTAGCTGAGCCCAGCCTAGCCGAGCCGGGCCTGACTGAGCCGGGCCCAGGTGAGCACCATGCCCGAGTACCTGGGGCGCCGCTTCGGGGGGGGGCGGATCCGGCTCTACCTGGCCCTGCTGTCCCTGGGGCTCTACATCAGCACCAAGATCTCGGTACTGGGCAAACTGGGCAAACTGGGACGGACTGGGAGGGACTGGGAGGGGATTGGGATGGACTGGGATAAACTGGGAGGGACTGGGAGGGAATTGGGGGGGACTGGGAGGGACTGGGAGGGAACTGGGAGAGAACTGGGTTATACTGGGAGGGACTGGGATGGACTGGGATGGACTGGGAGGGGATGGGGGGGACTGGGATGGACTGGAGGGGACTGGGAGGGAACTGGGAGGGACTGGGAGGGACTGGGAGGGAACTGGGAGGGAACTGGGAGGGACTGGGAGGGACTGGGTTATACTGGGAGGGACTGGGAGGGACTGGGAGGGGATTGGGAGGGAACTGGGATGGACTGGGAGGGACTGGAAGGGACTGGGAATGAACTGGGATAAACTGGGATAAACTGGGAATGGACTGGGAGGGACTGGGTGGGGATTGGGATGGACTGGGATAAACTGGAAGGGAACTGGGAGGGACTGGGAGGGACTGGGAAGGACTGGGAGGGAACTGGGATGGACTGGGAGGGACTGGGATAAACTGGGATGAAACTGGGAGGGACTGGGAGGGGACTGGGAGGGACTGGGAGGGACTGGGAGGGAATTGGGATGGACTGGGAGGGACTGGGAGGGACTGGGATGGACTGGGAGGGAACTGGGATGGACTGGGATGGACTGGGAGGGAACTGGGAGGGATTGGGGAGGGATTGGGAGGGAACTGGGAGGGACTGGGTTATACTGGGAGGGACTGGGAATGGACTGGGATGGACTGGGAGGAACTGGGAGGGGGTTGGGGGTGACTGGGACAAACTGGGAGGGACCTGGGATAAACTGGGAGCAACTGGGATGGACTGGGAGGGAATTGGGAGGGAACTGGGTTATACTGGGAGGGACTGGGAGGGACTGGGAGGGACTGGGAGGGACTGGGAGGGAGCTGACAGGTACTGGTTTATACTGGGAGAGAACTGTGAGAGGATTGGGATGGACTGGGATATACTGGGATATACTGGGAGTGGATGGGGATGGAACTGGGATGGACTGGGAGGGGACTGGGAGGGAACTGGGAGGGACTGGGATATACTGGAATATACTGGGATGTACTGGGAGGGACTGGGAGAAGATTGGGAAGGATTGGAATGGAACTGGGTCATACTGGGATGTACTGGGATGTACTGGGATGTACTGGGAGTAGATGGGGATTGAACTGGGAGGGGCTGGGAGGGACTGGGACTGGTCTGTACTGGTTTATACTGGGAGGGAACTGGGAGGGAAATGGGATGAACTGGGTTATACTGGGTTATACTAGGAGGGGACAGTTTATACTGGTTTGTACTGGTTTGTACTGGTTTATACTGGTTTATACTGGGAGGGAACTGGGGGAGTGGGGAGGAAACCCCAAATCCCACAGGGAGCTCCCAGTCCCTCCCAGTATAGACCAGTACAAACCAGTCCCTCCCAGTTCCCTCCCAATCCCCTCCCAGTCCATCCCAGTATAAACCAGTCCATCCCAGTCCATCCCAGTCCCTCCCAGTCCATTCCCAGTTTATTCCAGTCCCCTCCCAGTCCTCTCCCAGTATAAACCAGTTCATCCCACTCCCCTCCAATCCCCTCCCAGTCCTCTCCCAGTCCAAACCAGTCCATCCCAGTTTATCCTAGTCCATTCCCAGTCTCTCCCAGTTCCCTCCCAGTTCCCTCCCAGTTTATCCCAGTCCAAACCAGTCCATCCCAGCCCCTCCCAGTCCATCCCAGTTCCCTCCCAGTTCCCTCTCAGTTTATCCCAGTCCATCCCAGTCCATCCCAGTTTATTCCAGTCCCTCCCAGTCCATTCCCAGTCTCTCCCAGTATAAACCAGTTCCATCCCAGCCCCTCCCAGTCCCCTCCCAGTCTATCCCAGTATAGACCAGTCCATCCCAGTCTGTCCCAATTCCTTCCCAGTTCCCTCCCAGTCCGTCCCAGTCCATCCCAGTTCCCTCCCAGTTCCCTCTCAGTTTATCCCAGTCCATCCCAGTCCATCCCAGTTCCCTCCCAGTCCCTCCCAGTTCCCTCCCAGTCCGTCCCAGTACACACCAGTTCCCCAGGTGGACATGTACTCGGGGGCTCTGTTCATCCGCGAGGCGCTGGGCTGGGACCTGTACGCGTCGGTGGGGGCGCTGCTGGGCATCACCGCGCTCTACACCGTTACTGGTTTGTACTGGTTTATACTGGTTTGTACTGGTTTGTACTGGTTTGTACTGGGATTGGGCTGGGAGGGACTGGGATGGACTGGGATGGACTGGTTTGAACTGGGCTGGGACCTGTACGCATCGGTGGGGGCGCTGCTGGGCATCACCGCGCTCTACACCGTCACTGGTTTGTACTGGTTTATACTGGTTTGTACTGGTTTGTACTGGGATTGGACTGGGAATGGACTGGGATGGACTGGGATGGACTGGGATGGACTGGTTTGAACTGGGCTGGGACCTGTACGCGTCGGTGGGGGCGCTGCTGGGCATCACCGCGCTCTACACCGTCACTGGTTTGTACTGGTTTATACTGGTTTGTACTGGTTTGTACTGGGATTGGACTGGGATGGACTGGGATGGACTGGGATGGACTGGGAGGGACTGGTTTGAACTGGGCTGGGACCTGTACGCGTCGGTGGGGGCACTGCTGGGCATCACCGCGCTCTACACCGTTACTGGTTTGTACTGGTTTATACTGGTTTGTACTGGTTTGTGCTGGGATTGGACTGGGATGGACTGGGATGGACTGGGATGGACTGGGATGGATTGGGATGAAACTGGGAGGGTCTGGGTGTTGGAGGTGGTTTGTTTTACTGGTTTATACTGGTCCATACTTGTTTATATTGATTCATACTGGTTTATACTGGTCCATACTGGTTTATATTGACCCATACTGGTCCATACTGGTTTATACTGGTCCATACTGGTTCCAGGCGGGCTGACCGCGCTGATGTTCGCGGACCTGGTGCAGACTCTGATCATCATCGCGGGAGCCTCGGTGCTGGCTGTCTACGGTGGGACTGGTTTATACTGGTTTATACTGGGAGGGGCTGGGAGGGAACTGGGAGGCAACACTTTGGTGCTTTACGGGTTTATACTGGTTTATACTGGTTTAAACCAGTCCTTACTGGTCCATTCTGGTTTCTACAGCTCCATACCTTTCCGTACCAGTCCATACTGGTTTTGTACTGGTTTTTACTAATCCATACCAGTCCATACTGGTCCATACTGGTTTGTACTGGTCCATAATGGCTGCCCAAGATGGCGGCTTCCAGAGCCGCCCAAAATGGCCGCCCCCAGTGGAGTTTCCAAAATGGCCGCCCCCAGTGGAGTTTCCAAAATGGCCGTCCAAGATGGCTGCCATAGAACGATTCCAAGATGGCCACCCAAGATGGCGCCCTACTATGGCCAACCATTGGTCCATACTGGTTTGTACTGGTTTAGACTGGTTTGTACTGGTCTGTACTGGTCCATACTGGTCCATACTGGTCCATAATGGTCTGTACTGGTCCATAGTGGTCTGTACTGGTCCATACTGGTCCATACTGGTTTATACGAATCTGTACTAGTCCATACTGGTTTATACTGGTTCATACTGGTTTATACTGGTTTATACTGGTATATACTGGTTTCCCCAGCTCTGGGTGCCGTCGGTGGCTACCAGGGCCTGCAGGAGCATTACCCACTGGCCCATACTGGTCCATACCAGTCCATACTGGTTCATACTGCTCTGCACTGGTCCATACTGGTCCATACTGGTCCATACTGGTTTATACTGGTCTATACTGGTTTATACTGGTTTATACTGGTCCATACTTGTCCATACTGGTCTATACTGATACATACCAATCCATACTGGTTGATACTAATTTTTACTGATTTATTCTGTTTTTTACTGGTCCATATTAATCCATACTGATCCATACTGGTTTATACTGGTTTATACTGGTTTATACTGGTTTTCCCAGCTATGGGCGCCGTGGGTGGCTACCAGGGCCTGCAGGAGCGTTACCCCCTGGCCACGCCCCCCAACATTTCGGGGCCCTGCGGCCGCCCCCGAGCCGACGCCTTCCACCTGCTGCGGGACCCCCAGAGCGGGGACCTGCCCTGGCCCGGGCTGGTGCTGGGACTGGGAATCATCTCGGCCTGGTACTGGTGTACGGACCAGGTGGGACTGGTTTGTACTGGTTTATACTGGGAGTGGGCTGGGAGGGACTGGGATATACTGGGAAGGGATTGGAGGGGATTAAGAGCGGATTAAAGGGTTAAAAATGGCGGATAATTGGTGCTGGAGGGGATTTGTTGTACTGGTTTGTACTGGTTTGGGACTGGTTTATACTGGGAGGGAACTGGGATATACTGGGATATGCTGGGAATGGACTGGGAGGGACTGGTTTATACTGGGAGGGATTGGGAGGGGATTGGGAGGGAACTGGGATGGACTGGGAGCACTGGTCTGTAACTGGTCCTTAACTGGTCTCTAACTGGGATAACTGGTCTCTAACTGGGATAACTGGTCTCTAACTGGGATAACTGGTCTCTAACTGGTCCCACTAGTCCCAAACTGGTCCCTAACTGGGATAACTGGTCCCTAACTGGGATAACTGGTCTGTAACTGGTCACACCAGTCTGTAACTGGTCTCTAACTGGTCACACCAGTCCCAAACTGGTCTCTAACTGGTCCCACCAGTCCCAAACTGGTCTCTAACTGGGATAACTGGTCTCTAACTGGTCCCACCAGTCCCAAACTGGTCCCTAACTGGGATAACTGGTCCCACCAGTCCCAAACTGGTCCCTAACTGGTGTAACTGGGACCCCAGGTGATCGTGCAGCGCTGCCTGGCCGGCCGCTCCCTCACCCACGTCCGGGCCGGCTGCGTCCTCTGCGGTTACCTCAAGGTGCTGCCCATGTTCCTGATGGTGCTGCCCGGCATGGCCGCCCGCGTCCTCTTCCCGGGTCAGTTTATACTGGTTTAGACTGGTTTAGACTGGTTTACAATGGTTTACAATGGTTTACAATGGTTTATGTTGAGTTTAAGGGGCATATCCAAAATGGCCGCACAATATGGCGGCACCCATATGAATTTCCAAAATGGCCGCTCAAAATGGCGGCGCCCATGCGAGTTCCCAAAATGGCCACTCAAAATGGCAGCACCCATACGAGTTTTCAAAATGGCCACTCAAAATGGCTGCCACAGAATGAATCTAAGATGGCCGCCCAAGATGGCGCCCCATTGTGGCCAACCATTGGTCCATACTGGTTTATACTGGTCTATACTGGTTTTTATTGATCCATACTGGTCCATACTGTCCATACTGGTTTATACTGGTCCATACTGGGCCCTACTGGTCCATACTGGTTTATACTGGTGTATACTGGTTTATACTGGTTTATACTGGTCCATACTGGTTTATACTGGTTTCTATTGATCCATACCAGTCCATACTGGTTTATACTGGTCCATACTGGTTTATACTGATCCATACTGGTCCCTACTGGTCCATACTGGTTTATACTGGTTTTTACTGGTTTATACTGGTTTATACTGCTCCATAACTGCCCATATTGGTTCATACTGGTTTATACTGGTCTATAATGGTCCATACCAATCCATACTGGTTTATACTGGTCCATACTGGTTTATACTGGTTCATACGGGTTTATACTGGTTTATACTGGTCTATAATGGTCCATAATGGTCCATACTGGTCCATACTGGTTTATACTGGTTTATATTGATCCATACCAATCCATACTGGTCCGTACTGGTCCATACTGGTCCGTACTGGTCCGTACTGGTCCATACTGGTCCATACTGGTCCGTACTGGTCCATACTGGTCCGTACTGGTCCGTACTGGTCCCGCAGAGGTCGTTGGCTGCGCTGACCCCCAGGGCTGCTCCCGGGCCTGCGGCTCCGCCCTGGGCTGCTCCAACGTGGCGTACCCGAGGCTGGTGCTGGGCCTGCTGCCACACGGTACTTAATTATTAATTATCAATAATTATTAGTGATTATTAATGAGTTATCTGTGATTATTAATGATTATTAATGATTATTAATGAGTTATTAGTGATTTATTAGTGATTTATTAGTGATTTATTAGTGATTCCAGTATCGTACCCGAGGCTGGTGCTGGGCCTGCTGCCCCACGGTATTTAATTAATAATTATTAATTAGTTATTAGTGATTATTAATGAGTTATCTGTGATTATTAATGATTATTAATGAATTATTAGTGATTAATTAGTGATTTATTAGCAATTTATTAGAGATTTCTTAGTGATTTATTAGTGATTTATTAGCGACTCAAACATTGTACCCGAGGCTGGTGCTGGGCCTGCTGCCCCATGGTACTTAATTAATAATTATTAATTATTAATAATGATTATTAGTGATTATTAATCAGTTATCAGTGATTATTAATGAGTTATTAGTGATTTATTAATGACTCCAACATTGTACCCGAGGCTGGTGCTGGGCCTGGTGCCCCACAGTATTTAATTAATAATTACTAATTAGTTATTAGTGATTATCAATGAGTTATTAGTGATTAATAATTAGTAATTAGTGATTATTAATGAGTTATTAGTGGTTATTAGTGATTTATTAGTGATTTATTAGGGATATATTAAGGATTTATCAGTGATTCCAACACTGGTGCTGGGCCTGCTGCCACACGGTAATTAATCATTAATTATTAGTTATTAATAATTATTATTAGTGATTATTAATGAGTTATCGGTGATTATTAATGATTATTAATGAGTTATTAGTGATTTATTAGTGATTTATTAGTGATTTATTAGTGATTCCAGTATCGTACCCGAGGCTGGTGCTGGGCCTGCTGCCCCACGATACTTAATTATCAATTATTAAGTATTAATAACAATTATTAGTGGTTATTAATGAGTTATTAGTGATTTATTTGTGGTTATTAATGATTTATTAGTGATTTATTAGTGATTTATTAGTGATCTATTAGCGATTCCAACATGGCGTACCCGAGGCTGGTGCTGGGCCTGCTGCCCCATGGTACTTAATTATTAATTGTTAGTTATTAATAATGATTATTAGTGATTATGAGTGGTTTATTAGTGATTATTAGTGATTATTAGTAAATTATTAGTGATTATTAGGCAGTTATTATTGACTTATTAGAGGTTATTAGTAATTAATGTGGATTATTAATTTATTAATGGCTATTAAGGAGTGATTAGAACTAATATTGGAGCTATTAATGAGTCATTAACGCTAATAATCGGCTATTAATCCTATTATTAGGGCTAATAATGCTGATTTTGGAGCTATTAATGAGTTATTAGGGCTAATAACGTCTATTAATCCTATTATTAAGGCTAATAATTGTAATTATAGATCTATTAGAATTAATAATGGTCTAATATTGCAATTATTAGCGCTAATAACGCTAATTTTTTGGCTATTAATCCTAATAATTTTCCTAATAATGTCATTTTTTCACCTATTAACACCATTTTTTCATCATTAATTATTATTAATTAATTGCTAATAATTATTTTGATACTAATAACGCTAATAATCCTAATTATTAGCGCTAATAACGCTAATTTTGGGGCTATTAATCCTAATAATTTCCCTAATAACGTCATTTTTTTGCGTATTAACGCCGTTTTTTTGTCATTAATTATTATTAATTAATCGCCAATATTAATTTCAGTGCTAATAACGTCAATAGTCCTAATTATTAGCGCTAATAATGCTAATTTTGGGCTAATAATCCTAATTTTTTGGGCTAATAATGCCATTTTTTCGCCTATTAACGCCGCGGTTTTTGCGTTTTGGGGCCGTTATTAGCGCTAATAATCATTTATTAATTATTAATCGCTAATTAACGGCGCAGGCCTGCGGGGTCTGATGCTGGCCGTGGTGCTGGCCGCGCTGATGTCGTCGCTGGCCTCCATCTTCGCCAGCTCGGGGGCGCTCTTCACCTTCGACGTGTACCGGAAACTGCGGCCGCGGGCGGGGCCAAAGCACCTGCTGCTGGCCGGCAGGTGAGACACACCTGGGACAGGTGGGGACAGGTGGGGACAGCTGGGGACACACCTGGGACAGATGGGGACAGGTGGGGACAGGAGAGGGGGGAATGACACAGCTGGGACAGGTGAGAGGACACCTGGGACACCTGGGACAAGTGACACACCTCGGGACACCTGGGGATAGCTGGGACAGGTGACACACCTGGGACACACCTGGGACACACCTGGGGACACCTGGGGACACCTGGGGACAACTGGGGACAGGTGACACAACTGGGACAGGTGACACAGTTGGGGACACACCTGGGACACACCTGGGACACCTGGGGACACCTGGGATAGGTGAGGGGACACCTGGGGAAACACCTGGGGACACCTGGGGACAGCTGGGGACAGCTGGGGACAGGTGACACACCTGGGATACATCTGGGCACACCTGGGGACACACCTGGGGACATCTGGGGACAGGTGACACAACTGGGACACACCTGGGACACCTGGGGACATCTGGGGACACCTGGGGACACCTGGGGACAGCTGGGACACACCTGGGACACAGTTGGGGACACCTGGGGACACTTGAGATACCTGGGGACACACCTGGGGACACCTGGGACACCTGGGACACACCTGGGGACATCTGGGGACAGCTGGGGACACCTGGGGACACTTGAGATACCTGGGGACACACCTGGGGATAGCTGGGGACACCTGGGACACACCTGGGCACACCTGGGGACAGGTGAGGAACACCTTGGACAGGTGAGAAACCTGGAACAGGTGAGATTGGAGAGACACACCTGGGACAGGTAAGGGGGGAGGGGACAGGTGAGGGACACACCTGGGACAGGGGAGACAGGTGACCTCACCTGTGTCTCACCTGGCCATGGTGGGGCTGCCCCAGGTGACCCCAAACCCCAAATTTTGGGCTCCAAGTGACTTGAAAAATCCAGATTTTTTTGGGGTGACCTCACCTGTCTCACCTGTGTCTCACCTGTCTCACCTGTGTCTCACCTGTGTCTCACCTGTCTCACCTGTGTCTCACCTGTCCCACCTGTCTCACCTGGCCATGGTGTGGCTGCCCCAGGTGACCCCAAAACCCCAAAATTTCGGCTTCCCGACCTCCGAACGACCCCGGATTTTTTTGGGGTGCCCCCAGGTGACCTCACCTGTCTCACCTGTCCCTCACCTGTCCCAGGCTGTGGGTGCTGGCCATGGTGGGGCTCAGCCTGGCCTGGCTGCCGGTGGTGGAGGCCGCCCGGGGGGGGCAGCTCTTCGATTACATGCAGGCGCTCTCCTCGTACCTGGCCCCGCCCCTCGCCGCCGTCTTCTTCCTGGCCGTGTTCGTGCCGCGCGTCAACGAGCCCGTGAGTGCACCTGGGCACACCTGGGGGGGTTAAAACACACCTGGGATACACCTGGGCACACCTGGGGGGCTTCAAAACACACCTGGGCACACCTGGGCACATCTGGGATACACCTGGGGGGGTAAAAACACACCTGAGATATACCTGGGCACACCTGGGGGATTTAAAAACACCTGGGGTACACCTGGGCACACCTGGGGGATTAAAAACACACCTGGGCACACCTGGGCACACCTGGGCACACCTGGGCACATCTGGGGGGGGGGTAAAAACACACCTGGGCACACCTGAGGATACCTGAGATACACCTGGGATACACCTGGGCACACCTGGGGGGCTTCAAAACACACCTGGGCACACCAGGGCACACCTGGGATACACCTGGGGATACCTGGGCACAGCTGGGGATACCTGGGGGGGCTAGAAACACACCTGGGATACACCTGGGAGGTTAAAAACACATCTGGGGTACACATGGGGGGGTTCAAAACACACCTGGGCACACCTGGGGGCACCTGGGGGGGACAGAAACACACCTGGGCACATCTGGGATACACCTGGGGGGGTAAAAACACACCTGAGATACACCTGGGCACACCTGAGGGATTTAAAAACACCTGGGGTACACCTGGGGGGGTAAAAACACACCTTGGCACACCTGAGGATACCTGAGATACACCTGGGCACACCTGGGCACAGCTGGGACACACCTGGGCACACCTGGGTGGGTAAAAACATACCTGGGCACACCTGGGGGGGACAGAGACACACCTTCGAGCACCTGGGGGGATTCAAAACACACCTGGGGGGTACAGGGACACACCTGGGCACACCTGGAGGGGGTTAAAAACACACCTGGGGGGGTAAAAACACACCTGAGATACACCTGGGCACACCTGGACACACCTGGGCACACCTGGGCACACCTGGGCACACCTGGGCACACCTGGGCACGCCTGGGATACACCTGGGCACACCTGAGATACACCTGGGATACACCTGGGCACACCTGGGGGCACCTGGGTCAGGTTTAAACAGCTCCAGGTGACCCCAAAAATGGGATCCAGGACCCCAAAAATCCCAAATTTTGCCCTCAGGTGACCCCAAATTCCCCAAATTTCACAACCAGTTGACCCCAAAAATCCCAAATTTCACCCCCAGGTGACCCCAAAAATCCCAAATTTCATCTCCAGGTGAACCTAAAAATCCCAAATTTGGGATCCAGATGACCCCAAAAATCCCAAATTTCACAACGAGTTGACCCAAAAAATCCCAAATTTTGCCTAAAGGTGACCCCAAAAATCCCAAATTTGGGATCCAGGTGACCCCAAAAATCCCAAATTTCATCTCTGGTGACCCCAAAAATCCCAAATTTCACAACCAGTTGACCCCAAAAATCCCAAATTTCTCCTCCAGGCGACCCCAAAAATCCCAAATTTCATCTCCAGGCGATCCCAAAAATCCCAAATTTCATCTCCAGGCGACCCCAAAAATCCCAAATTTCACCCAAAGGCGACCCCAAAAATCCCAAATTTGGGGTTCATGAGCATCCAAAATCCCAAAAATTCTTCTCCAGGTGACCCCAAAAATCCCAAATATTGCCCTGAGATGACCCCAAAAATCCCAAATTTCACCTAAAGGTGACCCCAAAAATCTCAAATTTTGCCCCCAGGTGACCCCAAATCCTCCAAATTTCATCTCCAGGTGATCCCAAAAATCCCAAATTTCATCTCCAGGTGACCCCAAAAATCCCAAATTTCACCCCGAGGTGACCCCAAATCCCCCAAATTTTGCCCCTAGGTGACCCCAAAAATCCCAAATTTCATCTCCAGGTGACCCCAAAAATACCAAATTTCACATAAAGGTGACCCCAAAAATCCCAAATTTGGGATCCAGGTGACCCCAAAAAATCCCAAATTTCTCCGCCAGGTGACCCCAAAAATCCCAAATTTCATCCCCAGGTGATCCCAAATCCTCCAAATTTCTTCCCCAGGTGACCCCAAAATTCCCAAATTTCGTCCACAGTTGACCCCAAAAATCTCAAATTTTGCCCCCAGGTGACCCCAAAAATCCCAAATTTCATCTCCACATGACCCCAAAAATCCCAAATTTGGGATCCAGGTGACCCCAAAAATCCCAAATTTCACCTAAAGGTCACCCCAAAAATCCCAAATTTGGGATCCAGATGACCCCAAAAATCCCAAATTTCATCTCCAGGTGACCCCAAAAATCCCAAATTTCATCTCGAAGTGACCCCAAAAATTCCAAATTTCACCCCCAGGTGACCCAAATTTTTCATTCATTTCCCCAAATTCCCATTTTTTTCCCCCCAGGGCGCGTTCTGGGGGCTGCTGGGGGGTTTGGGGCTGGGCCTGGCCCGGCTGATCCCCGAAATCTTTTTGGGGTCGGGGTCGTGCGGAGCCCCCGGGCGCTGCCCCGCGCTGCTCTGCGGGATGCACTACCTGCACTTCGCCGTGCTGCTCTTCCTGCTCACCTGTGCCATCGTCCTGGGAGTGTCCTGGTGCCACCCTCCCATCCCAAAAGTTCATGTGAGTGTCATTAAATTTTTTGGGATTTTTTTGGGATTTTATGGGAATTTTTTGGGAATTTTTTGAGAATTTTTAGATTTTTTGGGGGATTTTTTGGGGATTTTTTTTAAATTTTTTAAAAAAAATTATTGTATTTTTTAGGGATATTTTGGGGATATTTTTGGGATTTTTTGGGGATTTTTTTTTGCAATTTTTAAAGATTTTTTGAGAATTTTTGGGGATTTTTTTTGCAATTTTTTGGGAATTTTTTTGAGTTTTTGGGATTTTTTTGGGGATTTCTTTTGGATTTTAGGAGATATTTTGGGATGTTTTGAGATTTTTTTTGCAATTTTTTGAGAATTTTTTGAGAATTTTTTGGGATTTTGGGGGGATTTTTCAGTGGGTTAAAAGGTTAAAAAAATGTGAAAAAACGGGAAAAAATGGCTCAAAAGGGGCCCAAAATGGACCCAAAATATCTCAAAATGGTCCCAAAAAGAGAAAAAATGAACCCAAAATGAGCCTAAAATGTGACAAAATGGCCAAAATGTCCCAATGTGGCCATTGAGATTTTTTTGAGATTTTTTCTTGTTCACCTGTGCCATCGTCCTGGGCGTCTCCTGGTGCCACCCTCCCATCCCAAAAGTCCACGTGAGTGTCAACAAATTTTTGGGAACTTTATTGGGGTTTTATGGGAATTTTCTGGAATTGTTTTTGGATTTTTTTGAGAATTTTTTAGATTTTTTGGGGCATTTTTGGGGGATTTTTTTGGGGATTTTTGGGGGATTTTTTTCTATTAAAAAAAAAATTTTGTTGGATTTTTTAGGGATTTTTTGGAATTTTTTGGGGGATTTTTTTTGGGATTTTTTTGGGGATTTTTTTGATTTGTATAATTGCTTATTGAATTTTTTGGGGATTTTTTTGGGATTTTTGGGGATTTTTTAGGGATTTTTGCAGGAATTTTGCAGGATATTTGTGGGATTTTTGTGGGTTTAATTTTAAAATATTTTTATTGAATTTTTGGGATTTTTTTGGGATTGTTTTGGGAATTTTTTGGAATTTTTTTTAAGCTATTTAGAGGATTTTTTGGTATTTTTGGGGATTTTGCGGGAATTTTTTATAATTGCTTATTGAATTTTTTGGGGTTTTTGGGGATTTTTGGGGGGGATTTTTTTGGATTTTTTTGCAATTTTTGAGAATTTTTGACATTTTTTTAAGGATTTTTTGGGAGTATTTGGGGATTTTTTGGGATTTTTATGAAAATTTCTTGGGGATTTTTTGGGATTTTTTTTGAAATTTTTGCAGAATTTTTGAGATTTTTTAGGGATTTTTTTGAGGGATTTTTTTTTTAATTTTTGGGGATTTTTTGGGCATTTTTAGGTCAATTTTAATGGATTTTTAAAAAATTTCGCATCAATTTTTATGAATTTCATTAATTCAGAGTGGAGTTTGGTGAATTTTGGGTGGATTTTGATGATTTTGGCTCCCCAGCTGCACAGGTTGGTGTTCAGCCTCCGGAACAGCCGCGAGCCCCGAATCGACCTCGACGCCGCCAAGGAGCCGCCCCAAAATCTGGGAGTACCCATGGGGGGTGAGAACCCGAAATTCGGGATTTTTGGGATCGAAATTGGGGATTTTTGGGGATTTGGGAACCCAAATTTTGGGATTCTGGGGGTTAGGGAGCAAAAATTTGAATTTTTTGGGGGTCTTGGGAATGAAATTTTGGGATTTTTGGGGATTTAGAGAGGAAATTTGGGATTTTTTGGGTTTTGGGGATCCAAATTTGGGATTTTGGGGATTTAAATTTGGGATTTTGAGGGTCTGGAGAATCCCGTTTTATTTTATTTATTTATTTTTAAAAACTTATTTTAATATTTTATTTTGTATTTTATTTAAATTTGTATTTTATTTTATTTTCTATTTTATTTTATTTTATATTTTCTTTATTTCATTTTATTTTATTTTACATTTCATTTCTTTTTATTTTACTTTTAATTTAATCTTATTTTTATTTCAATTTTTTGTTTTATTTTATACTTATTTGATTTTAATTTTTTATTTTATTTTACATTTTTTTTTCATTTCCTTTCATTTAATTTTGTTTTTATTTTGCTTTTTTATTTTTTATTTTTAATTTAACTTAATTTAATTTTTGTATTTTATTTTATATTTCATTTCATTTTATTTTACATTTCATTTAATCTCATTTTTTTATTTTAATTTTTTAATTTTTAATTTAATTTAATTTTAATTTTGTATTTCATTTTACATTTTATTTCATTTCATTTATTTGATTTCATTTCACTTCATTTTTTCTCCCCAAAATTCCAGATGTGGAAGCGACACCGGGGGCGGAGCCTGGAGCAGGGGGCGTGGCCTCGGACACTCCTGGGGTGGGCGTGGCCTCGGACACTTCCGGCGTGGGCGTGGCCCCGCCCCCCGAGGACCGGAAGTGGAGCCGATTGGTCAATGCCAACGCGCTGGTGCTGATGGGCGTGGCCTCGTTCCTCTGGGGTTACTTTGCCTGAAATCGCCGGAAATGAACCCAAAAATTCTCCCAAAAATGTACCAGGATTGTCTGGAGTTTGTGTGGAAATGGGAAAAATGGGGAAAAATGGGGAAAAAAATGGGAATAAATGGGGAAAAATGGGGAAAAATGGGGAAAAAATGGGGAAAAATGGGGAAAAATGGGGAAAAAATGAAAAAAATGGGAATAAATGGGGAAAAAATGGGGGGAAAATGGGGAAAAATGTGGGAAAATGGGGAATAAATGGAGAAAAAATGTGGAAAAAATGTGGGAAGAATGTGGAAAAAATGGGAATAAATGGGGAAAAATGGGGAAAAATGGGGAAAAAATGGGGAAAAATGGGGAAAAATGGGGAAAAAATGAAAAAAATGGGAATAAATGGGGAAAAAATGGGGGGAAAATGGGGAAAAATGTGGGAAAATGGGGAATAAATGGAGAAAAAATGTGGAAAAAATGTGGGAAGAATGTGGAAAAAATGGGAATAAATGGGGAAAAAATGGGGAAAAAATGTGGGAAAAATGTGGGAAAATGGGGAATAAATGGAGAAAAAATGTGGAAGAAATGTGGGAAGAATGTGGAAAAAATGGGAATAAATGGGGAAAAAATGAGGAAAAATGGGAGAAATAATGGGGAAAAATGGGGAAAAAATGGGAATAAATGGGGAAAAAATGGGGGAAAATGAGAGAAATAATGGGGAAAAATGGGGAAAAAAATGAAAAAAATGGAGAAAAAATGTGGAAAAAATGTGGGAAGAATGTGGAAAAAATGGGAATAAATGGGGAAAAAATGGGGAGAAAATGGGAAAATGGGACAAAAATTGAGGAAAATGGAGAAAAAAATGGAGGAAAATGGGGAAAAATGGGAAAAATGGGGGAAAATGGGGAAAAATGGGAATAAATGGGGAAAAAATGGGGAAAAAGGGGAAAAAGGCTGGAAATGGTGAAAAATGGAGCCAAAAATGGCACAAATCAGCCCAAAATGGAGACAAAAAAAGTGACTCAAAATTGACCCAAAGTGACCCAAAATTGACCCAAAATTGACCCAAATCAGCCCAAAATTGACTCTAAAATATTAACACAAAATGGATACCAAATGACCCAAAATTGACAAAAAATGACCTTAAAATGACCCAAGATGACTCAAAATGACCCAAAATGGACACAAAATTAAAGGAGAAATGACCCAAAATTGACCCAAATTCACCCAAAATAGAGTTTAAAAAATTGACCCAAAATGGACCCGAAATGACACAAAATTGACACAAAAATGACCCAAAATGGACCAAAATCACCCCAAAATTTACCCCAAAAATGTGATCCAAAATGGACCCAAAATTTATTAAAATTGTCCCAAAATTGACGCAAAAAAGTGGCCCAAAATTGACACAAATTCACCCAAAATTGACCAAAAAAATGACCCAAAATCGACCCAAAATTCCCCAAATTTCCTCAATTCCAAAATTCCACCCCAAATTCCCTCGATTTTTCCCCGGATTTCCCCAAAATTCTGCAATTCCCACCCAAAATCCCCAAAATTTCTCCTCAAATCCCCCAAATTCCGCCAAAAATCCCAAATTTCCCCCAAATTTTTTCCCAAATTCCACCCAAAATCCCCCAAATTTCAACCAAAATCCCTCAAAATTTTCCCAAATTCCACCTGAAATTCACCAAAAATTCCATAAATTTTTTTTATTTTTATTTTTTGGAACAATTTTCGATTTTTTTCCCCGGCTCCGCCCACTCCAGTCTCCACTCGTCCACGGCCAGCAGGGGGCGCTGCGTGTCCCAACCGGCGGCCTCCAGCCCTGCAGGGGGCGCCATCACGGTGAAAAACCAACCCGGAAGTGAACCGGAAGTGCCACCGGAAGTGGCTTTTCCCGGGTTTCCTGTTTCAGAATTCCCGCCCAAACCCGAGGAATCTTCCCCAAATTTTACGAAATTCAACAAATTCACCCAAAATCCCCTCGGTTCTGCCCCAAAGTTCCCAAATTTTTAAAATTCCCACGAAATTTCTTCAAATTTCAGCCAAATTTCCACAAAATTCCACAAAAATTCCTCAAAATTCAGCCAAAATTCAAAAAAATTCGGGCGAATTTTTGGGTTAAAATTCTCTAAAATTTCGATTCAAAATTTTGCCTGAGTTACCAAAATTTTGGATCAAAAATGTTGGAATTTTCATCAGAATCTCCTCGGATTCACTCATATTCTCACAAAATGACCCCAAATTTTCAGAAATTTTCCAAAATCCCCCGAATTCCACAAAAAAAAGTTTCCTCAATGCACAAAATTCACCCAAATTCCACAAAATCCACCCAAATTTTCCCCCAAATTCCACAAAATCTTCCCAAATTCATTGAAATTCCCCAAAATTTCCCCAAATTCTTCTCAAATCCCGCCCCCAGAATCCCAAAATCCACCAAAATTGCCCCAAATTCGCCACCTGAAAATGCCAACCCAAAAGCGGAAGCAGGAAGTGAAAACAGGAAGTGGCACCGGAAGTTGGGTGCAGAAACAGGAAGCAGGAAGTGAAAACCGGAAATTGCACCGGAAGTTGGGTACCAAAACAGGAAGCAGGAAGTAGAAACCGGAAGTGGGGGTTTTATCACGATTTTGGGGGCTCTGTCGCGACAGAGGCGGCACCAACCTTGCAGGAGGGCGGGGCCAAGGTCCCGGAAGAGCCGCGAGGTCTCGGCCAGGACCCCCCAGGGAACCGCGCCCGGCGCTGGGGGGAGGGACAAAATTCAAAATTCACAAAATTCCACAAAATTCACAAAAAATTCTCCCCAAATGCCTCAAAATGTCCCAAGAAGTTCCTCCCAAATTCCCCAAAATATTTTCCCCAAATCTCCCCAAAATTTCCCAAAAAAATTCCTCAAAATTCCCAACAGTTTCCTCCCAAATTCTTTAAAATCTCCCCAAAAATATTCCCAAATAATTCCTGAAAACTCCCAATCTCTCAGAACATTCCTAAAAAATTACAAAAAAATCCCCCCAAAATTCCCAAAACAATTCCCCAAAAATTCCCAGAACATTCCCAATAAATACCAAAAAAAATCCCCCAAAATTCCCAAAAAAATCCTCCCAAATTCCAAAAAAGTTCCCAAAAACTTTCCCAAAAAATTCCCAAATAATTTCCTGAAAATTCCCAAATTCCCAGAACATTCCCAAGAAATTAAAAAAAACTTCCCCAAAACATTCCCAATAAATACCCAAAAAAATCACCCAAAATTCCCAAAAATTTCCTCCCAATTTCCAAAAAAATTCCAAAAAAATCACCAAAAATATCCTGAAGAACCCCAAAAAAATCCTGAAAAATCCCATTTAACCCCCCAAAAATTACCCAAAAAATCCCAAAATATCCTGAAAAATAAATACAAAAAATTCTAAAGTATCCCAAAAAAACCCCAAATTCCCAAAATCCCCCAAAAATTCCAAAAAATTCTCCAAAAATCCCCCCCCAAAAAATTCCCCCAAAAATTCCCATTTAATGCCCCAAAATTTCCCAAAAAATTCCCCAAAAATCCCAAAAAATCCCAAAAAAATTCCAAAAAAATCACAAAAAAATCCCAAAAAATCCCATTTAACCCCTCTGAAAATTCCAAAAAAAATTCCCAAAAATTCCCCAAATTCCCAGAATCCCCCAAACGCTCACGGCAGCTCTTGAGGCGTCTCTGGAGGGGTCCCAGGAGCCGCCCCAGGGGGGTCCCTGTCCCCAAATCCTCCCCCAGAATCCCCAAATTACCCCTAAAATATAAAAAAAATTTTAAAAAAATGTTAAATAGTGCCTAAAAAATAAAAATAAATCCTAAAAAATGTAAAAAAATCCAAAAAAAACGCCCATAAAATCACCTCAAAATCCCAAAAAATCTCCCCGAAAAATCTCAAAAATTCCCAAAAAAATTCCAAAAAAATCCCCCAAAATCCCAAAAAAATCCCCCCAAAATTTCTCCAAAAATTCCCAATAATGTCCCAAAAAAATCCCAAAAAACTACCTAAAAAAATCTCAATAATGTCCCAAAAAAAATCAAAAAAATTCCTAAAAAATCCAAAAAACTTCCCAAAAATATTCCCAAAATAAAAAGAAAAAATACCCCAAAAATCCCATTTAAACCCCGAAAAATTCACCAAAATAGCCCCAAAATTCCACAAAAAAAATCCCAAAAATTGCTGAAAAATTCCCAAAAAATCACCAAAAAATCACCAAAAAATCACCAAAAAATCCCAAAAAATCCCCAAAAATCCCATTTAACCCCCCCAAAAAATTCCCAAAATTCCCCAAATTCCCAGAATCCCCCAAACTCTCACGGCAGCTCTTGAGGCGTCTCTGGAGGGGTCCCAGGAGCCGCCCCAGGGGGGTCCCTGTCCCCAAATCCTTCCCCAGAATCCCCCAAATTCCCCCAAAAATATCCCAAAAAATTCCCCAAAAATGCAAAGAAATGTCTAAAAAATAAAAAAACTTCCTAAAAAATTCCCCCAAAAATTAAAAAAAAATCTCCCATAAAATCACCTCAAAATCCCAAAAAAATCTCCCCGAAAAATCTCCAAAATTCCCCAAAAAGTCAACAAAATTCAAAAAAAATGCCCAAAAAATCCCCAAAATTAAAGAAAAATCCTGAAAAATCCCAAAAAATCCCCCAAAATTCCCCCCCAAATTCCCAATAATGTCCCAAAAAAAATCCCAAAAACCTACCTAAAAAAATCTCAAAAATGACTCAAAAAAACCCAAAAAATTCCTAAAAAATCCCCAAAAATTCCCCCAAAAAATCCCCAAAATAAAAAAAAATCCCTCACAAATCCCATTTAAACCCCCGAAAAATTCACCAAAATAGCCCCAAAATTCCCAAAAAAAATCCCAAAAATTGCTGAAAAATTCCCAAAAAATCACCAAAAAATCACCGAAAAATCGCCAAAAAATTACCAAAAAATCCCCAAAAATCCCATTTAACCCCCCCTAAAATTCCCAGAATTTCCCCAAATTCCCAGAATTCCCCAAACGCTCACGGCAGCTCTTGAGGCGTCTCTGGAGGGGTCCCAGGAGCCGCCCCAGGGGGGTCCCTGTCCCCAAATCCTCCCCCAGCAGCTCCTCCAGCAGCAGGGCCTGGGCACAGCCCAAAATCGGCGCCTCAGGGGGGGCCCCGCGGCGCAGCCCCACCCCCACCCAGCCTGGGGGGGAAAAGAGAGAGAGAGAAATTCAGAATTCACAAAATTCCCAAAATTCTCCCCAAAATTTGGGATCAAAAGGTGAAAAAATGGTGAAAATTGGATGAAAAATGGCCAAAATTTGGAATTATTAAAGGGAAAAAGAGCCAAAATTTATCCAAAATTTATCAAAAATTTACCCAAAAATCCATTCTGGAAGGAAGAAATTTCAGGATTCACAAAATTCCCAAAATTCTCCCCAAAATTTGGGGTCAAAAGGTGAAAAAATGGTGAAAATCGGATTAAAAATGGCCAAAATTTGGAATTTTTAAAGGGAAAAAACCCCAAAATTCACCCCAAAATCTACCCCAGGAGGCCAAAATTTGGGAAAATGGATCCAACAATCCCCAAATTCCCCAAATTCCCCAAAAATCCTCAGAAATTTATGAAGAAAAAGTGAAAAAATGGTGAAAATTGGATGAAAAATGGTCAAAATCTGGAATTTTTAAAGGGAAAAGGAGTCAAATTTATCCAAAATTCAGCCAAAATTCACCCAAAAATTCATCCTGGGAGGAGGAAATTCAGGATTCCCAAAATTCACAAAATTCCCAAAATTCTCCCAAAAATTTGAGGAGAAAAGGTGAAAAACTGGTGAAAACCGGATTAAAAATGGCCAAAATTTGGAATTTTTAATGGAAAAAAGAGCCAAAATTTATCCAAAATTCACTCAAAAATCCATTCTGGGAGGAGGAAATTTCAGGATACCAAAAATTCCCAAAATTCTCCCCAAAATTTGGGGTCAAAAGGTGAAAAAATGGTGAAAATCTGATAAAAAAATGGCCAAAATTTGGAATTTTTAATGGGAAAAACCACCCAAACTCCATCCTGGAAAAGCAAAATTTGGGGAAATGGATCCAAAATCATCAAAATCCCTGAAATTGTCAAAAATCTCCAAAATTCTCCCAAAAATTCTCCCCAAAATTTGGAGTCAAACGATGAAAAAATGGTGAAAATCAGATGAGAAATGGCCAAAAATTTGAATTTTTAAAGGAAAAAGGAGCCAAAATTTATCCAAAATTAACCCAAATTTTTCCCCCAAATTATTTTCAATTTTTTTTCCATTTTCCCCCATTTTTTTCCCTTTTTTCCCCAAATTTTGATATTTTTTCCCCCAAAAAATTAAAAAAATTGGGAATTTTTCCCAAAAAACTTGCAAATTTTGTTCTTTTTCCCCAAAAATATTTTTAATTTTTTTCTCCATTTCCCCCAAATTTTTTTCCCATTTTCCCACCAAATTTTTGGAATTTTTTCCTCCTTTTACCCCCCAAAATTTTATTTTTTTCCTCCTTTGACCCCCCCCCAAATTTTGTTTTTTTCCCTTTTCCCCTCCAAAATTTGGGAATTTTCCCACTCAAAAATTTCCAAATTTTGTTCTTTTTTCCCCAAATTATTTTCAATTTTTTTCCATTTTTGCCCCAAATTTTGGGGGTTTTTTCCCCAAAAAATTTGAAAAATTTGCAAATTTTCCCCCCCAAAAAAATGTGTAAATTTTGTTCTTTTTCCCAAATTTTTTTTTCTGTTTTTCCACCCCCAAATTTGTTGATTTTTGGGGATTTTGCCCCAAATTTTGGGTCCCACCTCGGGAGGGGCGGAGCACGACGAGGAAATCGGGGTTTCCACATTCCAGAGCTTTCTGCAGCTCAGCCTCGCTGAAAATGGGGCAAAAAAAGCAAAAATTGGTCAAATTAGAAATAAATAATAAAATTTTTAATATTAAAAAAAATCCAAAAAAAATCCATCAAAAAATGACCCAAAAATTCCCAAAAATGACCCAAAAATGACTCAAAAATTCCCAAAAAATTCACCCCCTAAATGCCAAAAATTCCCCCCAAATCCACCCCAAAATGACCCAAAAATTCCCCAATTCCACCCAAAAAATGCCAAAAAAATTCCCCAAACATTCCCCAAAAAATCCTAAAAATATTTCTAAAAATAATTTTTAAGTATTAAAAATAAAGATAATGAAATACTCCCTGAAAAATCCTAAAAATTCAAAAAAACTCAGCCCAAAAGGACCCAAAAAGACCAAAAAATTCCAAAAAAATTCCTAAAAAAAGTAAAAAAAAAAATCCCCCCAAAAATTCTCCCCCCACAAAAAAAAGTCCCCAAAAATTCACCCAAATCCCCCCAAAAATCCCCCCAAAAATTTCCAAAAAATTCCCCCAAAATTCCCAAACATTAAAAAAAAATTGTGTAAAAAATCCTAAAATCATATTTTTAAAATTTTTTTTTAAACTATTGAAATAAACCCCAAAAAATCCCCAAAAATTCCCCAAAATTCCCCCAAAATACAAAATAAAATCTAAAAAATCCTAAAAAAATTCCCCCAAAAATCTCAAAAAATTCCTTAAAAAATACCCAAAAAATTCCCCAAAAATACAAAATAAAATTTTAAAAATCCTTTAAAAATCCCCCCAAAACTACAAAGTAAAATTTAAAAAATAAAAAAAATTCCCATAAAAGCACCCCAAAAATTAAAAAAAAAATCAAAAAAATCCCAAAAAATTTCCCAAAAAATCCCCAAAAATACAAAATTCTAAAAATCCTAAAAAAACCCCAAAAAATCCCCAAAAATTCCCCAAAGTTCCCCCAAACTACAAAATAAAATCTAAAAAATCCTAAAAAAATTCCCCCAAAAAATCTCAAAAAATTCCTTAAAAAATTCCCAAAAAATTCCCCAAAAATACAAAATAAAATTTTAAAAATCCTCAAGAAATCCCCCCAAAATTCCCCAAAAATACAAAGTAAAATTTAAAAAATAAAAAAAAAATTCCCATAAAAACACGCCAAAAATTCCAAAAAAATTCCAAAAAATACCAAAAAAATACCAAAAAAATCTCAAAAAAATCCCCAAAAATACAAAATAAAATTCTAAAAATTCTAAAAAAACCCCATAAAAATTTCCCAAAATTTCCCCCCCAGAATTCCCAAATTTTTCCCCAATCCCATTCCCCCCTCACCTGCTCACCAGGTGCTCCAGGGGCGCCCCCAGGTGGAGCCGGAGCCGGGAACCGAAACCTGGGGGGGAGGGGACGTCATCCAGGTGTGCCCAGGTGTCCCCAAAATCCTTCCCAGGTGTGCCCAGGTGTGCCCAAAATGTCCCCAAAATCCTCCCAGGTGTGCCCAGGTGTCCCCAGGTGTGCTCAGGTGACCCCAAAATCCCCCCAGGTGACCCCAAAACGTCACCAAATCCCCTCCAGGTGTGCCCAGGTGACCCCAAAATCCCCCAGGTGTGTCCAGGTGAGCCCAGGTGTGTTCAGGTGACCCCAAAATCCCTTCCAAGTGTCCCCAGGTGACCCCAAAATCCTCCCCAGGTGTGTCCAGGTGACCTCAAATCCCCCCAGATTTCCCCCAGATGTGCCCAGGTGTGCTCAGGTGTCCCCAGATGTCCCCAGGTGTCCCCTCCCCCCTCACCTGGCAGCAGCGGCTCCCTGGGATTCACCTGCTGGGGGCGGGGCAGCTCCAGCCTGACCCCGCCCTTTCCGCTCCAGGCCACGCCCCTCTCCCCGTTAGCCCCGCCCCCTCGGAGGGCCCAGCCAATGGCGAGGCGGAGGCGGGGCCGGTTCAGCCCCGGCAGCGTCAGCGAGCCCAGGGCCGCCAGGTTGGAGCCCAGGTGAGCGGCCAGGAGCAGCAACAGCACGGCCCAGGTGAGCCTGCACAGGTGAGGGCGGGGCCAGGTCAGGATAAACCACACCTAAGTCCAGTTAAACCACGCCTAATTCCAGTTAAACCATGCCTGGTTCCAGATAAGCCACGCCCACCTCACCTGGGTCACACCCAGCACACCTGGATAATGCCCAGGTGAGGCTGGAAAGGTAAGGGGCGTGGCCAGGTGAGGTTGGGACACGCCCAGATTCAGATAAGCCACGCCTACATCATTAAACCACGCCTAAGTCCAGTTAAACCACACCCAGTTGTAAATAAGCCACGCCCACCTCACCTGGGCCACGCCCAACACACCTGAGCCAAGCCCAGGTAAGGCTGGGACACGCCCATGTCTGGATAAGCCACGCCCAGTTCCCATTAAGCCACGCCCACCTCACCTAAGACCTCCCAAACCTCACCTGGGCCACGCCCACCTCACCTGAGCCACGTCCAGTTCCAGATAAGCCACACCCACTTCCCAATAAGCCACACCCCATTTTGTTAAGCCCTGCCCACCTCACCTGAGTCCAACCTCACCTGGACATCTGAAACTCTTTAAGCCCCGCCTCTTTAAGCCCCGCCCCTTAATCCCACCTCATTTAAGCCCCGCCTCTTTATTGAAACCCCGCCCCTTAAAACACATAATTTTTAAGCCCCACCCATTCAGGCCCCGCCCCTTCAAGCCCCACCCATTTAGGCCCCGCCCCTCACCATGGCCGCCCGTCCAGCAGGGGGAGGAGCAGCAGCGACAGCAACAGCCCAGCACCGTTCACCAGCGTCTCCTGCCCAGTACAGACCAGTATAAACCAGTATCGACCAGTACGGACCAGTATAAACTGGTATGAACTGGTACAAACCAGTATAAACCAATATAAACCAGTATGGACCAGTATAGACTGGTATAAACCAGTATGGGTCAGTATGGACCGGTATAAACCAGTATGGACCAGTATAAACTGGTATAAACCAGTATGGACCAGTATGGACCGGTATAAACCAGTATGGGCCAGTATGGACCAGTATAAACCAGTATGGACCAGTATAAACTGGTATAAACCAGTACGGACCAGTATGGACCGGTATAAACCAGTATGGGCCAGTATGGACCTGTATAAACCAGTATGGACCAGTACGGACCAGTATAAACTGGTATGAACTGGTACAAACCAGTATAAACCAATATAAACCAGTATGGACCAGTATAACACAGTACTGACTAGTATAAACCAGTACAGACCAGTACAGACCAGTATAAACCAGTATGGACCAGTATGGATCAATATACACCAGTACAGACCAGTATAAACCAGTATAAACCAGTATGCATCAATATAAACTAGTACGGACCGGTATGGACCAGTATGGACTGGTATGGATCAGTATAAACCAGTATGGACCAGTATAAACCAGTGCTCCCAGTCCCACCTGGCTGCCGTCCTTGGCGGCCATTTTGGATTAAGACATTTGGCGGCCATCTTGGATTCCTTCATTTGGCCGCCATATTGGAATATATATATCATTTGGTGGCCATCTTGGATTGGTAGCTCCCTTAGCTCCCAGTCTAAACCAGTATAAACCAGTATGGACACTCCCAGTGCCCTCCCAGTATAAACCAGTGCTCCCAGTCCCACCTGGCTGCCGTCCTTGGCGGCCACGTCGGCCACGTTGTCCCTCCGGGCCTGGTGCACGGCCAGGGCCGCTCGGGTGGCGCCACCGGCCACGCCCACCACGCACTGGGACCAGTACAAACCAGTATGGACCAGTATGGACCAGTTTAAACTGGTTTAAACCAGTACAAATGGAATAAACCAGTATAAACCAGTACAGACCACTACAAACCAGTATAAACCAATTTAAGCTCCTACCCTGACTCCAAGGAACATCCCAGTATAAACCAGTCCGTCCCAGTACATCCCAGTTCCTTCCCAGTCCATCCCAGTTCCTTCCCAGTCCATTCCCAGTCCCTCCCAGTCCCTCCCAGTTTATTCCCAGTCCATCCCAGTCCCTCCCAGTTCATTCCCAGTCCCTCCCAGTTCATTCCCCGTCCCTCCCAGTTTATTCCCAGTCCCTCTCAGTCCATTCCCAGTCTATCCCAGTCCCTCCCAGCTCATTCCCAGTCCCCCCCAGTCCCTCCCAGTTTATTCCCAGTCCATCCCAGTCCCTCCCAGTCCCTCCCAGTCCATTCCCAATCCCCTCCCAGTCCATTCCCAGTCCCTCCCAGTCCCTCCCAGTTGCCTCCCAGACCCTCCCAGTTTATTCCCAGTCCCTCCCAGTTCCCCCCCAGTCCCACCCTGGCCACGGCCGCCATCACCAGGAGGGCGGGGCTCAGGCTCAGCCAATAGGGAGCGAGGATTTCCAGCACCAGGGCGACGTCATTGAGCAAATCCGCCACGAACCTGGGAGGGGGCGGGGCCTGCCCTTATATGGAGCTGTGGGCAGGGCCTGCCCTTATATGGAGCTGTGGGCAGGGCCTGCCCTTATATGGCAATGGAGGGGGCAGGGCTTGGGCTGAGGCAGGGATTTGCTGCCATATATGGTAAAAGGGGCAGGGCTTAGGCGGTAATGGCCATATATGGTAAAAAGGGGGCGGGGCCTCACCGCCATTGCTTGGCCTCGCAGTCCAGGTGGCTCCTGGGGGAGGGAAACCAGTATGGACCAGTATAAACCAGTATGGACCAGTATGGACCAGTATAAACCAGTATGGACTGGTATGGACCGGTATGGACCAGTATGGGCTGGTATGGATGAGTATAGACCAGTATGGACCAGTATAAACCAGTATGGACCAGTATAAACCAGTATGGACCAGTATAAACCAGTACAGACCAGTATGGACCAGTATAAACCAGTACAGACTGGTCCAAACTGATGTGGACCAGAAGAGAGCTCCCAGTCTCTCCCAGTCCATCCCAGCTTATCCCAGTTTATCCCAGTCCCTCCCAGTCCATCCCAGTCCCTCCCAGTTTATCCCAGTCCATTCCCAGTCCATCCCAGTCCCATCCCAGTCCATCCCAGTCCCATCCCAGTCCCATCCCAGTCCCTCCCAGTTTGTCCCAGTCCCTCCCAGTCCCATCCCAGTCCATTCCCAGCCCATCCCAGTCCCTCCCAGTTCCATCCCAGTTCCATCCCAGTCCATTCCCAGTCCCTCCCAGTCCATTCCCAGTCCCTCCCAGTTCCATCCCAGTCCCATCCCAGTCCATTCCCAGCCCATCCCAGTTTGTCCCAGTCCGTCCCAGTCTCACCCCTGCAGCCACACAAAGAGGATCCTGGTGATGATCCCGACCCCGTCTGAGGAGGAAAAAAAAATGGGAATTGGGGCTGGAATTTGGGAATTGGGGACTGGGAATTCTGGGAATTCTGGGAATTCTGGGAATTTGAGTCCAGAATTTTGGGAATTTTGGGCCCAAAATTTTTGGAATTTTGGGAATTCTGGGAATTTGAGTTCAGGATTTTGGGAATTTTTGGAATTATGGGTCCAGAATATTTGGAATTTTGGGAATTTGGGGTCTGGAATTTTTGGAGATTTTGAGAATTTAGATCTGGAATTCTGGAAATTTCAGGAATTTGGGTCCAGAATTTTGGGAATTCTGGGAATTTGAGTCCAGAATTTTGGGAATTTTGGGAATTTTGGGTCCAGAATTTTGGGAATTTGGGGTCCAGAATTTTTGGAATTTTGGGCATTTTGGGTCCAGAATTTTTGGAATTTTGGGAATTCTGGGTCCAGAATTTTGGGAATTTTGGGAATTTTGAGTCCGGAATTTTGGGAATTTTTTGAATTTTGGGAATTTGGGTCTGGAATTTTAGGAACTTTGGGAATTTGGAATTTTTTTGAATGCCGGGAGTTTGGTTGAGGAATTTGAGTCCGGAATCCCAGGAATTCTGGGAATCTTGGGATGGAATTCTGGGGATTTGGATTCGGAATTTTTGGAATTCGGCTCCGGAATTTTGGGAATTTTGGTCAGGAATTGTGGGAATTCAGGGAATTTTGGTTCAGGAATTTTTGGAATTTTTGGCTCAGAATTTTTGGAATTTTGGGAATTCTGGATTTGGAATTTTGGCAATTTGGGGTTTTTGGGGTCCAGAATTTTTGGAATTTTGGGAATTCTGGGTCTGGAATTTTGGGAATTTTGGGAATTTCAGTAATTTGAGTCGGGAAATTTTGGAATTTTGGGAATTTGGAGTCCAGGATTTTGGGAATTTTGGAAATTGTGGTTAGGAATTTTTGGAATTTGGGGAATTTTGGGAATTTGGAGTCCAGGATTTTGGGAATTTTGGAAATTGTGGTTAGGAATTTTTGGAATTTGGGGAATTTTGGGAATTTGGAGTCCAGGATTTTGGGAATTTTGGCTCCGGAATTTTTGGAATTTTGGTCAGGAATTTTGGGAATTCCGGGAATTCTGGTCAGGAATTTTGGGAATTCTGGGAATTTTGGTCGGGAATTTTTGGAATTTTGGGACTTTTGGTCAGGCCTTTTAGGAATTTTGGGAATTCTGGCCAGGAATTTTGGGAATTCTGGTCAGGAATTTTGGGAATTCTGGGAATTTGAGTCCAGATTTTGGGGAATTTTGGGAATTTTGGATCCGGAATTTTTGGAATTTTAGGAATTTTGGGTCTGGAATTTTTGGAATTTTGGATTCAGAATTTTTGGAATTCTGGGTCCAGAATTTTTGGAATTTTGGTCAGGAATTTTGGGAATTCTGGGAATTTTGGTCGGGAATTTTGGGAACTTTGGGAATGCCGTGAATCCCGGTCTCACCCCGCAGCAGCCAGGTCAGCGTGGCCCCGGTGACGGTGGCGGCGCCGTCGCCGACCCCGACGGCCTCGAGCACGGAGCGGGTGGAGAGAGAGGCGGCCATGGTGGAGCAGAGAGCCTGGACAGACCAGTACGGACCAGTATAAACCAGTATGGACCAGTACAGACCAGTACGGACCAGTATAAACCAGTGTGGACCAGTATGGACCAGTATGGACCAGTATGGACCAGTATGGACCGGTATGAACTGGTACGGACCGGTACAGACCAGTATGGACCAGTACGGAGCAGTACGGACCAGTATAAACCAGTATGGACCAGTATAAACCCGTACAGACCGGTATGAACCAGTACGGACCAGTATGGACCAGTACGGACCAGTACAGACCAGTATGGATCAGTATGGACCAGTATGGACCGGTATAAACCAGTACGGAGCAGTACAGACCAGTATAAACCAGTATGGACTGGTATAAACCAGTGTGGACCAGTATGGACCAGTATAAACCACTACAGACCAGTATGGACCAGTATGGATCAGTATGGACCGGTACGGACCAGTACAGACCAATACGGACCAGTATAAACCACTACGGACCAGTATGGACCAGTACGGACCAGTATAAACCATTATAAACCAGCATGGACCAATAGCTGGCCATGATAGGGCGCCATCTTGGGTGGCCATCTTAGATTCTGTGGCAGCCATCTTGGACGGCCATTTTGGGACCTCACATGGGCACCGCCATCTTGGGTAGCCATTTTAGATTTTTTTCTGTGGCAGCCATTTTGGTCAGCCATTTTAGATTCTTTCCATGGCAGCCATTTTGGACAGCCATTTTAGATTCTTTCCGTGGCAGCCATCTTGCACGACCATTTTGGGACCTCATCGCCATCTTGGGCAGCCACCTTAGATTCATTCTGTGGTAGCCATTTTGAGCAGCCATTTTGAGCAGTCATTTTGAAAACTCAGATGGGTGCCACCATCTTGGGCAGCCATTTTGGATACGGCCCGGAAACTCAACATAAACCAGTATAAACCAGTATAAACCAGTACAAACCAGTACAAACCAGTACAAACCAGTACAAACCAGTACAAACCAGTACAAACCAGTACCTGCAGCCCATCCCAGCACTGGTACCGGGCGTAGTCGGGGCTGACGCTCTCGGGGTAGCCCTGAGGGAGCAGAATCCGCTGCAGGGGGAAGGGGAGGAATTCCCGAAATTCCCAAAATTCATGGAAAAAATTTGGGGTGAAAAAAAAAAAACAGGAAAAAGTCACAGAAAAATTCACGAAAAAATTCCCTCCCAAAATCCACAAATCTTAAAAAAAAAATTTCACAAAAATCCCCCCAAAATTCCCAAATTTCACCACAAATTCCATACAAAATTCCCAAAAATTCCACCCAAATCCGCCCAAAATTCCATCAGGGATCACAAAAATCGACAAATTTCACCCCAAAATTCCATCCAAGAACCTAAAAATTCCACCCAAATACCCCCAGACTCGCCCAAAAACAACAAAAAAATCAGTTTTAAACCCAAAAAACCCCACAAATCGTCAAAAATTCCTGAAAAATCCCCAAATTCCCAAGAAATTAACCCTAAAATTCCGGAATTTTCCCAAAATTCTCTTTTTTTCCCCATTTTTCTCTCACTTCCGCCACTCTCTGCAACCTCCCCAAAATCTCTAAAAAAATCCAAAAAAATCCCCCCAAAAATCCTGGAAAATTCTCCAAAACCCCTCCAAAAATTCCTCAAAAAATCCCCCCAAAATCCCACAAATTCCCCCCAAAAATCCTCCCAAAAATCAAAAATAATTCCAAAAAAAAATCCAGAAAAATCCCCCAAAAAAATCCCAAAAAATGCCACCAAAAATCCTGAAAAATTTCCCAAACCCCCTCAAAAACTTCCCAAAAAATCCCCCAAAATCTCAAAAAAATTCCCCAAAATACCCAAAAAAAATCCCATAAATTCTTCCAAAAAAACTCAAAAAATCCCCCCCCAAAATCTCCCAAAATCCAAAAAAAAATCCCACAAATTCCCCCCAAAAATCCCAAACCAATCCCCTCAAAAATCCAAAATAATCCCCGAAATTCCCAAAAAAATCCCCAAAAATCCCCCCAAAAATAAAAAATAATTCCCAAAAAAATCCAGAAAAATTCCCCAAAAAAATCCCAAAAAATGCAGACAAAAATCCTGAAAATTTTCCCAAAACCCCCCAAAAACTTCCCAAAAAATCCCCCAAAATCTCAAAAAAATCCCCCAAAATACCCAAAAAAATCCCATAAATTCTTCCAAAAAATCCCTCAAAATCTCAAAAAAATCCCCCCAAATACCCAAAAAAAATCCCATAAATTCTTCCAAAAAAACTCAAAAAATCCCCCCCTAAAATCTCCCAAAATCAAAAAAAAAATCCCACAAATTCCGCCAAAAAATCCCAAACCAATCCCCTCAAAAATCCAAAATAATCCCCAAAATTCCCAAAAAAATCCAAAATAATTCCCAAAAAAATCCAGAAAAATTCCCAATTTTTCCCCAATTTCCCCCCCAAAATTCCCAAATTTTCCCAAAATCCCCATTTTTTCTCTAAAAAATTCAGTTTTTTTTTTCTCTCACCGCCGCCGCTCTCCTCAGTTTTTCTCGGACGCTTTCCTTCCCAGCGGGAGCGGCCTCGAGGGAGCCCCAAAAACAGCGACACAGAGCTGGGGCTGCAAAGAAATCGGGGGAAAAAATTAAATTTGGGATTTTTGGAAATTTTGGGGAGATTTTGGGGAATTTTTGGGGGATTTTGTGGGAAAAATCTGATTTTTTAAAATTTTTTTTTAATTTTTAAACTTTTTTTTTCTTGATTTTTTGGGGAATTTTTTTTCAATTTTTAAAATTTTTTTCTTTTTTTTTTTTACTTTTTAGAATTTTTTTTTTCAGCTTTTAAATTTTTTTTTTTTAAGATTTATTTTCCATTTTTTGGAGCTGTTTCTTGGGTTTTGAGGGGGGAGAAATATTTTGGGGTTTTTATGATGATTTGGGGATTTTTATTTTAATTTTTTGGGGAGGATTTTTTGGGGAATTTTTTTTGGATTTTTTTGGTAATTTTTTATTTATTTTTTGGGGATTTTTTTCCAGAGTTTTTCAGATATTTATTTATTTATTTCAGATTTTTTCCCCATTTTTTAAAGCTGTTTCTTGGTTCTGGGGTGGGAAATATTCTGGGGTTTTTATGATGATTTTGGCAATTTTTTTTCATTTTTTAGGGGGATTTCGGGGAGTTTTTTGGGGAATTTTTTATTATTATTTGGGATTTTTTTCTTAATTTTTGGGGATTTTTTTCCCAGAGTTTTTCAGATTTTTTTTTTATTTTTTTATTTATTTCAGATTTTTTTTTCCATTTTTTTTGGAGCTGTTTCTTGGTTTAAGGGGAGAAATATTTTGGGATTTTTATGATGATTTTGGGAATATTTTTTAGATTTTTTAGGGATTTTGGGGAGGATTTTTGTGGCATTTTTTGGGATTTTGGGGGAATTTTTTTTAGGATTTTTTTTTAATTTTGGGGCTATTTTTGGGTAATTGTGTTTGGGGATTTTAAAATTTCTTTGGAATTTTTGGGGGGATTTTTAAAATTTTTTTGGCATTTTTTGGGAGATATTTCAACAAATTTTTCTGGGATATTTTTGAGATTTTTTGGGAAAATTTTGGGATTTCTGGGGATTTTTTTTTTTAAATTTTGGGAATTTTGGGGGGAATTTTGTTTGGCAATTTTAAAATTATTTTTGTTGGAATTCCTTTTTTGTTTTTTTCTGGAATTTTGTTTGGGGATTTTTAAAAAAAAATTTGGGATTTCTTGTGGAATTTTTGGGGAAATTTTGGGGATTTTTGGGGGGGGGATTTTTATGGATTTTTTTTCTTTCTTGGAAATTTTTGGGGGGGATATTTTTAATTTTATGGGATTTGTTTTTTGATGTTTTGAAGATTTTTTTTTCGATTTTTTTGGCTTTTTGTGGAGATATTTTGGGGAATTTTCAGGAATTTTTGGAGAATTTTTGGGGATTTTTTGGGGGATATTTTGGGGGAATTTTTGCAGCCTCGAGCGAGCCCCAAAAACAGCAGCACTGAGTCAGGGCTGCAAGGAAATTTGGGGGAAAAAAAAAGAAATTTTCGGGAATTTGGGGAAAAATTTGAATTACTGAGGACTGTTTGGGGAAAAAAAGGGGATTTGGGGTTTTTTTTTAGCATTTATTTTTGATTTTTTTTTCATTTTTTATCTGATTTTTTTCCCTGAGATTTAGGATTTTTAAAAATAATTTAGGATTTAATTTTTTTTTTAATTTTAATTTTTGGGGATTATGTTTGAGGGGTTTTTTTAACATAATTTTTGTGAATATTTTCGGGAAATTTGGGGATTTTTTTTTTATTTTGGAGGATTTTTGGGACCCCCAAGCGGCCTCGAGCCAGCCCCAGAAAGAGCAGCTGTGGGATAAAAGGAGATTTGGGGGCAAATTCTGGGGAAAAATGTGGGAAACTTAGGAATTTGGGGAATTTGGGAATTTTCCACGGGGATTTCCAGGGAAAATTTGGAATTTCGGGACCGATTTTGGGGCAATTTCGGGTAAATTTTGATTTCCCGGCGCCGATTTCGGGACAATTCGCGGCGATTTTCGAGCTCTCGGGGTCGGTTTCAGCAAATTTCGGGACGCCGGAATCGATTTTTGGGGTGCCGAGGTTGATTTTGGGGCATTTTGTGGAGATTTTGGGACATTTTGGGGCATTTTGGGGTCTCCCGCACCCTTCCCCGTTACCCTCCGGCCGCTCCATTGGCACTTCCGGTTGTTGGCACTTCCGGTTGTTAAACTTCCGGTTGTTGGCACTTCCGGCTTCCGGCGTTGCCATGGTGACGGAGGGGCGCTCTGGCCACGCCCCCTCGCCTCTCTATGGTCCCGGCGGAGCCGCTCCGGCCCCGAGGCCTCCGCAACTCGATGGTAGCGCCTCAAAATCGCCCAAAATCCCAGAAATTCACCCCAAATCCCCCCCGAAATTCACAAAATCTCAAATTTCCCTCCAGGTCCTGCCCCAGGCCGCGATTTTAGGGGTTTCCACCCCCCCAAATCGTCCCCAATTCCTCTTTAAAACCCCTAAAAGTTCCCAATTTGCCCCCCAAAAATTCCCAAATTCTCCCCACAAAAATTCCCAAATTCTCCCCCCCAAAATTCCCAAATTCTCCCAAATCCACTTTAAACTCCCCCAAAAATTCCCTAAAACCGCCCCCAAACCCCCCAAAATTCCCCCCAAATCCCCAAAAACCACCCCAGAGTGACCCCAGGACCCCTCAGATGACCCCAAATGACCCCAGGACCCCCTGAAATGACGGAGTGACCCCTGAGTGACCCCAAATGACCCCAAAGTGACGTCGAGTGACCCCTGAGTGACCCCAAGTGACCCAAAATGACCCCAAACACCCCAAAAATGACAATTCCAGACCGGAACGACTCCGAACGTTTTTATTGGTTGGGAGGGGAAAATGGGGCGGGGCCAGCCTGGGGTCAAAGGTCAAGGATTGGAGAGGGGAGGAAGAGGTCAAGGGGTGGTGACCACTGGGGATGACCCAAAGGTGACCTCGAGGTGATCAGGGGTCACTTGAGGGGGTCAGGGGTCACTCTGGGATGGTCATAAGTGACCAGTGGTCACTCTGGAGAGGTCAGGGGTCACTTAGGGGGGGTCAGGGGTCACAGGGGAGGTCAGGGGTCACTCTGGGGTGATCAGTGGTCACTCGGGGTGGGGCAGGGGTCACTTAGGGGGTGGTCAGGGGTGGCAGGAAATGACCAGTGGTCACTTTGGGGTGACCTGGAGTGGTCAGTGGTCACTCTGGGGTGGCCATAAGTGACCAGTGGTCACTCTGGGGTGGCTTTGGGGTGGTCAGTGGTCACTCTGGGGTGGCCAGGGGTCACTCTGGGGTGGCCATAAATGACCAGTGGTCACTCTGGGGTGGCCATTGATTACCATGAGGTGGCCACAAGTGACCACAGGTGGCCACTGACCACCAAAGGATGGACATAAGAGTGACCACAGGTGGTCAGTGGCCACTACAGGTGGTCAATGGTCACCACAGGGTGGACATGGAGTGACCACAAGTGGTCAGTGGTCACTATGAGTGGTCATTAGTCACTACAGGGTGGACATAGAGTGACCACAGGTGGCCATTGGTCATCATGAGGTGGCCACAGATGACCACAGGTGGTCACTGGTCACAATGGGGTAGACATAGAATGACCATGGGTGGTCATTGGTCACTAAGGGATGGACATGAAGTGACCACAGGTGGTCAGTGGTCACCATGGGGTAGTCATTGGTCATCATGGGGTGGCCAGAGGTGGTCAGTGGTCACCAAGGGATGGACATGGAGTGACCACAGTTGGTCATTGGTCACTACAGGTGAACATACAGTGACCACAGGTGATCACGGGTCACTATAGGTGGTCAGTGGTCACCAAGAGATGGACATAGAGCGACCACAAGTGGTCAGTGGTCACTATGAGTGGTCATTGGTCACTACAAGGTGGGCACAGAATGACCACAGGTGGTCATTGGTCACTATAGGTGGTCATTGGTCACCATGGGATGGTCACTGATGACCAAGGGATGGAAATAGAGTGACCACAGGTGGTCAGTGGTCACCATGGGATGGACATAGAGTGATCACGGGTGGTCATTGGTCACTACAGGTGGACATAGAGTGACAACAGATGGTCAGTGGTCACTATAGGTGGTCAGTGTCCATCATGGAGTGGTCACTGATGACCAACGGATGGATGTAGAATGACCACAGGTGGTCAGTGGTCACCAAGGGATGGACACAGAGTGACCACAGGTGGTCACAGGTCACTGTAGGTGGTCATTGGTCACTATAGGTGGTCAGTGGTCACCATGGGATGGGCATAGAGTGACCACAGGTGATCAGTGGTCATTATAGGTGGTCATTGGTCACCACGGCACATAGAGTGACCACAGGTAGTCACTGGTCACTAAAGAATGGACATAGAGTGACCACAGGTGGTCACTGGTCACTACAGGTGGTCACTGGTCACCAAGGGATGGACATAGAGTGACCACAAGTGGTCATTGGTCACCACAGCATGGACATAGAGTGACCACAGGTGGTCACTGGTCACTACAGGTGGTCACTGGTCACCAAGGGATGGACATAGAGTGACCACAAGTGGTCATTGGTCACCACAGCATGGACATAGACTGACCACCTGTGGTCACTGCCCACCACTGGCCATCAACACACGCTCAGAGACGCCCCCAAGTGACCAATGGCCACCATAAATGACCACACCCAACCACCCCAACACCAACGACCGCCACGACCGAGCCCGGATGACCACGAGTGACCGCGGACGATGACCACGAGTGACCAGCAGGTGACCGAGGCCCTCAGCTGATGTAGACGCGGTGGAAGTCGTGCGCGCCGAAGGCCGCGTTGCACTTGGGGCACTTGCGCTGCCGCGTGTCGTAGCGGCTCTTGACGCACTCGAAGCAGAAGACGTGGAAGCACTTGGTCAGCACTGCGTCCTTCTTGCGCGCGTTGCAGCACGGGCACGTCAGGCGGGCCTGCCCGGGGGGACCGAGCGGAGTTAGGGGTCAGCAGGGGTCATTAGGGGTCAGCAGGCAACGTTAGAGGTCGTTAAACAGTCAACAATGGTCATTAAAGGTCAATTGAAATCATTAAAGGTCATTAAAGGTCAATAATGGTCATTAAAGGTCAACTGAGGTCATTAAAGGTCATTAAAGGTCAACAATGGTCGTTGATAGTCAATCAAAGTCATTAAAGGTCATTAAAGGTCAACAATGGTCATTAATGGTCAATCAAAGTCATTAAAGATCATTAAGTGTCAACAATGGTCATTAATGGTCAACTGAAGTCATTAAAGGGTCAACAATGGTCATTAATGGTCAACTGAAGTCATTAAAGGGTCAACAATGGTCATTAATGGTCAACTGAAGTCATTAAAGGGTCAACAATGGTCATTAAAGGTCAGCTAATGTCATTAAAAGTCATTAAAAGCCAACAATGGTCATTAATGGTCAATCGACGCCATTAAAGGGTCAACAAACGTCATTAAAGGTCAACTGAGGTCACTGAAGATCATTAAAGGTCAACAACGGTTGTTAATGGTCAACCGAAGTCATTAAAGGTCATTGAAGGTCAACAATGCTCATTAATGGTCAAGTAAAGTCATTAAAGGTCAATAACGGTCATTAAAAATCATTAAAAGTCAGCTGAGGTCATTAAAGGTCACTAAAGGCGAACAAAGGTCATTAATGGTCATTAAAGGTCAACTGAAGTCATTAAACGCCATTAAAAGTCAATATTGGTTGTTAAAGGTCAATTAAACTCATTAAAGATCATTAAAGTCAACAACAGTCATTAAAGCTCAGTTGAGGTCATTAAAGGTCGTTAAAGATCAACCATGACCATTAATGGTCATTAATGGTCAACTGAAGTCATTAAAGGTCATTAAAGATCAACCATGATCATTAATGGTCATTAAAGGTCAACTGAAGTCATTAAAGTTCATTAAAGGTCAATAATGGTCATTAAAGGTCAACTAAGGTCATTAAAGGTCATTAAAGGTCAACAATGGTCATTAACGGTCTATCAAAGTCATTAAAGGGTCAATAATAGTCATTAAAAGTCAACTGAAGTAATTAAAGGTCATTAAAAGTCAACAATGGTCGTTAATGGTCAACTGAACTCATTAAAAGTCATTAAAGGACAACAAGGATCATTAAAGATCAACTAAAGTCATTAAAGGTCAACTGAGGTCATCGAAGGTCATTAAAGGTCAACAATGGTCATTAATGGTCAACTGAACTCATTAAAGGTCATTAAAGGTCAACAAAGATCATTAAAGGTCAGCCGAAGTCATTAAAGCTCAATAATGGTCATTAAAGGTCAGTTAAAGTCATTAAAGATCATTAAAGCTCAACAAAAGTAATTGATCGTAAACTAAGGTCATTGAAGGTCATTAAAGGTCAACAATGGTCATTAAAGGTCAACTAAACTCATTAAAGGTCATTGAAGGGTCAACAAGGGCCATTAAAGGTCAACTGAGATCATTAAAGGTCAATAAAGTTTAACAATGGTCATTAATGGTCAACCAAAGTCATTAAAGTTCATTAAAGGTCAACAAAGATCATTAAAGGTCAACTGAAGTCATTGAAGGTCATTAAAGGTCAACAATGGTCACTAAAGGTCAACTGAAGTCATTAAAGTTCAATAATGGTCATTAAAGGTCAGCTGAGGTCATTAAAGGTCGTTAAAGGTCAAAAATGATCATTAATGATCATTAATGGTCAACTGAAGTCATTAAAGGGTCAACAACGGTCATTAAAGGTCAACTGAAGTAAATAAAGGTCATTAAAAGTCAACAGTGGTCGTTAATGGTCAACTGAACTCATTAAAGGTCATTAAAGGTCAACAAAAGTCATTAAAGGTCAGCTGAAGTCATTAAAGATCGTTAAAGGTCAACTGAGATCATTGAAGATCAATAATGGTCACTAAAGGTCAGCTGAGATCATTAAAGGTCGTTAAAGGTCAAAAATGATCGTTAATGGTCATTAATGGTCAACTGAAGTCATTAAAGGGTCAACAAAGGTCATTAAAAGTCAACTGAAGTAATTAAAGGTCATTAAAGTCAACAATGGTCATTAATGGTCAACTGAACTCATTAAAGGTCACTAAAGGTCAACTGAGACCATTAAAGATCAACTGAGATCATTAAAGGTCAACTGAGATCATTAAGAGTCATTAAAGGTCAACAAGGGTTGTTAACGAGCAATTAAAATCATTAAAGGTCATTAAAGGTCAACAACGGTCATTAAGGTTCCGGAAAGTCCCGAAGCCCCGTCCCAGGTCCTGGAAGGTCCCACAAGGATCTGGAATGCCCCAGAAGGTTCTGGAAACCCCACCCAATTTTCTGGAAGGTCCCAGAAGCTCCACCCCAGGTCCTGGAAGCTCCCAAAAGGATCTGGAAGGCCCCACAAGGTCCTGGAAGATCCTAAAAGAACCCAGAAGGTCCCAGAAGCCCTGCCCCAGATCCTGGAAGGTCCCGGAAGGCCCCAGAAAGTCCTGGAAGGCCCCAGAAGGTTCTGGAAGGTCCTGGAAGCCCCGCCCCAGGTTCTGGAAGATTCTAAAAGGATCTGAAAGGTCCTGGAAGGCCCCAGAAAGTCCTGGAAGGTCCTGGAAAGTTCCAAAAGGACCCAGAAGTCTTGCCCCAGGTCCTGGAAGGTCCTGGAAAGTGCCAGAAGGATCTGGAAAGTTCTGGAAGGTCCCACAAGCCCCATCCTAGATCCCAGAAGGTGCCAGAAGCTCCAGCCCAGGTCCTGGAAGGTCCCAAAAGGATCTGGAAGGTTCTGCAAGGTTCTGGAAGGCCCCAGAAAATCCCAGAAGGTCCCAAAAGGACCCAGAAGGTTCCAGAAGGACCCAGAACATCCAGGAAGCCCCGCCCCAGGTCCTGGAAGGTCTCAAAAGGACCCAGAAGGTCCCAGAAGATCCTGGAAGGTTCCAGAAGCCCCGCCCTAGATCCAGGAGATCCTGGAAGACCCCAGAAGGTCTCAAAAGGATCTGGAAGGCCCCAGAAGGTCCTGGAAGATCCCAAAACAACCCAGAAGGTCCCAGAATGTCCCAGAAGCCCCCGGAAGGTTCCAGAAGGTCCCGGAAGCCCCGCCCCAGGTCCTGGAAGGTTCCAAAAGGCCCTGGAAGGTCCCAAAAGAACCCAGGAGGTTCTGGAAGGTCCCGGAAGCCACACCCTAGATCCCAGGAGGTCCTGGAAGGTCCCATAACTACTTGAAAAATCCTGGAAGGTTCCAGAAGGATCTGGAAAGTCCCAAAAGGTTCTGGAAGAACCTGGAAGCCCTACCCCAAATCCCAGAAGGTCCTGGAAGGTTCTGGAATGCCCCAGAAGGTTCCAGAAGGTCCCAGAAGGTTCTGGAAGGCCCCAGAAGGTTCCAGAAGGTCCTGGAAGGTTCTGGAAGGCCCCAGAAGCTCCCCCCAGGTCCTGGCAGGTTCTGAAAGGCCCCAGAAGGTCCCAGAAGGACCTGGAAGCCCCACCCCAGATCCCAGAAGGTCCCGGAAGGTTCTGGAAGGCCCCAGAAGGTTCCAGAAGGTCCCAGAAGATTCTGGAAGGCCCCAGAAGGTTCCAGAAGGCCCCAGAAGGTTCTGGAAGGTCCTGGAAGGTTCCCCAGGTCCTGGCAGGTGCGTGGAGCTCACCCTGTACTCCTTGATCTCCTCCTGCAGGATCTGGTCGGCGTCGGCGTAAACCTCGACCTTGCGCTGCTTCTCCAGCTTCCGGCGCAGCCGCGACAGCTCCTCCTGTGCCGGGAAACGCCGGGAACCAGGTGGAAAATAATCACAGAAAATTCACAAAATAATCACAAAAATATTCCCATAAACAAGCACAAAATATTCCCAATATATTCCTAAAAAATTCCCAAAAATTCCACAAAAATTCCCAAGAATTCTGAAAAAATTCCCGAAAATATTTCCAAAAATATTCCCAAAAACATTCCCAAAAACAGTCAGAAAATATTCACAAAACATTCACAAAACATTCACAAAATAGCCACAAAATAGTAAAAAATATTCACAAAATAGTCACAAAACAGTCACAAAATAGTCACAAAAAATTCCCCAAAATTCCCCAAAGTTCTGAAAAAATTCCCAAAAAATATTCCCAAAAATATTCCCAAAACCACTGACAAAATATTCGTAAAACGTTCACAAAACAGTCACAAAATATTCACAAAATACTCACAAAAAGTCACAAAAAAATTCACAAAATGTTCACAAAATACTCCCAAAAAATTCCCCAGAGTTCCAAAAACAGTCAAAAAAGAGTCACAAAAAACCACAAAACAGTCACAAAATATTCACAAAATAGTCACAAAAACAATCACAAAACATTCAAAAAATATTCACAAAAACTTCCCAAAAATATTCCCAAAAATTCCTGAAAATTCCCAAAATATTCCCATAATATTGCTGAAAAAAGACACAAAAATATTCACAAAATATTTCCAAAAATTGCCAAAATGTATCTAAAAATTCCAGAAAATTCAGAAAAAATTCCCAAAAGCAGTCACAAAATAGTCACAAAAAACTCCCAAAATACTCTTAAAAACTCCCAAAAATTGAGAAAAAATTCCCAAGGATTGTGAAAAAATTCCCAAAAATATTTCCAAAAATAGTCACAAAATATTCCCAAAACGTTCCCAAAAATTCCCAAGAACAGTCACGAAATATTCACAAAACAGTCACAAAATAGTAAAAAATATTCACAAAATATTCACAAAAAATTTCCCACATTTCTGAAAATAGTCACAAAATATTCACAAAATATTCACGAAAAATTCACAAAAATCTCACAAAATATTCACAAAATATTCACAAAAATTCTGAAAAAACTCCCAAAAATGTTGCCAAAAATATTCCTAAAATATGCCCAAAAAATTCCCAAAAATTCCAAAAAATTCTGAAAAAATTCCAAAAAATATTCCCAAAAAATTCCCCAAAAATTCCCAAAAAATTCCCAAAAATATTGCTAAAAATTCCCAAAAAATTCCCTGGAGTTCCAAAAAAATCCCCTAAAAAATCTCCTTAAAATAAAAAAAAAAAAAAAAATCCAAAAAACTCCCAAAATATTCTCCAAAAAGTTCCCCCAAAATTCCCAAAATATCTGAAAAAATTCTCAAAAAATTCAAAAAAGTTCAGAAAAAATCCCCCAAAAAATCTCCTAACAATTCCCAAAAAATTCCCTAAAATTTCTCTAAAATCCTCCAAGAAATAAAAAAAAATTTTAAAAAATTAAAAAAAATTCATAAAAACTTATTTTAAAATTCTCCCCAAAATTCCCCAAAACTTCCCCAAAATTTCTGAAAAATATTCCCTAAAATTGCCAAAAATTACCCCCAAAGATCCCCAAAAATTCTGAAAAAATTCCCCAAGATTCTGGAAAAATCCACTAAAAAATCTCTTTACAAACCCCAAAAAATGCACAAAAAATTCCCCAAAATCCCCCTAAAATAACTCAAAAAAAAAAAAAAGGAAAAATTCTGAAAAAATTCCCTCCAAAATTTCCCAAAAATTATGAAAAAATTCCAAAAAAATTTCCCAGAATTCTGGAGAAACCCTTTAAAAAATTTCTTTACAATTCAAAAAAAATCACCCAAAAATTCCCAAAAATATCGCCAGAAAATTTTGTAATATTCACAAAAAACTTTCCAAAAAATTAAGTTAAAATTTGGAAAAATCCTCAAAAAGTCCCTGAAAAATTCCTCAAAAACTCTCAACTGATCGCATAAAATTTTTTAAAAATCCCCCCAAAATTCCCCAAAATGTCCCAAAATTGTCCCTAAATCCAGGTCTCACCTGGGCGCGTTTGAGGCTCAGCGACTCCTTGTCCTTGGCTGCTCGGTTCTCGGCCGCGCACACCTGGAGCTCTCGGAGCCGCGCCTGCACGTGCTCACCTTGGGCACGTAAATCCTCGGCCAGCTGGGCGGCTTCTACGGCCTGGGGAGACACACCTGGGTCAGGTGAGCACACCTGGGGGCACCTGAGATACACCTGGGGGCAACTGAGATACACCTGGGGTACCTGGGATACACCTGAGTACACCTGGGATACACCTGGGCACACCTGGGCACACCTGGGCACACCTGGGCACACCTGGGATACACCTGGGCACACCTGGATACACCTGGGTTACCTGAGATACACCTGAGCACACCTGGGATACACCTGGGCACACCTGGGGGCACCTGGGCACACCTGAGCACACCTGGGCACACCTGAGTACACCTGAGCTCACCTGGGCACACCTGAGCTCACCTGGGCACACCTGAGCACACCTGGGCACAGGTAAGATGTGCTGGTGCCCATCAATGCTCACCTGGGTACACCCATCCCTCACCTGTGTCCCTTGGGACACACCTGAGTCACACTGGAGTTCATCAGGGCACACCTGTGTCACCTGTGTGTCACCTGTGTCACCTGTGTCACCTGTCCCCCACCTGTTTGATCTCACCTGTCTCATCTGTGTCTCACTTGTCTCACCTGTCTGGTCTCACCTGTCCCATCTCCTCTGCCTGCTCTCACCTGATTTCACCTGTCCCATCTCTCACCTGTGCCTCATCTGTCGCACCTTACCTGTCCCTGATCTCACCTGTCTCTCACCTGTCTGATCTCACCTGCCTGATCTCACCTGTCTCACCTGTATCTCACCTGTCTCACCTGTCTCACCTGTGTCTCACCTGTCTCACCTGTCCCCTCTCACCTGTCTGATCTCACCTGTCTCTCTCACCTGTGCTGTCTCACCTGTCCCCTCTCACCTTTCTCTTGTGCAGCTCCAGCGCCTGCGTTCTCAGGCTCAGCTCCTGTCTCACCTGTCCCTCACCTGTCCCCTCTCACCTGTCTGATCTCACCTGTCCCCTCTCACCTGTCTCACCTGTATCTCACCTGTCTCCTCTCACCTTTCTCTTGTGCAGCTCCAGCGCCTGCATTCTCAGGCTCAGCTCCTGTCTCACCTGTCTGATCTCACCTGTCCCTCTCACCTGTCCTGTCTCACCTGTCCCCTCTCACCTGTCTCTCACCTGTCCCCTCTCTCACCTTTCTCTTGTGCAGCTCCAGCGCCTGCGTTCTCAGGCTCAGCTCCTGTCTCACCTGTCTGATCTCACCTGTCTCACCTGTCCCTCACCTGTCCCATCTCACCTGTCCCATCTCACCTGTCCCCTCTCACCTGTCCTGTCTCACCTGTCTCTCACCTGTCCTCCCTCTCACCTTTCTCTTGTGCAGCTCCAGCGCCTGCGTTCTCAGGCTCAGCTCCTGTCTCACCTGTCCCCTCTCACCTGTCTGATCTCACCTGTCTCTCACCTGTCTCACCTGTCCCACCTGTCCCCTCTCACCTTTCTCTTGTGCAGCTCCAGCGCCTGCGTTCTCAGGCTCAGCTCCTGTCTCACCTGTCCCTGATCTCACCTGTCTCACCTGTCTGATCTCACCTGTCTCACCTGTCCCTCACCTGTATCTCACCTGTCTCACCTGTCTGATCTCACCTGTCTCACCTGTCCCCTCTCACCTGTCCCCTCTCACCTGTCCCCTCTCACCTGTCCCCTCTCTCACCTTTCTCTTGTGCAGCTCCAGCACCTGCGTTCTCAGGCTCAGCTCCTGTCTCACCTGTCTCACCTGTCCCTCACCTGTCCCATCTCACCTGTCCCCTCTCACCTGTGTCTCACCTGTCTCACCTGTCCCCTCTCACCTGTCCCATCTCACCTGTCCCATCTCACCTGTCCCATCTCACCTGTCTCTCACCTGTGTCACCTGTCCCCTCTCTCACCTTTCTCTTGTGCAGCTCCAGCGCCTGCGTTCTCAGGCTCAGCTCCTGTCTCACCTGTCTGATCTCACCTGTCCCCTCTCACCTGTCCCTCACCTGTCTCTCACCTGTATCTCACCTGTCCCATCTCACCTGTCCCCTCTCACCTGTCCCATCTCACCTGTCCCCTCTCACCTGTCCCCTCTCACCTGTCCCCTCTCACCTGTCCCTCACCTGTCCCCTCTCACCTGTCCCATCTCACCTGTCCCCTCTCACCTGTCCCCTCTCACCTGTCCCTCACCTGTCCCCTCTCACCTGTCCCCTCTCACCTGTCCCCTCTCACCTTTCTCTTGTGCAGCTCCAGCGCCTGCGTTCTCAGGCTCAGCTCCTTCTCCACGGCGCCCAGGGCGCTCTGCAGCCCCCGCTCCTTCTCCTCCAGCTTCTGCACCACCTGCAGCTGCGCCTCCACCTGAAACCATCATCAATTAATTCATTATTAATTAATTACTAATTAATTATTAGCAATTTTCCCTCATTAATGGGCAAAATAATGGTGGTTTTAGCTCATTATTAGCCATTATTAGGGATAATTAGGGGTTAATTGATGTTCTTGATGCTCTGCACCACCTGCAGCTGCGCCTCCACCTGAAATCATCATCAATTAATCAATTAATTATTCATTATTAATTAATTATTAACAAATCTCCCTCATTAATGGGTAAAATAATGGCGTTTTTAGCCTATTATTAGCCAATTATTACGGATTTTTAGGGACTAATTGATCATTTCGAGGTCCTGCACCACCTGCAGCTGCGCCTCCACCTGAAACCATCATCAATTAATTCATTATTAATTAGTTATTAATTAATTATTAGTAAATTTTCCTCATTAACAGGTAAAATAATGGTGTTTTTAGTTCATTATTAGCCATTATTAGGGATTATTAGGGGTTAATTGATGTTCTTGATGCTCTGCTCCACCTGCAGCTGCGCCTCCACCTGAAACCATCATCAATTAATTCATTATAATTAATTATTAATTAGTTATTAGCAAAGTTCCCTCATTAATGGGCAAAATAATGGTGTTTTTAGCTCATTATTAGCCATTATTAGGGATTATTAGGGGTTAATTGGTGTTCTTGATGTTCTGCTCCACCTGCAGCTGCGCCTCCACCTGCACAGGTAGTTCATTCATTAATGACTAATTAACAATTAATTAATAATTAATAAAATCCCCTCATTAATGACTATTAAATGCTCATTAATAATAATAATTAATTAATGGCCTTTTCTGGGGCCTGACCTGCGCCTTGAGGGCCAGCACCTGCTGGGCCAGCTCATCACAGAGCTAATAATGGCCATTAGTGATTAATAACTACGTACTAATAGTTATTAAAAAACTAATAAACCCTATTAGTATCTATTAAATCTTCATTAATAACTATTAATAATTAATTAATGAACTTTTTGGGATCTAAGCTGTGCCTTGAGGGCCAGCACCTGCTCGGCCAGTTCATCACAGAGCTAATAATGGCTATTAATTATTAATAATTAAGTGTTAGTAGTTATTAAAAAGCTAATAAGCCCTATTAATACTTACTAAATCTTCATTAATAATTATTAATAATTAATTAACAGCCTGACCTGTGCCTTGAGGGCCAGCACCTGCTTGGCCAGCTCATCACAGAGTTAATAACAGTTATTAGTGATTAATAACTAAATATTAGCAGCTATTAAGCAACTAATAAACTCTATTAATAGCTATTAAACCCTAATTAATAATTATTATTAATTAATTAATGGCTTTTTTTGGGGTCTGACCTGTGCCTTGAGGGCCAGCTCCTGCTCGGCCAGTTCATCACAGAGCTAAAAATGGCTATTAATTATTAATAATCAAACATTATTAGTTATTAAACAACAAATAAACCCTATTAATACCAATTAAATCTTCATTAATAATTATTAATAACTAATTAACAGCCTGACCTGTGCCTTGACGACCAGCACCTGCTCGGCCAGCTCATCACAGAACTAATAATGCTATTAATGATTAATAATTAAGTATTAACACCTATTAAAGAACTAATAAACCCTATTACTACCTATTAAATCTTCATTAATAATTATTAATAATTAATTAGTGAGCTTTTAGGGGCCTGACCTGTGCCTTGAGGGCCAGCACCTGCTCGGCCAGCTCGTCACAGAGCTAAAAATGACTATTAATGATTAATAATTAAGCATTGTTATTATAGAACTAATAAATAGTATTAATATCAATTAAATCCTCATTAATAATTATTAATAATTAATTAATGGCCTGACCTGTGCCTTGAGGGCCAGCACCTGCTCGGCCAGTTCATCACAGAGTCAATAATGACTATTAATGATTAATAATCACCTATTAACAGCTATTAAACAACTAATAAATCCTATTAACACCTACTAAACCCTCAACTAATAATAACAATTATTAATTAATTAATAATTAATTAATGACCTTTTTGGAGTCTGACCTGTGCCTTGAGGGCCAGCACCTGCAGGGCCAGTTCATCACAGAGCTAATAATGGCCATTAATGATTAATAATTGAGTATTAACACCTATTAAACAACTAATAAATCCTATTAATACCTATTAAATCTTTACTAATAATTAATAATAATCAATTAACGGCCTGACCTGTGCCTTGAGGGCCAGCACCTGCTCGGCCAGCTCGTCCTTCTCCTCGCGCAGCAGCTTGTGGATCTGGTTGGCCTTGATGCGCTCCGACATCAGTTTGAAGTTGGCGTCGTCCTTCTCGCGCAGCTGCTGCAGCAGCCGCAGGTTCTGCTCCTGCATGTCCTCGAAGGCCTGGCCCGTCACGTCCATCTCCGACAGCAGCGCCTCCTCCTCCTGCGGGTGAGGAAAACATGGCCGTCGGCGTGGGGGGGGACAAGATGGCCGCCGACGTGAGGGGGGACAAGATGGCCGCTGGCATGAGGCGGGGGCAAGATGGCTGTCGTCATGGGGTGGAACAAGATGGCCGCCGACGTGAGGAGGGGCAAGATGGCCACCGATGTGAGGAGGGGCAAGATGGCCACCAGCATGAGGGGGGAAAAATGGCTGCCAGAAGGGGTGGAACAAGATGGCTGTCGGAAGCAGTGGTATAAGATGGTCGCTGTCATGAGGGGGGAAGATGGTTGCCAGATGGGGGTGGGACAAGATGGCCGCCATCATGAGTGGGGGACAAGATGGATGTCAAGGAATGGGGTAAGATGGCTGCCGGAAGGGGTTGGACAAGATGGCTGCCGGCATGAGGGGGGGCAAGATGGCTGTCGTCATGGGGGGGGCAAGATGGTCGGCGTCATGAGGGGGACAAGATGGCTGCCGTCATGGGGGGGACAAGATGGTTGTTGGCATGGGGGGGGCAAGATGGCTGCCAGAAGGGGTGGAACAAGATGGCCACCGACGTGAGGAGGGGCAAGATGGCCACCAGCATGAGGGGGGAAAAATGGCTGCCAAAAGGGGTGGGACAAGATGGCCACCAGAAGGGGTGGGACAAGATGGCTGTTGGAAGTAGAGGTATAAGATGGTCGCTGTCATGAAGGGGGAAGATGGTTGCCAGATGGGGGTGGGACAAGATGGCCGCTGTCATGAGTGGGGGACAAGATGGATGTCAAGGAATGGGGTAAGATGGCTGCCGGAAGGGGTTGGACAAGATGGCTGCCGGTATGAGGGGGACAAGATGGCTGCCGGTACGAGGGGGACAAGATGGCCACCGTCATGAGGGGGGGCAAGATGGTCGGCGTCATGGGGGGGACAAGATGGCTGCCGTCATGGGGGGGACAAGATGGTTGCCAGAAGGGGTGGAACAAGATGGCCGCCGACGTGAGGAGGGGCAAGATGGCCACCAGCATGAGGGGGGAAAAATGGCTGCCAGAAGGGGTGGGACAAGATGGCTGTTGGAAGTAGAGGTATAAGATGGTCGCTGTCATGAGGGGGGAAGATGGTTGCATGATGGGGTGGGACAAGATGGCTGCCGTCATGAGTGGGGGACAAGATGGATGTCAAGGAATGGGCCAAGATGGCTGCTGTTACGAGGGGGGCAAAATGGGTGCTGGAAGGGGTCAGGTAAGATGGTTGCCCAAAGGGGCGGGGCAAGATGGCCGCTGTCATGAGGGAAACAAGATGGCTGTCAGAAGGGGTGGGACAAGATGGCCGCTGTCATGAGGGAAACAAGATGGCTGTCAGAAGGGGTGGGACAAGATGGCCGCTGTCATGAGGGGAACAAGATGGCTGTCAGAAGGGGTGGGACAAGATGGTTGCTGTCATGAAGGGGGCAAGATGGCTGCCATAATGAGGGGGACAAGATGGCTGCTGAAATGGTGGGACAACATGGCCGCCAAAAAGGGTGGAGGAAGATGGTGGTCATGAGGGAGACAGGATGGGCGCTGGAATGGGTGGGACAAGATGGTCGCCATCATGAGGGGGAGAAGATGGCTGTCAAGGAATGAGGCAAGATGGCTGCCGGAACGGGTGGAACAAGATGGCGGCCGGAAGAGGTGGGACAAGATGGCCACCATCATGAGGGGGGCAAGATGGCTGCTGGAAGGGGTGGGACAAGATGGTTGCCGTAACAAGGGGGGTAAGATGGGCGCCGTCATGAGGGGGGCAAGATGGGCGATGGAAGGGGTGGGACAAGATGGCCGCAGGAAGCAGCGGGCCAAGATGGCTGTCAAGGAATGGGGCAAGATGGCTTCCAGAAAGGGTGGGACAAGATGGCCACCGTCACGAGGGGAACAAGATGGCCGACATCATGAGGGACAAGATAGTTGCCAGAAAGGGTGGGACAAGATGGCTGCTGAAAGGAGTGGGACAAGATGGTTGCTGTTATGAGGGGGGCAAGATGGCCGCTGGAAGGGGTCAGGCAAGATGGTTGTCAGAAGGGGTGGGACAAGATGGTCGCTGTCATGAGGGGGACAAGATGGCCACCATTATGGGGGGAGACAAGACGGCTGCTGGAAGGAGGGGGACAAAATGTCCACCAGAAGGAGTGTGGCAAGATGTCTGCTGGAAGGGGTGGGACAAGATGGTTGCCAGAAAGGGTGGAGTAAGATGGTCGCCATCATGAGGGGGGACAAGATGGCTGTCAAGGAATGGAGTAAGATGGTCGCTGGAAGGGGTGGGACAAGATGGTCGCCAGAACAGGTTGGGCAAGATGGCTGATGGAAGGGGCGGGACAAAATGGCCACCAGAAGGGGTGTGGCAAGATGGCTGTCGGAAGGAGTGGGAGAAGATAGTTGTCGTCATGAGGGGGACAAGATGGCCGCCAGAAGGGGTGGGACAAGATGGCCGCTGTCATGAGAGGGCAAGATGGTTGTCAAGGAATAGGGCAAGATGGCCGCCAGAAGGGGCGGGACAAAATGGCTGCCATCTGGGAATGAGGCAAGATGGGAAGTGATAGCGTAACCCGTAGTGACAAGATGGTGGGGGCAGGTGTCCCTCACCTCTGTCACCTGTCCCAGGTGTGTCCCAGGTGTGTCCCAGGTGTGCCCAGGTGTCCCCAGGTGTCCCCTCACCTGTCCCAGGTGTCCCCTCACCTGTTTGGTGGCCGCCAGCCGTCTCTGCAGGTGCTCTGTGTCCCTCACCTGTCCCAGGTGTGTCCCAGGTGTGTCCCCAGGTGTCCCCAGGTGTCCCCAGGTGTGTCCCAGGTGTCCCCTCACCTGTCCCAGGTGTGTCCCAGGTGTGTCCCAGGTGTCCCCAGGTGTCCCCAGGTGTCCCCAGGTGTCCCCTCACCTGCTTGGTGGCCGCCAGCCGTCTCTGCAGGTGCTCTGTGTCCCTCACCTGTCCCAGGTGTCCCCAGGTGTCCCCAGGTGTGTCCCCAGGTGTCCCCTCACCTGTCCCAGCTGTGTCCCAGGTGTGCCCCAGGTGTCCCCAGGTGTGTCCTAGGTGTCCCCAGGTGTGTCCCAGGTGTGTCCCCAGGTGTCCCCAGGTGTGTCCCAGGTGTCCCCAGGTGTCCCCTCACCTGTTTGGTGGCCGCCAGCCGTCTCTGCAGGTGCTCTGTGTCCCTCACCTGTCCCAGGTGTGTCCCAGGTGTGTCCCAGGTGTGTCCCAGGTGTGTCCCAGGTGTCCCCAGGTGTCCCCAGGTGTGTCCCAGGTGTGTCCCAGGTGTCCCCTCACCTGTCCCAGGTGTGCCCAGGTGTCCCCAGGTGTCCCCAGGTGTGTCCCAGGTGTCCCCAGGTGTGTCCCCTCACCTGTCCCAGGTGTCCCAGGTGTCCCCAGGTGTCCCCTCACCTGTTTTGTCGCCGCCAGCCGTCTCTGCAGGTGCTCGATCTGCTCCTCGCTCATCCGCAGCCGCCTCAGCGCCTCCTCGTCCGCCAGCTTCTTGGACTCGCGGCGCTCGCGCTCCTCCAGCTCCCGCCAGCGCACCCGCAGCTCCTCCAGCTCAGTAATTAATCATTAATTATTAATTAGTCATTAATTATTCATTAATGAACTCAATAACCAACAATAATTAATGGGAAGAATCAATGATGGAGTAGTTTTGGCTCTGGTGGCGTTTGCGCTCCTCCAGCTCCCACCAGCACACCCGCAGCTCCTCCAGCTCATTAATTACACCAGTAATTAATTATTAATGAATTATTAATTAACTCATTAATCAATAATAGTTAATGGGAAGTGCTAATGACCAGGCGTAGTTTTCATTCTGGCAGAACTCACGCTCTTCCAGCTCCTGCCAGCGCACCCGCAGCTCCTCAAGCTCACTAATTGATCATTAATTAATCACTAATTAATCACTAATTAATCATTAATTAATCATTAATAACTAATTAACTCATTCAACTATAGTTAATAGGGTCAATGACCAGGAGCAGTTTTGGCTCTGGTACCACTCGCGCTCCTGCAGCTCCCGCCAGCGCACGCGCAGCTCCTCCAGCTCCGCAATTAATATTAATTAATTACTAATTAATTATTAATGATTAATTAACTCATTAATCAATGATAGTTAACGGGAAGGGTTAATGACCAAGAGCAGTTTTGGTTCTGGTGGTACTCACTCTCCTCCAGCTCCCGCCAGCGCACCCTCAGCTCCTCCAGCTTGTTAATTAGCCACTAATTAGTCATTAATTAGTCACTAATTAGTCATTAATTAGTCATTAATTCATTAATGATAGTTAATGAGAAGGGTTAATGAGCAGGAACAGTTGTGGTTCTGTCGGCGCTCGCGCTCCTCCAGGTCCCGCCAGTGCACACGCAGCTCCTCCAGCTCATTAATTAACCATTAATTATTAATTAGTCATTAATTAGTCATTAATTAGTCATTAATTAGTTCATTAATCAATAAAAGTTAACAGGAAGGGTCAATGACCAGGAGCAGTTTTGGTTCTGGCGGCGCTTGCGTTCCTCCAGTTCGGTAATTAGCATTAATTATTAATTATTAGTCATTAATTAGCCACTAATTAGCTCATTAATCAATGAAATGCAATGGGAAGGGCCAATGATGCAGTAGTTTTGGCTCTCGTGGAGCTCGGTAATTAACCAGTAATTATTAATTAGTTCCTAATTAACTCAGCTCCTCCAGCTAATCAATTAACCATTAATTAGTCACTAATTAGCCATTAATAAGTCATTAATTAACTCATTAATCAATAAAATTAAACAGGCAGCGTTAATGACCAGGAGCAGTTACAGCACCGCTCGCGCTTCCCCACAGCTCCTCCAGCTCATTAATTAACCATTAATTAGTCCCCAATTAGTCATTTATTAGTCATTAATTAGTCATTAATTTTTCACTAGAAGTTAATGACAATAATTAATCCTCCTATTACTCCCATTTTTATCCTCCTAACGAGCCCTAATAACTAATTAACAGCTAATTAACAGCTCATTAACACCTGCAGTGAAGTAGAACAGCTCTGTGGCATTAATTACTAATTAATTAGCGTTAATTAGCGTTAATTAGCGTTAATTACCTCGGCCTTGCTCTTCCTCTCGGCCGCCATCAGCGTCACCTTGTCCCGCTGCTCCTTGGGCGCCGATTTGTACATGTCCAGCAGCAGCTTCATCTCCTTCTGGTTCTCCTGGGCTTTCCTGGGGTTAATTAACGTCTAATTAGCATCTCATTTGCATATTTAAAGTGGTCACACCCATTTTTAGGCCCCAAACTTTTTTTTCCCACCAAAATCGCCACAAAATTTGGCCCAAAATTCCCTAAAAATTCATCCCCAAAATTCTAGCGTCTTCAGTTTCTCCTGTGCTTTATTAGAGTAATTAACGCCTAATTAACATCTCATTTGCATACTTAAAATGGTCACACCTATTTTTAGGCCCCAAACTTTTTTTTTCCCGCCAAAATCGCCAGAAAATTTGGCTCAAAATTCCCTAAAAATTCATCCCCAAAATTCTAGCTTCTTCAGTTTCTCCTGTGCTTTATTAGAGTAATTAACGCCTAATTAACATCTCATTTGCATATATAAAATTGTCACACCCATTTTTAGGCCCCAAACTTTTTTTTCCTGCCAAAATCGCCACAAAATTTGGCCCCAAATTCCCTAAAAAATCACTCCCAAAATTTCTTCTGACTCTCCTGTGCCTTCCTGGGGTTAATTAATGCTTAATTAATATCTCATTTGCATACTCAAGATTGCCACGCCCCTTTTTGGGCCTCAAACACTGTTTTTGGGGGCTTAATTCCCGCAAAATTCGTTTCTGAAATGTCCAAAAACTCCTTAGTACCTCCCTCAAGACCCCTCTCCATCCTCATTTGCATCTCATTTGCATAACCACCCCCTCCCTTCACATCAAATCCCCAAAAATGACCCAAAATCCCCCCAAAATCTCCTTGGGACCCCTCCCCCCAACCCCTCATTATCATAAACTCCCCTTATTAGCATCTAATTTGCATAAATTCACCTTAAACCCCCCCCCCAAAAGTACCCAAAATTCCCCCAAAATTGCCCCCAAATTCCCCCAAATCTCCTTGGGACCCTTCCTCCACCCCTCATTAGCATAACCACCCCCTCATTAACATCTCATTTGCATAAATCCTGATTAAAACTAAAAAAAAAAATCCTCAAAAGCTCCCTAAAACAACCCGAAATCTCCCCACAGCTCTTCGGTGCCTTCCCTTCGCTGCTCATTTGCATAACCACACCCTAATTAGCATCTCATTTGCATAAATCTACCTCAAACTCCAAAAAATCCCCAAAATCTCCCTAAAATGAGCCAAAACCTCTCAAAATCCCCTGAAAACCGTCTTACAATTCCTCCCCACATCTCATATACATATCCACCCCCTCATTAGCATCTCATTTGCATAACATACTTTTTTAACACCAAAAAAATTACTCAAAATCTCCCTATAATCTCCCTAAATCCCCCCGAAACCTGCTTGGGACCCCTCCCCCACCCCTAATTTGCATCTCATTAGCATACCCACCCCCTCATTAGCATCTCATTAGCATAACTCACTTGAGCTCCGCCCTCAGCTGTTTCAGCACCTCCGAGTCTTTCTTCTTCCCCTCCTCTGGCCCCGCCCCCTTGGGCCGCTCCCGCCCCTCGCCCCTCCCCCCGGGTGGGCGGGGCCTGGGAGGGGGCGGGGCCGGGGGCGGCTCCTTGGGGTGTGGGCGGGGCTGGGGGGCGGGGCTTGGGGCGGGGGCGGGGCCAGGCTCCTCCTCTTCCTCCTTCAGCGCCGGGGGCGGGGCTTGGGCTTTGGGGAGGGGCGTGTCCTGCGAGGGGGCGGGGCCGGAAGTGGCCACGCCCTCTTTGTCATCGGTTGTGGGCGGGGCTGGGGTGGGGGGCGGGGTTTCCTCGGGGGGAGGGGTGGAGCTGGAGGAGGGGGCGGGGCCTGAGGAGGAGGAGGAGGGGGGAGGGGGCGGGGGAGGGGCGGGGCTGGGTGGGGGAGGGGCGCCGCTGGCCTGGAGGCGGAGCTGGGGAGAGAAAGGGGCGGGGTCAGAGGGACACGAACATTTAAAGGGGCCACGCACATTTAATTGCGATTCTCTTAAACCACACCCACTCTTAAAGGGACCAGGTTCCAGTTTTTTGAGGTCATGCCCATTTAAGCCACACCCAGTCTTAAAGGGACCAGGTCCTATTTTAGAGGCCACGCCCATTTTGGCCACACCCACTCTTAAAGGGACCTGGTCCTAATTAGAGGCCATGCCCGTTTAAGCCACACCCACTCTTAAAGGGACCGGGTTCCTTTTTTAGAGGCCACACCCCTTTAAGCCACACCCACTCTTCAAGGAACCAGGTTCCCTTTTTTTGGAGGCCATGCCTCTTTAAGCCACACCCACTCCTAAAGGGATCCGGTTCCTTTTTTAAGGCCACGCCCCCTTAAGCCACACCCACTCTTAAAGGGACCTGGTCCCAATTAGCAACCATGACCATTTAAGCCACACCCACTCTTCAAGGAACCAAGTCCATTTTTAGAGGCCACGCCCCTTTAAGTCACATCCACTCTTCAAGGAACCAGATTCCCTTTTTTTGGAGGCCACGCCCATTTAAGCCACACCCACTCTTAAAGGGACTTGGTTCCACTTTTTGTAGCCACACCCATTTAAGCCACACCCACTCTTAAAGGGGTCAGGTTCCATTTTTAGAGACAACATCCATTTAAGCCACACCCACTCTTAAAGGAACCAAGTCCAATCTTAGAGGCCACACCCCTTTAAACCACACCCACTCTTAAAGGGACCTTTTCCCCTTTTAAGAGACCACAACCCTTTAAGACACAACCACTCTTAAAGTGGCCACACCCCATTTTTAGATTGGCCCAGCCCCTTTCAGTGACCACACCCTCTCTTAAAGGGACCATGACTCATTTTAGGAAAGGTTACATCCCTTTAAGACACATTAAGTCACTATTATAGGTGTGCCCAGGTGTCCCCAGGTGTATCCCAGGTGTGCCCCAGGTGTGCCCAGGTGTGTCCCAGGTGTCCCCAGGTGTGCCCCAGGTGTGTCCCAGTTGTCCCCAGGTGTCCCCAGGTGTCCCCAGGTGTCCCCAGGTGTCCCCAGGTATCCCCAGGTGTCCCCAGGTGTGTCCCAGGTGTGCCCAGGTGTCCCCAGGTATCCCCAGGTGTCCCCAGGTGTCCCCAGGTGTGTCCCCAGGTGTCCCCAGGTGTCCCCAGGTGTCCCCAGGCGCGCTCACCTTGCCGATCTCGGCCTGCACCTCGCGCAGTTTGCGCTTGTAGCGCTGCACGTCCCCCTTGAGCTGGTGGTTGTGGTTCTGCAGGGAACTGATCAGGTGACGCATCTCGCGGTTAATGGGGCCTGGGGACACGTGGGGACAGGGGGGGACAGGTGAGACAGGTGAGACACAGGTGACACTCAGGTGAGACACAGGTGACACAGGTGACACACAGGTGACACAGGTGACACACAGGTGACACTCAGGTGACACAGGTGACACTCAGGTGACACACAGGTGACACAGGTGACACAGGTGACACAGAGGTGACACAGGTAACACACAGGTGACACAGGTGACACACAGGTGACACAGTGACACACAGGTGAGACACAGGTGAGACACAGGTGAGACACAGGTGAGACACAGGTGACACAGGTGACACACAGGTGACACACAGGTGACACAGGTAACACACAGGTGACACAGGTGACACACAGGTGACACAGTGACACACAGGTGAGACACAGGTGAGACACAGGTGAGACACAGGTGACACACAGGTGACACACAGGTGACACAGGTGAGACAGGTGACACACAGGTGACACACAGGTGACACACAAGTGACACACAGGTAACACACAGGTGACACAGGTGACACAGGTGACACAGGTGACACACAGGTGACACACAGGTGACACAGGTGTCCCAGTGCCCTCACCCGCCTGCTCGTTGGCCGCCAGGTTCTGCTCGAACTCGATGCGCAGCATCTCGTACTCCTTGCGCACCTGGGCCAGCGTGTCCTCCAGCTGGATCACCTCGGTGCGCAGCCGCTTCTGCACCCCCAGCTCGTCGCTCTGACGGCAAAAACAAAACTTGGGGAGTTTGGGAAATTTTGAGAAAATTCTTTTAGATTTTTCTGGGAATTTTTTGGGATTTTTCTGGGAATTTTTGGGGATTTTTCTGGGAATTTTTGGGGATTTTTCTGGGAATTTTTGGGGATTTTTCTGGGAATTTTTTTAGATTTTTCTGGGAATTTTTTGGGGATTTTTCTGGGAATTTTTGGGATTTTTCTGGGAATTTTTGGGATTTTTCTGGGAATTTTTGGGGATTTTTCTGGGAATTTTTGGGATTTTTCTGGGAATTTTTTGGGATTTTTCTGGGAATTTTTGGGGATTTTTCTGGGAATTTTTGGGGATTTTTCTGGGAATTTTTGGGGATTTTTCTGGGAATTTTTTGGGATTTTTCTGGGAATTTTTTGGGATTTTTCTGGGAATTTTTTGGGATTTTTCTGGGAATTTTTGGGGATTTTTCTGGGAATTTTTGGGGATTTTTCTGGGAATTTTTTGGGATTTTTCTGGGAATTTTTTGGGGATTTTTCTGGGAATTTTTGGGATTTTTCTGGGAATTTTTTGGGGGTTTTTCTGGGAATTTTTGGGGATTTTTCTGGGAATTTTTCGGGATTTTTCTGGGAATTTTTTGGGATTTTTCTGGAAATTTTTGGGATTTTTCTGGGAATTTTTGGGGATTTTTCTGGGAATTTTTGGGGATTTTTCTGGGAATTTTTGGGGATTTTTCTGGGAATTTTTGGGGATTTTTCTGGGAATTTTTGGGGATTTTTCTGGGAATTTTTGGGATTTTTCTGGGAATTTTTCGGGATTTTTCTGGAAATTTTTTGGGATTTTTCTGGGAATTTTTGGGGATTTTTCTGGGAATTTTTGGGGATTTTTCGGGGAATTTTTGGGGATTTTTCTTGGAATTTTTGGGGATTTTTCTGGGAATTTTTGGGGATTTTTCTGGGAATTTTTTGGGGATTTTTCTGGGGATTTTTTGGGATTTTTCTGGGATTTTTGGGGATTTTTCTGGGAATTTTTTGGGATTTTTCTGGGAATTTTTGGGGATTTTTCTGGGAATTTTTTGGGATTTTTCTGGGATTTTTTGGGATTTTTCTTGGAATTTTTGGGGATTTTTCTGGGAATTTTTGGGGATTTTTCTGGGAATTTTTTGGGGATTTTTCTGGGGATTTTTGGGGATTTTTCTGGAAATTTTTGGGGATTTTTCTGGGAATTTTTGGGGATTTTTCTGGGAATTTTTTGGGATTTTTCTGGGAATTTTTGGGGATTTTTCTTGGAATTTTTGGGGATTTTTCTGGGGATTTTTTGGGATTTTTCTGGGAATTTTTTGGGATTTTTCTGGGAATTTTTGGGGATTTTTCTGGGAATTTTTGGGGATTTTTCTGGGAATTTTTGGGGATTTTTCTGGGAATTTTTGGGGATTTTTCTGGGAATTTTTGGGGATTTTTCTGGGAATTTTTGGGGATTTTTCTGGGGATTTTTTGGGATTTTTCTGGAAATTTTTGGGATTTTTCTGGAAATTCTTGGGATTTTTCTGGAAATTCTTGGGATTTTTTAAAAATTTTTTTGGGATTTTTTCAAAATTTTTTCAAAATTTTTTTGGAATTTTTTTGGAATTTTTAATTTTTTTTCCTGATTTTTAAACGATTTTTCTGGGATTGGGGGAATTACGGCACTGGCGGCCATTTTGGGTGAGGGATTATGGGATTTACGGCACTGGCGGCCATTTTGGATGAGGGATTATTGGGATTTACGGCACTGGCGGCCATATTGAGTGAGGGATTATTGGATTTATGGCACTGGTGGGATTTATAGCACTGGCCGCCACTTTGAGTGAGGAATTATGGGATTTATGGCACTGGTGGCCATTTTGGATGAGGGATTACGGGATTTATGGCACTGGTGGCCATTTTTTAACGAGGGATTATTGGATTTATGGCACTGGTGGCCATTTTGAATGAGGGAGTATGGGATTTATGGCACTGGTGGCCATTTTGGATGAGGGAGTATGGGATTTATGGCACCGGTGGCCATTTTGAATGAGGGATTATGGGATTTATGGTACTGGCGGCCATCTTGGGTGAGTGACTATGGGATTTATGGCACTGGCGGCCATACTGGGTGAGGGATTATGGGATTTATGGCACTGGTGGCCATTCTGGGTGAGGCATTATGGGATTTATTGCACTTGCGGCCATATTGGGTGAGGAATTATGGGATTTATGGCACTGGTGGCCATATTGGGTGAGGAATTATGGGATTTATGGCACAGCAGCCATCTTGTGTGAGGAATTATGGGATTTATGGCACCAGCGGCCATTTTGGGTGAGAGACTATGGGATTTATGGCACTGGTGGCCATTTTGGATGTGGAATTATGGGATTTATGGCACTGGTGGCCATATTGGGTGAGGAATTATGGGATTTATGGCACCGGTGGCCATTTTGGATGAGGAATTATGGGATTTATGGCACTGTTGGCCATTTTGAATGAGGGAGTATGGGATTTATATGACAACAGCCATCTTGGATGAGGAATTGGGGGATTTATGGCACTGGCGGTCATATTGGGTGAGAGATTACAGGATTTATGGCACTGGTGGCCATTTTGAATGAAAGATTATGGGATTTATGGTACTGGTGGCCATCTTGGATGACGAATTGTGGGATTTATGGCACTGGCAACCATCTCGAATCAGAATTATCTTGACATTAATGTCCCCAGACGTCCCTAAAACTCTTGGGGACAGCTGGGGACACCTGTGCCCACTTCCATGAGCTCATGTGGTGCAGGCGGCCATTTTGAATGAGGAATTATGGGATTTTTGTACCAGCAGCCATTTTGGATTTGAATACTTGGTACAGTAACGTCCCCAAACCTCCTCAGTGACCCCTTGAGGACACCTGGGGACACCTGTGCTCACCTCCATGTGCTCGATGTGGTGCAGGCGGCCATTCTGAATGAGGAATTATGGGATTTATGGCACTGGTGGCCATCTCGGATGAGGAATTATGGGATTTTTGTGCCGGTGGCCATCTTGGATTTGAATTCTTGGTACAGTAACGTCCCCAAAACTCCTCAGTGAACCCTTGGGGACACCTGGGGCCAGATGTGCTCACCTCCATGGGCTCGATGTGGCGCAGGCGGCCATTTTGAATGAGGAATTATGGGATTTTTATGCTGGTAACCATCTTGGATTTGAATTCTTGGTACAGTAATGTCCCCAAAACTCCTCAGTGACCCCCTGGGGACACCTGGGCCCAGGTGTGCTCACCTCCATGTGCTCGATGTGGCGCAGGCGGCCATTTTGAATGAGGAATTATGGGATTTTTATGCCGGCAGCCATCTTGGATTTGAATTCTTGGTACAGTAACATCCCCAAACATCCCCAAAACTCCTCAGTGACCCCCTGGGGACACCTGGGGACACCTGTGCTCACCTCCATGTGCTCGATGTGGCGCAGGTGGCTGTTCTTGGTGGCCAGCAGCAGCGCCCGGGCCTCGTCCAGCTGCGTCTTCACCTGCAGGCTCTCGTGGTAGAGCAGCGAGAACTGGGACTGCAGCACCTTGTACTCCAGAGCCTCCTTCACCGCCTCCTCGGGCAGAGAGCGCAGCGCCACCTGTGCAGGGAGACACCTGGGTGACACCTGAGTGACACCTGGGACTGCAGCACCTTGTACTCCAGGGCCTCCTTCACCGCCTCCTCGGGCAGAGAGCGCAGCGCCACCTGCACGGGGCGGGGACACACCTGGGTGACACCTGGGACACACCTCAGTGACACCTGTGTGAAACCTGTGTGACCTACAGCACACCTGAGTGACAACAGAGCCACCTACGCAGGGAGACACCGGGGTGACACCTGGGACACACCTGGGTGACACCTGTGTGACCTACAGCACACCTGAGTGACACCTGAGTGACACCTGGGACTGCAGCACCTTGTACTCCAGGGCCTCCTTCACCGCCTCCTCGGGCAGCGAGCGCAGCGCCACCTGTGCGGGGAGACACCGGGGTGACACCTGGGACACACCTCAGTGACACCTGAGTGACACTGAGTGACACCTGTGTGAGCTACAGCACACCTGAGTGACACCTGAGTGACACCTGAGTGACACCTGGGTGACACCTGGGACACACCTGAGTGACACCTGTGTGAAACCTGAGTGACACTGAGTGACAACAGAGCCACCTGCACAGGGACACACCTGGGTGACACCTGGGACACGCCTGGGTGACACCTGTGTGACACCTGAGTGACAACAGATCCACCTGGGCAGGGGAGAGACACCTGTGTGACACCTGAGTGACACCTGTGTGACCTACAGGACACCTGAGTGACACCTGTGTGATCTACAGCACACCTGAGTGACAACAGAGCCACCTGCGCAGGGGAGAGACACATGGGTGACACCTGAGTGAGGTACAGCACACCTGAGTGACACCTGAGTGACAACAGAGCCACTTGCCCAGGGGAGAGACACCTGGGTGACACCTGGGTGACACCTGGGTGACACCTGAGTGATACTGAGTGACACCTGAGTAACATACAGCACACCTGAGTGACACCTGAGTGACACCTGAGTGACACCTGAGTGACACCTGAGTGTCCTGGGTGACCTACAGCACACCTGTGTGAGCTACACTACACGTGAGTGACACCTGTGACACCTGAATAACACCTGAGTAACAACACAGCCACCTGCACAGGGAGACACCGGGGTGACACCTGAGTGACACTGAGTGACAACAGAGCCACCTGCACGGGGAGACACCGGGGTGACACCTGGGACACACCTGAGTGACACCTGTGTGACACTGAGTGAGCTACAGCACACCTGAGTGACACCTGAGTGACACCTGAGTGACACCTGAGTAACACCTGAGTGACACCTGTGTGACACTGAGTGACCTATAGCACACCTGAGTGACACCTGAGTGACACCTGAGTGACACCTGAGTGACAACAGAGCCACCTACGCAGGGAGACACCTGGGTGACACTTGTGTGACACTGAGTGATACCTGAGTGACACTGAGTGACAACACAGCCACCTGGGCAGGGGAGAGACACCTGGGTGACACCTGTGTGACAGCTGTGTGACACCTCAGTAACAACAGAGCCACCTGCACAGGGAGACACACCTGGGTGACACCTGGGACACACCTGAGTGACACCTGAGTGACAACAGAACCACCTGTGCAGGGAGACACCTGGGTGACACCTGAGTGACACTGAGTGACAACAGAGCCACCTGGGCAGGGCAGGGAGACACCTGGGTGACACCTGGGACACACCTGGGTGACAGCTGGGACACACCTGTGTGACACCTGACACCTGAGTGACACCTGAGTGACATCTGTGTGACACCTGAGTGACACCTGTGTGACACCTGTGTGACCTACAGCACACCTGAGTGACACCTGAGTGACACCTGTGCAGGAGAAGGACACCTGGGTGACACCTCTGGGACACCTGGGACACCTGAGTGACCTACAGCACACCTGAGTGACACCTGGGACACACCTGAGTGACACCTGTGTGACACCTGAGTGACAACAGAGGCACCTGGGCAAGGGAGAGACACCTGGGTGACACCTGGGTGACAGCTGAGTGACACCTGAGTGATACTGAGTGACAACAGTGTCACCTGCATAGGACAGGGGAGACACATCTGGGTGACACCTGTGACACCTGAGTGACACCTGTGTGATCTACAGCACACCTGAGTGACACCTGAGTGACACCTGAGTGACACTGACTGACCTACAGCACACCTGAGTGACACCTGAGTGACACCTGAGTGACACCTGTGTGATCTACAGCACACCTGAGTGACACTGAGTGACACTGAATGACACTGAGGGATACCTGTGTGACACTGAGTGACCTATAGCACACCTGAGTGACACCGAGTGACACCTGAGTGACACCTGAGTGACACCTGTCTGACCTACAGCACACCTGAGTGACATCTGAGTGACACTGAGTGACAACAGAACCACCTGTGCAGGGAAACACCTGAGTAACACCTGAGTGACACTGACACTGAGTGACACCTGTGTGACACTGAGTGAGCTACAGCACACCTGAGAGACACCTGGGTGACACCTGAGTGACACCTGTGTGACCTACAGCACACCTGAGTGACACCTGAGTGACACCTGAGTGAGCTACAGCACACCTGAGAGACACCTGGGTGACACCTGAGTGACACCTGTGTGACCTACAGCACACCTGAGTGACACCTGAGTGACCTACAGCACACCTGAGTGACACCTGAGTGACACTCAGTGACAGCTGTGTGACACCTGAGTGACACCTGAGTGACACTCAGTGACAGCTGTGTGACACCTGAGTGACAACAGAGCCACCTGGGCAGGGCAGGGAGACACCTGAGTGACACCTGAGTGACAACAGTGTCACCTGCATAAGGCAGGGGAGAGACACCTGGGTGACACCTGTGACACCTGAGTGACACCTGTGTGATCTACAGCGCACCTGTGTGACACTGAGTGACACCTGAGTGACACCTGAGTGACACCTGAGTAACAACACAGCCACCTACGCAGGGGAGAGACACCTAAGTGACACCTGGGTGACAACTGTGGGACACCTGTATGACACCTGAGTGAGCTACAGCACACCTGAGTGACAACTGAGTGACACTGAGTGACACCTGAGTGACACCACACCCACCTGGGCAAGTGAGGGAAATGTGTCCTGGATGTCTCCAGTGTCCCCAATGTCCCCAAACCCCTCCAGCGTCCCCAGATGTCCCCTGAGTGTGCCCAACCCCCCAATGTCCCCAATGTCCCCAATGTCCCCAAATCCTCCCGAAGTCCCCAATGTCCCCTCAGTGTCCCCAAATTCCCCCAATGTCCCCAATCCCCACAATGTCCCCAATGTCCCCTCAATGTCCCCAATCCATTGAATGTCCCCAAGTGTCCCCAAAGTCCCCAAATCCCCTCACTATCCCCAATCCCCCCAAACCCCCCAGTGTCCCCAGATGTCCTCACTGTCCCCAAAACCCTGAGTGGCCCCAATGTCCCAAATCCCATGGATGTCCCCAATGTCCCCCATGTCCCCAAAGTCCCCAATGTCCCAAATCCCTTGGATGTCCCTCAGTGTCCCCAACCTCCCCAATGTCCCCAATCCCTCCAATGTCCCCAATCCCTCTCCATGTCCCCAATGTCCCTAATGTCCCCCAAATGTCCCCACTGTCCTCAAACCCCCTCACTGTCCCCAATGCCCCCAATGTCCCCAATGTCCCCAAACTCCCCAAATCCCCTCACTATCCCCAATCCCCCCCAGTGTCCCCAAATCCCCATGATGTCCCCAATGTCCCCACTGTCCCCAGATGTTCCCAACCCCCCCAGTGTCCCCATGATGTCCTCAATGTCCCCAATGCCCCCCAATGTCCCCAATCCATTGAATGTCCCCAATGACCCCAAATCCCCCCAGGGTCCCCCAGTGTCCCCAATATCCCAAATGTCTCCAGATGTCCCCAATCCCTTGGATGTCCCCAATGTCCCCTGAGTGTCCCCAACCCCCCAATGTCCCCAATCCCTTGGATGTCCCCAATGTCCCCAATGTCCCCCCAATGTCCCCAATCCCTTGGATGTCCCCAATGTCCCCAATGTCCCCTCAATGTCCCCAATGTCCCCAATCCCCTCAATGTCCCCTCAATGTCCCCAATGTCCCCAATCCATTGAATGTCCCCAATGTCCCCAAATCCCCTCAGTGTCCCCAATGTCCCCAGTCCCTTGGATGTCCCTCAGTGTCCTCAATCCCTCCAATGTCCCCAATGTCCCCAAACCCCCCCAATCCCCCCCAATGTCCCCAGTGTCCCCAAGTGTCACCTTGAGTCTCTCCTGTCCCCTGACGGCCGCCTGCAGCTCCAGCTGCAGCTTCTCCAGCTCGGCCATGCGGGAATTGGCCAGCTCCTGGTTCCCCTCCAGCTCCGCGTTCAGCATCTCAAACTGGGGCCAAAAACAGCAAAACTCAGCCCAAAAATTCATAAATTTACAAAAAGTTTAAAAACTCAATAAAAAACCCCAAAATTCCCATAAAAATCCCCAAAAATTTGACCCAAATCCATCAAAATGTCACCAAAATTAATCCCAAATCTGAAATCAGCATCTCAAAGTGGGGACAAAAACAACAAAACTCAGCCCAAAAATTCCAAAGTTTACAAAAAGTTTAAAAACTCAATAAAAAATCCCAAAATTCTCAAAAAAATCCCCCAAAATTTGACCCAGATCTATCAAAATTCAACCCAAATCCACCAAAATTTGACCCAAATTCAGCCCAAATCCAAGCTCAGCATCTCAAACTGGGGCCCATAAATTCCAAAATTTCCCCCAAAAATTCACAAATTACTGAAAGTTAAAAAATTTACCAAAAAACCCACGAAATTCCCATAAAAAATCTCAAAATTTGGACCCAAATCCATCAAAATTCAGCCCAAATCTGAGCTCAGCATCTCAAACTGGGGTCAAAATCAACAAAATTCAGCCCAAAAATTCACAAATTTACAAAAAGTTACAAATCTCTAAAATTTACCCCAAAATATCCTGAAATTCCCACAAAAATCCCCAAAATTTTGACCTAAATCTACCATAATTTGACCCAAATCCATCAAAATTCAGCCCAAATCCGAGCTCAGCATCTCAAACTGGGGCCAAAAATTCCAAAATTCACCCCAAAAATTCAGGGAATTCCCAAAAAGTTACAAATTTAGTAAAAAATCTCCCAAAAAATCCCAAAATTCCCATAAAAATCCCCAAAAATTTGGACCAAATTCATCAAAATTTTACCTAAAATTCAGCCCAAATCTGAGCTCAGCATCTCAAACTGGGGGCCAAAAATTCTACAATTCACCCCAAAAATCCACAATTTTCCAGAAATTTCCCAAATTTTCCAAAATTTCCCCAACTTTTCAAAAATTCCTCCTAAAATTATCCAAAAATTCTCTATTTTCCCCCAAATTTTCCCAGAAAATCCCAAATCTTTCCCAAATTTCCCCAAATTCCCAAAACCTCTCCCCAAAATTCCTCCCCCAATTCCCAGATATTCCCAAAATCCCCCAAAATTCCCCCAAATTTTCAAAAATTCTTCCCCAAGTTCCCAAAAACCCCAAATTTCCTCAAACTCCCCGAAATTTTTCCAGAAATTTTCCAAAAATTTTCCCAAATTTCCCCAGAACTTCCCCAAATTTTCCCCAAATTCTCAAAAATTCCTCCTAAAATTCTCCAAAACGCTCAGATTTTCCCCAATTTTTCCTCAGATTTCCCCCAAAATTTTCCCACAAACTCCTGAATTTCCCCAAAATTCCTCCTCAAGTTCCCAGAAATTCCCAAATTTTCCAAAAACTTCCCCGAGGTTTCCCAAATTTCCCCTAAAAATCCCCCAAATTCCCCCAAAAATTCTCCCCAAAATTTTCAAAAATCCGTCCTAAAATTCCCAAAAATTCTCAAATTTTCCCCGATTTTCCCCAAAAATTTCCCCATTTTTCCCCAAGTTTTCCAAAATTTTCCTAAAATTTCCCAAAATTTCCCAAATTTTCCCAAATTTTCCCAAAATTTCCCCAAAATGCCTCCTCAAATCCACAGAAATTCCCAAATTGTCCCAGAAATTTCCAAAATCCTAAAAAATTCCCCAAAATTTTCAAAAATTCCTCCTAAAATTCCCAAAAATTCTCATATTTTCTCCAAATTTCTCCAAATTTTCCCCAAATTTTCCCATAAACTCCCAAATTTTCCCCAAATTTCCCCAACTTCCCAAAATCTCTCCCAAAAATTCCTCCTCAAATTCACAAAAATTCCCAAATTTTCCCAGAAATTCCCAAAATTACCCCAAAATGTCTCCAAAATTCCTCCTAAAATTCCCAAAAATCTGCAAATTTTCCCCAAATTTCCCAAAATTTCCCCAAAATTTCCCAAATTCCCCCAAATTTTCCCAAATTCCCCCCTCAGTTCCGGTACCTTCTGCATGCTCAGGGTGATTTGGCCGCCCTGGAACCCCCCGGAGCTGCCGGAGCCGTACGAGCCCGAGGTCAGCTGGGACACGGAGAGAGAGAGAGAGACAGGTGAGACAGGTGAGATCAGACAGGTGAGACAGGTGAGACACAGGTGAGACACAGGTGAGACACAGGTGAGAGACAGGTGAGACAGGTGAGAGACAGGTGAGACAGGTGAGACAGGTGAGACACAGGTGAGACACAGGTGAGACACAGGTGAGACAGGTGAGACACAGGTGAGACAGGTGAGACAGGTGAGACACAGGTGAGACACAGGTGAGACACAGGTGAGACAGGTGAGACAGGTGAGACACAGGTGAGACACAGGTGAGACAGGTGAGACACAGGTGAGACAGGTGAGACACAGGTGAGACACAGGTGAGACACAGGTGAGACACAGGTGAGACACAGGTGAGACAGGTGAGACACAGGTGAGACAGGTGAGACAGGTGAGACACAGGTGAGACACAGGTGAGACAGGTGAGACACAGGTGAGACACAGGTGAGACACAGGTGAGACAGGTGAGACAGGTGAGACACAGGTGAGACACAGGTGAGACACAGGTGAGACAGGTGAGACAGGTGAGACAGGTGAGACACAGGTGAGACACAGGTGAGACACAGGTGAGACACAGGTGAGACAGGTGAGACACAGGTGAGACAGGTGAGACAGGTGAGACACAGGTGAGACACAGGTGAGACAGGTGAGACACAGGTGAGACAGGTGAGACACAGGTGAGACACAGGTGAGACAGGTGAGACAGGTGAGACACAGGTGAGACACAGGTGAGACAGGTGAGACACAGGTGAGACACAGGTGAGACAGGTGAGACAGGTGAGACACAGGTGAGACACAGGTGAGACACAGGTGAGACAGGTGAGACACAGGTGAGACACAGGTGAGACAGGTGAGACACAGGTGAGACAGGTGAGACACAGGTGAGACACAGGTGAGACAGGTGAGACACAGGTGAGACACAAGGGACACAGGTGGGACAGGTGAGACACAGGTGAGATACAGGTGAGACACAGGTGAGACAGGTGAGACACAGGTGAGACAGGTGAGACAGGTGAGACACAGGTGAGACACAGGTGAGACAGGTGAGAGAGAGAAACAGGTGAGAAACAGGTAAGAAGGAACAGGTGAGACAGGTGAGAGACAGGTGAGATATGGACAGGTGACACAGGTGAGAGGTCAGGGGACAGGTGAGAAACAGGTGAGAGAGATAGGTGAGACATGAACAGGTGAGACAGACAGGTGAGAGGCAGGTGAGAGAGCAACACGTGAGAGATACAAGTGGGAGAGATGAGACACAGGTGAGACACAGGTGAGACACAGGTGAGACAGGTGAGACAGGTGAGAGACACGGACAGGTGAGATACAGGTAAGACACAGGTGAGAGAGGGACAGGTGAGAGCAGACAGGTGAGACAGGGACAGACAGGGACAGACAGGGACAGACAGGGACAGACAGGGACAGACAGGGACAGGTGAGAAATGGACAGGTGAGAGAGACACAGGTGAGAGAGGTGAGGGACAGGTGAGAGAGGAAGAGAGGGGAGAGATACAGGTGAGAGAGAGGGAGACAGGTGAGATGGGATAGGTGAGAGAGACAGGTGAGACACAGGTGAGAGAGACAGGTGAGATATGGACAGGTGAGACACAGGTGAGAACAGACAGGTGAAAGAGAAACAGGTGAGACAGAAACAGGTGAGACACAGGTGAGAAACACAGGTGAGAGCCAGGTGAAACATGAACAAGTGAAATAAGTAAGACATGCACATGTGAGACAGGTGACACAAGGACAGGTGAGAGAACAGGTGAAACAGGTCAGACATAGGTGAGACACAGGTGAGATCAGACAGGTGAGACAGGTGAGACACAGGTGAGAGAGAGAAACAGGTGAGACACAGGTGAGACAAGTGAGATACAAGAGGTGAGAGAGAGAGAGAGACAGGGACAGGTGAGACACAGACAGGTGAGAGAAATGAGAACAGGTGAGACAGGGACAGGTGACACAGGTGAGACACAGGTGAGACAGGTGAGATACAGGTGAGACACAGGTGAGAAAGAGACAGGTGAGAGAGAGGGACAGGTGAGAAAGGTGGGACAGGGACAGGTGAGAGCAGAGAGGTGAGACACAGGTGAGACACAGGTCAGAGAAACAGGGACATATGAGGAACAGGTGAGAGCAGACAGGTGAGAGATGCAAAGGTGAGACACAGGTGAGACAGCTGAGATAGGTGAGACAGGTGAGACAGGCGAGACACATATGACAGAATTGAAAGAAAATAAATGAGGCGATTGAGACAGGTAAGTGCCCAGGTAACCCAACACAGCTGTGCCCAGGTGACCCAGGAATGCCCCCAGGTGTGTCCCAGGTACATCCATGTGACTGCCAGGAGCCCCCAGGTGTGCCCAGGTGTGCCCAGGTGTGTTTGTAACCCCTCCAGGTGTACCCAGGTGTGTTTGTAACCCCCCCAGGTGTACCCAGGTGTGCCCAGGTGTGTTTGTAACCCCCCAGGTGTGCCCAGGTGTGTTTCTAAGCCCCCCAGGTATATCCCAGCTGTATCTCAGGTGTGCCCAGATGTATCTCAGGTGTGCCCAGGTGTGTTTGTAACCCCCAGGTGTGTTACCTGTCCTGCCCAGGTGTGTTACCTGTTCCAGGGCCTCAGCCAGGTGTCTGTCCAGCCGCCCCTCCCGTTTCCTGAGCTTGGCGCTGTCCCACTGCAGCCCCCCCAGGTGTGCCCAGGTGTGCCCAGGTGTGTTTGTATCCCCCCAGGTGCGTTTGTAACCCCCCAGGTGTGTTACCTGTCCTGCCCAGGTGTGCCCAGGTGTGTTACCTGTCCTGCCCAGGTGTGCCCAGGTGTGTTACCTGTCCTGTGTTACCTGTTCCAGAGCCTCAGCCAGGTGTCTGTCCAGCCGCCCCTCCCGTTTTCTCAGTTTTGCGCTGTCCCACTGCAGCCCCTCCAGGTGTGCCCAGGTGTGCCCAGGTGTATCTCAGGTGTGCCCAGGTGTGTTACCTGTTCCAGGGCCTCAGCCAGGTGTCTGTCCAGCCGCCCCTCCCGTTTCCTTAGCTTGGCACTGTCCCACTGCAGCCCCTCCAGCGTCGTCCCCATCTCCAGAACCTTCGTCTCTGCCGAGATGGCCTTGTCCTGCAGCTCGGCCAGCTGGGACAGGTGACACAGGTGAGAGACAGGTGAGACAGATGAGACACAGGTGACACATGTGCCCCCAGGTGCCCCCAAGTGAGTTCCCCAGGTGTGTCCCAGGTGTCCCCAGGTGAGCCCAGCTGAGTCCCAGGTGTCCCAGGTGAGTTCCCCCAGGTGGATTCCCCAGGTGAATCCCCCCAGGTGTCCCCAGGTGTATCTCAGGTGAGCCCAGGTGTCCCCAGGTGTACCCAGGTGAGCCCAGGTGTCCCCAGGTATCTCAACTTTGTCCCAGGTGTGTCCCAGGTGTGCCCAGATGTCCCCAGGTGTGTCCCAGGTATATGTGAAATATCTCAGGTGTGTCCCAAGTCCCCTCAGGTATCCCCAGGTGTGTCCCAGCTGTCCGCAGGTGTCCCCCAGGTGTGTCCCAGGTCCCCTCAGGTGTGCCCAGGTGTATGTCACATATCTCAGGTGTATCCCAGGTGTCCCCAGGTGTGTTCCAGCTGTCCCCAGGTGTCCCCCAGGTGTACGTCAGATATCTCATGTGTGTCCCAGGTGTGCCCAGGTATCTCAGGTGTATCCCAGGTGTATCTCAGGTGTGTCCCAGGTGTGCCCAAGTGCCCCCAGGTGTCCCCAGGTGCCCCCAGGTGTGTCCCAGGTGTCCCCAGGTGTATCTCAGGTGTGCTCAGGTGTGCCCAGGTGTGCCCAGGTGTCCCCAGGTATCTCAGGTGTCCCCCCAGGTGTGTCCCAGGAGTCCCCAGGTGTATGTCAGATATCTCAGGTGTCCCCCCAGGTGTATCCCAAGTATCTCAGGTGTATCTCAGGTGTCCCCAGGTGTATCTCAGGTGTCCCCCCAGGTGTGTCACAGGTACCTCGAGCGCCTCCCTCTGGTGTTTCTCGTGCAGGTTCTGGGTCAGCTCCTGCAGCCGCCGATGCTCCCGGAGCCGCTCGCGCAGCAGCTCCCGCCCGGCCTCCGACAGCTCCGCTGGGAACACACCCAAAATCAACAACAATTAACCCAAAAAATACAATTATCAAACTCCCAAAATCCCAAAAAATAACCCCAAAAAAATCCTGAAAAAAATCCCCAAAAAATCGGCCAAAAATGACCCAAAATTCCAGAAAATTCCACCAAAATTCCCACAAAAATCCTAAAAAAATTCTCATTAAAATCACCTAAAATGCCCCAAAATTCCCAAAATTTAACCCAAAAATCCAAATTATCAAAATCCCAAAATCACAAAAAATAACCCTAAAAAAAATCCTGAAAAAAATCCCAAAATAATTGGTCAAAATTGACCCAAATTTGGGGTCCCGCAGCAGCTCCCGCCCGGCCTCCGACAGCTCCGCTGGGGATACAGAACCAAAATCAACAAAAATCACCCCAAAAATCACAAATCACAAATCAACCAAAGCCTAAAAATATCCTCAAAAAAATCCCCAAAAAAATCCCAAAAAAATCCCCCAAAAAATCCCGTTAAAATCACCCAAAATGCCCCAAAATCACCCAAATTCACCCTTAAAAATCTGAATTATCAAAATCCCAAAATCATCAAAATTCACCCCAAAAATCAAAATTACCAAAATCATCAAACCCTAAAAAATATCTTCAAAAAGATCTGAAAAAAATCCCAAAAAAATCAGTCAAAAATGACCCAAAATTCCAGAAAATTCCATCAAAAATTCCCACAAAAATCCCCGAAAAAACCCATTAAAATCACCCAAAATCAGCCAAATTCAATCCAATAATCCAAATTATCAAACTCCCAAAATCACAGAAAATAACCCCAAAAAAATCCTGAAAAAAACCCAAAAAAAAATTGGCCGAAATCTCCCCAAATTTGGGGTCCCGGAGCAGCTCCCGCCCGGCCTCCGACAGCTCCGCTGGGGATAACACCCAAAATCAACAACATTGAACCCAAAAAACACAAATATCAAAATTACCAAATCTTAAATAATATCCTCAAAAAAATCCCCAAAAAAATCCGACAAAAATCGACCAAAAATGACCCAAAATCTCCCCAAACTCGGGGTCCTGCACTTCACTTCCAGACCCAAAATCAGCCAAATTCACCCCAAAAATCCAAATTATCAAAATCCCCAAATCATCAAAATTCACATCAAAAATCCCAAATCAGACAGTCCCAAAATCCAAAAAAATCCCAAAAATTTCAGTAAAAAAATCCCAGAAAACTTTAAAAAAATAAATTCCACAAAAAATCCCCCCCAAAAATCCTGTTAAAATCACCCAAAAATCCCCCAAATTCACCCCAAAAATTCCAAATCAGAAAATCCCTAAACCCCCAAAAATAAACCCAAAAAGTCCCAAAAAATTCTCATAAAAATCTCCCCAAAAATCCCATTAAGAACACCCAAAATACCCCAAAATCCCCCAAATTCCACCCAAAAATCCAAATTATCAAAATCCCCAAATCAGCCAAATTCACCCCAAAAACCCAAGTCATCCAAAACATCAAATCCTAAAATATATCCTCAAAAAAATCCCCCAAAAAATCCCCCAAAAATACCCAAAATATTCCCACAAAAAATTCAAAAAAATTCCCAAAAACTCCCAAAAAACTTCCACAAAATTTCGCAAAAGTTCCCACAAAAATCCCAAAGAAAAACCCACTAAAATCACCCAAAAAACCCCAAAATCCCCCAAACTCACCCCAAAAATCTCAAATCAGAAAATACCAAAATCTCCCAAATTTACCCCAAAAATCAAAATTATCAAAATTATCAAATGCTAAAACATAACCTCAAAAAAATCCTGAAAAAAATCTGACAAAAATTGGCCAAAATCTCCCCAAATTTGGGGTCCCGCAGCAGCTCCCGCCCGGCCTCCGACAGCTCCGCTGGGGATAACACCCAAAATCAACAACATTGAACCCAAAAATTCAAATTATCAAAATTATCAAATGCTAAAATATACACCCAAAAAAATCCTGAAAAAAACCCGACAAAAATCGATCAAAATTGACCCAAATTTGGGGTCCCGGAGCAGCTCCCGCCCGGCCTCCGACAGCTCCGCTGGGGATAACACCCAAAATCAGCAAAATTCACCCCAAAAATCACAAATCACAAATCAACCAAATCCTAAAAAATATCCTCAAAAAAATCCTGAAAATATTCTGACAAAAATTGGCCAGAATTGACCCAAATTTGGGGTCCCGCAGCAGCTCCCGCCCGGCCTCCGACATCTCTGCTGGGGATACAGAACCAAAATCAACAAAATTCAACCCAAAAAATACAAATATCAAAATTATCAAATGCTAAATAATATCCTCAAAAAAATCCTGAAAAAAATCCGACAAAAATCGGCCAAAAATGACCCAAAATTCCAGAAAATTCCACAAAAATCTCCCCAAACCCGGGGTCCTGCAGCTGCAATTCCAGACACAAAATTCCCCAAATTCACCCCAAAAATCCCAAATCAGAAAATCCCAAAATCCCCCAAAATTAACCCAAAAATCCAAATCTCAAAATCATCAAATCCTAAAAAATAACTCCAAAAAATCCTCGAGAAATTCCAATAAAAATTCAAAAAAATTTCCACAAAAACCAAAAAAAAATCCCAAAAAATCCCAAAAATATTCCCATTAAAAACACCCAAAATCAGCAAAATTCACCCCAAAAAACACAAATCACAAATCAACCAAATCCTAAATAATATTCTCAAAAAAATCCTAAAAAAATTCCGATAAAAATTCCAAAAAATTTCCACAAAAAACCAAAAAAAATCCCAAAAAATCCCCAAAAAATTCTCATTGAAAACACACAAAATCTCCCAATTTAACCCCAAAAATCCCAAATCAGAACATCCCAAAATCCCAGAAAACAACCCCAAAACATCGCCAAAATTCCGATAAAAATTCCAAAAAATTTCCACAAAACCACAAAAAAAATCCTAAAAAATCCCCCAAAAATTCCAATTAAAAACACCCAAAGTCAACAAAACTTAACCCAAAAATCACAAATCTCAAATCAACCAAAGCCTAAAAAATATCCCCCAAAAAATCCTGAAAAAAATCCCCAAAAAATCGGCCAAAATTGACCCAAAATTCCTGAAAATTCCACCAAAAATCATAAAAAAATTCTCATTAAAATCACTCAAAATGCCCCAAAATCCCCTGAATTCACCCCAAAAATCCAAATTATCAAAATCCTAAAATTACAGAAAATAACCCCCAAAAACCCAAAAAAAATCCCCAAAAATTCTCCAAAAAACTCAAAAAATCACCAAAAAAATCCCCCAAAAATTTAAAAAAATCCAAAAAACTCCCCCAAAAAATTCTCCAAAATTCCCCAAAAATTCCTAAAAATTCCACAAAAAATCCAAAAAAATTCCCCAAAATTCCAGACCCAAAATCCCTGGAATTCACGCCAAAAATCCCAAATCATAAAACCCCAAAATCCAAAAAATTCCCCAAAAAATTCCCATCAGAAATTCCCCAAAAATAGAAAAAAATCCAAAAAATTCCCAAAAACATTCTCCAAAATTCCCAAAAAAATTCCTAAAAATTCCACAAAAAATCCCAAAAATTTTTTTAAAAATCCCCAAAATTTCCCAAAAATTACAGAGCCAAAATCCCCCAAATTCATCCCAAAAATCCCAAATCAGAAAATCCCAAAATCCAAAAAAATCCCCAAAAAATCCCATAAAAATTTTTTAAAATCTCCACTAAAAATTAAAAAAAAATTCCTGAAATTTCCTCAAAAAACTCCCCAAAATTTCTAAAAAATTCCCACAAAAATCCCCCAAAAATAAAAAAAATCAAAAAAATTCCCCCCAAAAATCCCCAAATTCCCCCCAAAATTCCGATAAAAATCCCCAAAAATTCTCCCAAAAAAGTCCAAAAAAAATCCAAAAATATCCCAAAATTCCCCCAAAATTTCTCAAAATATCCCTCAAAAATTCCCAAGAATTAAAAAAGTAATCCCTAAAATTTTTTAAAAATTCCCCAAAATTCCCCATAAAATTCCCACAAAAAATCATATAAAAAATCCCCAAAATTCAAAAAAAATCAAAAAAATTCCCATTAAAAATCCACAAAAAATCCCCATTAAAAATCCCCAAAATTTCCCAAAAATTTTTTAAAAATTCCCCAAAATTCCCCAAAAAAATCCCACAAAAAATAATTTAAAAAATCCCAAAAATTCCCAGAAGTTCCCCAAAAAACCAAAAACAAAATCCCCCCAAAATTCTGATAAAAGTCCCCAAAAATTCTCACAAAAAATCCCCTAAAAATTCCAAAAATACCCCAAAATTCTCCAAAAATTCCCACAAAAAATCGCCGAAAATTACAAAAAAAATTCCCAAAAATTAAAAAAATTCCCCCAAAAATTCCCACAAAAATAATAAAAAAATCCCAAAAGTTCCCCAAAAATTCCCCCAAAAATTCCCATTAAAAATCCACAAAAATTCCCAAATTTTTTTTTAAAATTCCCCAAAGTTCCCCAAAAAATTCCCACAAAAAATTCCCCAAAAAATCCCTAAAAATTCCCCAAAAAATCCCAAAAAATCCCCCAAAAATCCCCTAAAAATCCAAAAAAACCCCCAAAAAATCCCTTAAAAATCCCTAAAAATCCCAAAAAAATCCCCCAAAAATCCCCTAAAAATCCAAAAAAATCCCTAAAAAATCCCTAAAAATTCCCCAAAAAATCCCAAAAAATCCCAAAAAAATCCCCAAAAAATCCAAAAAAATCCCCAAAAAATCCCTTAAAAATCCCTAAAAATTCCAAAAAAATCCCTAAAAAATCCCCAAAAAATCCCTAAAAAATCCCAAAAAAATCCCCAAAATATCCAAAAAATCCCCCAAAAATTCCCATTAAAAATCCACAAAAATTCCCAAAAAAATCCCAAAAAATTCTTTAAAAAATCCCCAGGTGTGTGTCACCTGTCCCCAGGTGTGTGTTACCTGTCCCCAGGTGTGTTACCTGTCCCCAGGTGTGTTACCTGTCCCCAGGTGTGTGTTACCTGTCCCAGGTGTGTGTTACCTGTCCCAGGTGTGTGTTACCTGTCCCAGGTGTGTGTTACCTGTCCCCAAGTGTGTTACCTGTCCCCAGGTGTGTGTTACCTGTCCCCAGGTGTGTGTTACCTGTCCCAGGTGTGTGTTACCTGTCCCAGGTGTGTGTTACCTGTCCCAGGTGTGTGTTACCCGTCCCCAGGTGTGTGTTACCTGTCCCAGGTGTGTGTTACCTGTCCCAGGTGTGTGTTACCTGTCCCCAGGTGTGTGTTACCTGTCCCAGGTGTGTGTTACCTGTCCCAGGTGTGTGTTACCCGTCCCCAGGTGTGTGTTACCTGTCCCAGGTGTGTGTTACCTGTCCCAGGTGTGTGTTACCTGTCCCAGGTGTGTGTTACCCGTCCCCAGGTGTGTGTTACCTGTCCCAGGTGTGTGTTACCTGTCCCAGGTGTGTGTTACCTGTCCCCAGGTGTGTGTTACCTGTCCCAGGTGTGTGTTACCTGTCCCAGGTGTGTGTTACCCGTCCCCAGGTGTGTGTTACCTGTCCCAGGTGTGTGTTACCTGTCCCAGGTGTGTGTTACCCGTCCCCAGGTGTGTTACCTGTCCCCAGGTATATTTTACCTGTCCCAGGTGTGTGTTACCTGTCCAGGTGTGTGTTACCTGTCCCAGGTGTGTGTTACCTGTCCCAGGTGTGTGTTACCTGTCCCAGGTGTGTCCCAGGTGTGTGTTACCTGTCCCAGGTGTATTTTACCTGTCCCCAGGTGTATTTTGACTCACCTGTGTTGCTCAGGTGCGCCCCCACCTGGTGAATTCCCCTCTGGACCCTGCCCAGGGCCCCCCCCAGCCTGGCCACGGCCTCGGGGGCGAAGCTGAGCCGGGGCGGGGGAGGGGCGGCGGCCACGCCCTCCTCGGGACCCCCCCAGGGCTCTGCAATTGATAATTAACACTAATTAATAATAATTATTAATAATTCACAATCAATATTAATTCCTCAAAACCCTCAAATATTCCACCAAAATTCCACTAAAATTCAAAATTTTACCCCCCAAAAATCCCAAATTTCCCCAAATTCTCCCCCAAAATCTCGAATTTCCCCCCAACCTCCCCCAAAATCCCAAAATTTTCCCCCAAAATCCCAGATTTTCCCAAAATTTCCCAAAATTTCCCCAAAATATCCCCAAATTCCCCAAAAATTTCACCCTAAAAATCCCAATTTTCCCCAACCCCCCAAATTTTGCCCCAAAATTTCTCAAAAATCGCAAATTTCTCCCAAAATTTTCCCCAAAATTTTCCCAAATTCTTCCCAAAATCCCAAATATTCCCCCAAAATTCCCCTAAAATCCCAAATTCCCCCAAAATTCCCAAAACTTTCCCCAAATATCCCACAAGGTTTCCCAAAAATTCCCCAAATTCCCCCCAATTTACCAAAAATTCCCCCCAAAAACCTCAAAACTCCCCCCAAAATTCCCCCCAAAATCTAAATTATCCCCAAAATGTCCCAAAAATCCCAAATTCCTGCCCAGAAATTCCCAAAACTCCCAAAATTTTCCCCCAAAATCCCAAATTTTGCCCCAACTCCCTGAAAATCCCCAATTTTCCCTCCAAAATTCCCCCTAAAAAAATCAAAATTTCCCAAAAATCCCCAAATTTTCCCCCATAATTCCCTGAAAATCCCAAAATTCCCCCCAAAACTCCCCAATTTTTCCCAAATTCCTCCAAAAATCTCAAATTTTGCCCCAAATTTTCCCAAAAATCCCAAATTTCCCTCCCAAAAATTGCCAGAACCCCCAAATTTCCACCTAAAATTCTAAATTTTCCCCCAAATTCCCCAAATTCCTCCCAAATTTCACCCTAAAAATCCCAAAATTTCCAAAATTCCCCAAATTTTCCCCCAAAATCCCAAATTTCTCCCAAACTTCAACCTAAAAAATCTCAAAATTTCCCCCCAAAACTTCCCCCAAAAATCCAAAAATTTCCCCTCAAAAACCCCAAAATTTTCCCCAAAATTCCCAAAATTTCCCCTAAAATTCCCCAAAACCTTCAAATATCCCCCCCAAAATTCCACAAAAATAGAAAATTTTCTCCCCAAAATGTCCCCAAAATTCCAAATTTACCCCTAAAAATCCCGTATTTCCACCCCAAATTTTCTCCCCAAAATTTCCCAAGAAATCCCAAATTTTTCCCTAAAAAATCCCAAATTCCTCCCAAACTTCACCCTAAAAATCCTCAAATTTCCCCTTAAACTCCCAAATTTTGCCCCAAAATTTCCCTAAAATTCCAAGTTTTCCTCCCAAAATTCCCAAAAACCCCAAAATTTCCCCCCAAAACCCCAAATTTTCCCCAAAAATCCCCCAAAATTACCCCAAAATCCCCAATTTTTGCCCAAAAGACAACAAATTTACCACAAAAATTCCCCTAAAATTCCAAATTTTTCCCTAAAAATCCCAGAATTCCCAAAATTTCCCCAAACTTTCCCTCTAAAATTCCAAATTTCCACCCAAAAATTCCCCAAAATTCCCCAAAAATCCCAAATTTTCCCCCAAAATTCCCCTAGAATTCCAAATTTTACCCCAAAATTTCCCAAAAATCCCCAAACTCCTCCCAAATTTCACCCAAAAAATCCCCAAAAATTCCCCCAAAAAACCTCAAAAATTGCCCCAAAATTCCTGAAAAATCCCAAATTTTCACCCCAAAATTTCCCCAAAATCCCAACACTTCCCACAAAATTTCCCCATAAATCCCAAAATTTTCCCAAAATTTCCAAATTCCTCCCAACTTCACCCTAAAAATCCCAAAATTTCCCCCCAAAACCCCAAATTTTGCCCCAAAATTCCCCACAAATCCCAAATTTCACCCTAAAAATCCCCGAATTTCCCCAAAATTCCCCTAAAATTCCCAAAATTTCCCCCCAAAAATCCCAAAATTTCCCCCTAAAAATCCCAAATTTCCCCCCAAACCTCCCAAAATTTGCTCAAAAATTCCCCAAAAATCCCAAATTCCACCCTAAAAATCCCCAATTTTTCCCCAAATTTCACCCTAAAAATCCCAAAATTTTTCCCAAAAATCCCAAATTCCCCCAAAATCCCAGAATCCCCTCTGACCTCTCCTGTCTCCGTCCCCGGGGGGGTTCAGGGGGGGCTCGGGGGGGTCCCCGGGGGGGTCCCCGGGGGGGGGCGGGGCCGCCCCTCCCCCACCCCCGGCCCCTCCCCCGGCCCCGTCCCCGTCACAGCGGCGCAGCAGGGCCTGGACCTCCGAGTCCAGCTGGGCAGGAAGGGGTTAAAAACATCCACAATTAATTAAAAATTAATGAGAACTCAATGAGAAATTAATGAAAAAAAATTCACCCCAAAAATCTCAAATTTAACCCCAAAAATCCCAAATTTAACCCCAAAAAAGGGCCTGGAGTTCCGAGTCCAGCTGGGCAGGAAGGGGTTAAAAACATCCACAATTAATTAGAAATTAATCAGAAATTAATGACAAATTAATGAAAAAGAATCCCGAAAAATATAAACCCAAAAATGTCAAATTTAACCCCAAAAATCCCAAATTTAACCCCAAAAAAGGGCCTGCACCTCCGAGTCCAGCTGGGCAGGAAAGGGTTAAAAACATCCACAATTAATCAAAAATTCATTAAAACTTAATAAAAAATTAATGAGAAATTAATCAGGATTTATTAAAAATATTCACCCTAAAAATCCCAAATTTAACCCCAAAAAGGGCCTGAACCTCCGAGTCCAGCAGGGCAGGAAGGGGTTAAAAAATACAAACTTCATTAGAAATCAATCAGGAATTAATGGGAAATTAATTAGAAATTAACGAGAAATTAACCACAATTAAATAAAAAAAAATTCACCCTAAAAAACCCCAAAAATCCCAAATTTAACCCCAAAAAAGGGCCTGCACTTCAGAGTCCAGCTGGGCAGGAAGGGGTTAAAAAATACAGAATTAATTAGAAATCCATTAAACCTTAATGAAAATTTAATTACAAATTAACTGTAATTAATAAAAAAAAAATTCACCCCAAAAATCCCAAATATAACTGTAAAAATCCCAAATTTAACCCCAAAAAGGGCCTGCACTTCAGAGTCCAGTTGGGCAGGAAGGGGTTAAAAAATATAAAATTAATTAGAAATCAATCAGAAATTAATTAGAAATTAATTAGAAACTAATTTAAAATTAATGGAAAAAAATCCACCCCAAAAATCCCAAATTTAACCCCAAAAAGGGCCTGGACTTCGGAGTCCAGCTGGGCAAGAAAGGGTTAAAAAATACAGAATAAATTAAAAATTCATTAAAATTTAATAAAAAATTAATTACAAATTAACCGTAATTAATAAAAAAAAATTCACCCCAAAAATCCCAAATTTAACCCCAAAAAAGGGCCTGGAGCTCTGAGTGCAGCTGGGCAGGAAGGGGTTAAAAAATATAAAATTAATTGGAAATTAATCAGGAATTCATGAGAAATTAATATCTTAATTATTAAAAAAAAATCTCACCCCAAAAATCCCAAACTTCAATCAAATTAACCCAAATTTAATCCCAAAAATGGGCCTGGACCTCCGAGTCCAGCTGGGCAGGAAGGGGTTAAAAACACAAAAATAATTAGAAATTAATTATTTATTAATGAGAAATTAATTAGAAATTAATTAGAAATTAATCTTAATTAATCCCTACAAAAATCCCCCAAAAATCCCCAAAAATCTCGGAGTGCAGCTGGGCAGGAAAGCGTTAAAAAAATCCCCAAATTAACGAGAAATTAATGAGAAATTAATGCAAAATTGACCAGAAATTAATGAAAAATTAACCAAAAATTAACAAGAAATTAACAAAAATTAATGAGAAATTAATTAGAAATTAACCAGAAATTAATGAAAAATTAACAAGAAATTAACAAGAAATTAACAAAAACTAACGAGAAATTAATTAGAAATTAACCGGAACTTAATGAAAAATTAACCAGAAATTAACGAGGAATTAACACAAATTAACAAGAAATTAATTAGAAATTTAGTAGAAATTAATGAAAAATTAACCGAAAATTAACAAGAAATTAATGAGAAATTAACAAGAAACTAATCAGAAATTAATTAGAAATTAACCAGAAATTAATGAAAAATTAACCACAAATTAACCAGAAATTAATGAGAAATTAACCAGAAATTAACAAGAAATTAATGAAAAAATTAACCAGAAATTAACGAGAAATTAACACAGATTAACAAGAAATTAATTAGAAATTAACCAGAAATTAATGAAAAATTAACCAGAAATTAATGAGAAACTAACCAGAAATTGATAAGAAATTAACCAAAAATTAACGAGAAATTAACCAGAAATTCGTGAGAAATTAATAAGAAATTAACGAGAAATTAACCAGAAATTAATGAAAAATTAACCACAAATTAATGAGAAACTAACAAGAAATTAACAAGAAATCAATGAAAAATTAATCAGAAATTAACAAGAAATTAAGTAGAAATTAATAAAATATTAACCAGAAATTAATGAGAAATTAATGAGAAATTAACCAGAACTTAACAAGAAATAAACAAGAAATTAATGAAGTATTAACCAGAAATTAATGAGAAATTAATGAGAAATTAATCAGAAATTAATCAGAAATTAACCAAAAATTAGTGAACAATCAACCACAAATTGATGAGAAATTAATCAGACATTAACAAGAAATTAACGAGAAATTAATGCCCAAAGATTCCGGCCCCGCCCCCATCTCAGGTGTGCCCAGGTGAGTTTTTAGTTCTAAAATCCCCATTTTTTGCTATTTTAACCCCATTTTTTTGGTGTTACCTGTCCCAGGTGAGTCTCCCCATGCCCAGGTGTGCCCAGGTGTGTCACCTTTGCCCAGGTGTGCCCAGGTGAATTTTTAATGCCTTAATCGCCATTTTTTTCTATTTTAACTCCATTTGTTTTGTGTTACCTGTCCCAGGTGTGCCCAGGTGAGTCTCACCTGTGCTCAGGTGTGATTTTAGAGTCCACAACCCCATTTTTAGTGCTAAACCCCCATTTTTAGTGCCAAAATCCCCATATTTTGCTACTCTAACCCCATTTTTTTGTGCTACCTGTCCCAGGTGAGCCCAGGTGTGCCCAGGTGAGTCTCACCTGCCCCAGGTGTGATTTTGGAGCCCACAACCCCATTTTTAGTACTAAATCCCCATTTTTTTTCTATTTTAACCCCATTTTTTTGTGTTTTACCTGTCCCAGATGAGCCCAGGTGCGTTACCTGTGCCTATGTGAGTCCCACCTGTCCCAGGTGTGCCCAGGTGAGTTTTTAATGCCTCAAATCCCCTTTTTTATTATTTTAACCCCATTTTTTGTGTGTTACCTGTCCCAGGTGTATCTCAGGTGAGTTTCACCTGCGCCCAGGTGTGCCCAAGTGAGTCACCTGTGCCCAGGTGAGTTTTTAACGCCTCAAACCCCATTTTTTATTATTTAAACCCCATTTTCTTGTGTTTTACATGTCCCAGGTGTGCCCAGGTGTGCCCAGGTGTATCCCAGGTGTGCCCAGGTGTATCCCAGGTGTATCCCAGGTGTATCCCAGGTGTGCCCAGGTGTATCCCAGGTGTATCCCAGGTGTACCCAGGTGTATCCCAGGTAACCCAGGTGTCCCCAGGTGCACCCAGGTGCGTTACCTGTGCCCAGAATCTGTTCACCAGGTGCAGGGTGGCGTCGTCGGTGGCCTGGCGCTTCTCCAGCTTCTCGATCCTCTCGCGGAGCTCGTCCTCGCACACCTGGCGCTGCTCCAGGCGCTCGGCCAGCTTCTTGTTCCGGAACTGCAGCACCTTGACATCCATCTCCTCCTGTGCAGGTGAGACAGGTAAGGGACAGGTAAGGGACAGGTGAGAGAGGTGAGACACAGGTGAGATACAGACAGGTGAGATCAGACAGGTGAGACAGGTAAGGGACAGGTGAGACACAGACAGGTGAGACACAGGTGAGACACAGGTGAGAGACAGGTGAGACAGGTGAGACACAGGTGAGATATGGGTGAGAAATACGTGAGATACAGGTAAAATTAGACGAGTGAGACACAGGTTAGACAGGTGAGATCAGACAGGTAAGGGACAGGTGAGAGAGCTTCTTGTTCCGGAACTGCAGCACCTTGACGTCCATCTCCTCCTGCGCAGGTGAGACAGGTAAGGGACAGGTGAGAGAGCTTCTTGCTCCGGAACTGCAGCGCCTTGATGTCCATTTCTTCCTGCACAGGTGAGACAGGTAAGGGACAGGTGAGACACAGACAGGTGAGACAGGTGAGACAGGTAAGGGACAGGTGAGACAGGTGAGACACAGACAGGTGAGAGAGCTTCTTGTTCCGGAACTGCAGCACCTTGACGTCCATCTCCTGCTGTGCAGGTGAGATCAGACAGGTGAGTGACAGACAGGTGAGAGAGGTAAGGGACAGGTGAGACAGGTGAGACACAGGTGAGACACAGGTGAGACACAGGTGAGACACAGGTGAGAGACAGTGAGACACAGGTGAGACACAGGTGAGACACAGGTGAGACAGGTGAGACACAGGTGAGACAGGTGAGACACAGGTGAGACACAGGTGAGACAAGTGAGACACAGGTGAGACACAGGTGAGACACAGGTGAGACAGGTGAGACACAGGTGAGACAGGTGAGACACAGGTGAGACACAGGTGAGACAAGTGAGAGACAGGTGAGACAGGTGAGAGACAGGTGAGACACAGGTGAGACACAGGTGAGATCAGACAGGTGAGACAGGTGAGACATGGGTGAGAAATAGATGAGATACAGGTAAAATTAGACGAGTGAGACACAGGTTAGACAGGTGAGATCAGACAGGTAAGGGACAGGTGAGAGAGCTTCTTGTTCCGGAACTGCAGCGCCTTGACATCCATCTCCTCCTGTACAGGTGAGACAGGTGAGACACAGGTGACACAGGTGAGACACAGGTGACACAGGTGAGACACAGGTGAGACACAGGTGAGACACAGGTGAGACAGGTGAGATACAGGTGGGACACAGGTGAGACAGGTGAGACACAGGTGAGACACAGGTGACACAGGTGAGACATAGGTGAGACAGGTGAGACATAGGTAAGGGACAGGTGAGAGAGCTTCTTGTTCCGGAACTGCAGCACCTTGACATCCATTTCTTCCTGCACAGGTGAGACAGGTGAGACACAGACAGGTGAGACACAGGTGAGACACAGGTGAGACACAGGTGAGACACAGGTGAGACAGGTGAGACACAGGTGAGACACAGGTGAGACACAGGTGAGACACAGGTGAGACAGGTGAGACAGGTGAGACAGGTGAGACACAGGTGAGACACAGGTGAGACACGGGTGAGACAGGTGAGACAGGTGAGACACAGGTGAGACACAGGTGAGACACAGGTGAGACACAGGTGAGAGACAGTGAGACACAGGTGAGACACAGGTGAGACACAGGTGAGACAGGTGAGACACAGGTGAGACAGGTGAGACACAGGTGAGACACAGGTGAGACAAGTGAGAGACAGGTGAGATACAGGTGAGACACAGGTGAGACAGGTGAGAGACAGGTGAGACACAGGTGAGACACAGGTGAGATCAGACAGGTGAGACAGGTGAGACACAGGTGAGACAGGTGAGACAGGTGAGATGCAGACAGGTGAGGGACAGGTGAGGCAGCTGGTTGTTCCAGAATATCAACACCCCGACATCCGTTTTTTCCTGTACAGGTGAGATACAGGTGGAACAGGTAAGAAATAAGACAGGTGAGACACAGGTGAGACAGGTGAGACACAGGTGAGACACAGGTGAGACACAGGTGAGACACAGGTGAGACAGGTGAGACAGGTGAGACAGGTGAGATACAGGTGAGACACAGGTGAGACACGGGTGAGACAGGTGAGACACAGGTGAGACACAGGTGAGACAGGTGAGACACAGGTGAGACACAGGTGAGACAAGTGAGAGACAGGTGAGACAGGTGAGAGACAGGTGAGACACAGGTGAGACACAGGTGAGATCAGACAGGTGAGACAGGTGAGACATGGGTGAGAAATAGATGAGATACAGGTAAAATTAGACGAGTGAGACACAGGTTAGACAGGTGAGATCAGACAGGTAAGGGACAGGTGAGAGAGCTTCTTGTTCCGGAACTGCAGCGCCTTGACATCCATCTCCTCCTGTACAGGTGAGACAGGTGAGACACAGGTGACACAGGTGAGACACAGGTGACACAGGTGAGACACAGGTGAGACACAGGTGAGACACAGGTGAGACAGGTGAGATACAGGTGGGACACAGGTGAGACAGGTGAGACACAGGTGAGACACAGGTGACACAGGTGAGACATAGGTGAGACAGGTGAGACATAGGTAAGGGACAGGTGAGAGAGCTTCTTGTTCCGGAACTGCAGCACCTTGACATCCATTTCTTCCTGCACAGGTGAGACAGGTGAGACACAGACAGGTGAGACACAGGTGAGACACAGGTGAGACAGGTGAGACACAGGTGAGACAGGTGAGACACAGGTGAGACACAGGTGAGACACAGGTGAGACACAGGTGAGACAGGTGAGACAGGTGAGACAGGTGAGACACAGGTGAGACACAGGTGAGACACGGGTGAGACAGGTGAGACAGGTGAGACACAGGTGAGACACAGGTGAGACACAGGTGAGACACAGGTGAGAGACAGTGAGACACAGGTGAGACACAGGTGAGACACAGGTGAGACAGGTGAGACACAGGTGAGACAGGTGAGACACAGGTGAGACACAGGTGAGACAAGTGAGAGACAGGTGAGATACAGGTGAGACACAGGTGAGACAGGTGAGAGACAGGTGAGACACAGGTGAGACACAGGTGAGATCAGACAGGTGAGACAGGTGAGACATGGGTGAGAAATAGATGAGATACAGGTAAAATTAGACGAGTGAGACACAGGTTAGACAGGTGAGATCAGACAGGTAAGGGACAGGTGAGAGAGCTTCTTGTTCCGGAACTGCAGCGCCTTGACATCCATCTCCTCCTGTACAGGTGAGACAGGTGAGACACAGGTGACACAGGTGAGACACAGGTGACACAGGTGAGACACAGGTGAGACACAGGTGAGACACAGGTGAGACAGGTGAGATACAGGTGGGACACAGGTGAGACAGGTGAGACACAGGTGAGACACAGGTGACACAGGTGAGACATAGGTGAGACAGGTGAGACATAGGTAAGGGACAGGTGAGAGAGCTTCTTGTTCCGGAACTGCAGCACCTTGACATCCATTTCTTCCTGCACAGGTGAGACAGGTGAGACACAGACAGGTGAGACACAGGTGAGACACAGGTGAGACACAGGTGAGACACAGGTGAGACAGGTGAGACACAGGTGAGACACAGGTGAGACACAGGTGAGACAGGTGAGACAGGTGAGACAGGTGAGATACAGGTGAGACACAGGTGAGACACGGGTGAGACAGGTGAGACAGGTGAGACACAGGTGAGACAGGTGAGACAGGTGAGATGCAGACAGGTGAGGGACAGGTGAGGCAGCTGGTTGTTCCAGAATATCAACACCCCGACATCCGTTTTTTCCTGTACAGGTGAGATACAGGTGGAACAGGTAAGAAATAAGACAGGTGAGACACAGGTGAGACAGGTGAGACACAGGTGAGACACAGGTGAGACACAGGTGAGACACAGGTGAGACAAGTGAGACACAGGTGAGAGACAGGTAAGACAGGTGAGACACAGGTGAGAGACAGGTGAGACACAGGTGAGACACAGGTGAGACACAGGTGAGACAGGTGAGACACAGGTGAGAGGTAAGACAGGTGAGACACAGGTGAGACAGGTGAGACACAGGTGAGACACAGGTGAGACACAGGTGAGACAGGTGAGACACAGGTGAGAGGTAAGACAGGTGAGACACAGGTGAGACAGGTGAGACACAGGTGAGACACAGGTGAGACACAGGTGAGATAGGTGAGACACAGGTGAGACACAGGTGAGACACAGGTGAGAGACAGGTAAGACAGGTGAGACACAGGTGAGAGACAGGTGAGACAGGTGAGACACAGGTGAGACACAGGTGAGACAGGTGAGACACAGGTGAGACAGGTGAGACAGGTGAGACACAAACAAACAGCACTGTACCTGTGCGGTTACCACAGGAATCCAGGTGAGTTTTTATCCCTCCAGCTCTGGCCAGGTGTGCCCAGGTGTGTCCCACATGTACCCAGGTGTGCCCAGGTGTGCCCAGGTGTACCCAGGTGTGGTTTTTCCCCCCCAGGTGTGCTCAGGTGCATCCCAGGTGGGTTTAACCCTGCTCAGGTGTATCCCAGGTGTATCTCAGGTGTGTTTTTACCCCCCCCAGGTGTTCTCACCGTGGATGAGATGCCCCCCAGGCGCAGGGGTTCAATCAGGGTGGGGTTTAACCCTGCCCAGGTGTACCCAGGTGTGCTCAGGTGTGTTTTTACCCCCCCAGGTGTGTTTTTCTCCCCCCAGGTGTATCTCAGGTGCTCTCACCGTGGATGAGATGCCCCCCAGGCGCAGGGGTTCAATCAGGGTGGGGTTTAACCCTGCCCAGGTGTACCCAGGTGTGTTTTTACCCCCCCAGGTGTACCCAGGTGTATTTTTACCCCCCCAGGTGCTCTCACCGTGGATGAGATGCCCCCCAGGCGCAGGGGCTCGATCAGGGTGGGGTTTAACCCTGCCCAGGTGTATCTCAGGTGTGCTCAGGTGTATCTCAGGTGTGCCCAGGTGTACCCCAGGTGTATTTTTACCCCCCCAGGTGTACCCCAGGTGTATTTTTACCCTCCCCAGGTGCTCTCACCGTGGATGAGATGCCCCCCAGGCGCAGGGGCTCGATCAGGGCGGGGTTTAACCCTGCCCAGTTGTATCTCAGGTGTGCTCAGGTGTGTCCCAGGTGTGTTTTTCCCCCCCAGGTGTATCTCAGGTGTGTTTTTACCTCCCCCAGGTGTGTTTTTACCCTCCCCAGGTGTATCCCAGGTGTACCCCAGGTGTGTTTTTACCCCCCCCAGGTGTATCCCAGGTGTATCCCAGGTGTGTTTTTTCCCCCCCAGGTGTACCCAGGTGTGCTCAGGTGTACCCCAGGTGTGTTTTTTACCCCCCCAGGTGTATCTCAGGTGTGTTTTTACTCCCCCAGGTGTATCTCAGGTGCTCTCACCGTGGATGAGATGCCCCCCAGGCGCAGGGGCTCAATGAGGGTGGGGTTTAACCCTGCCCAGGTGTACCCAGGTGTATCCCAGGTGTGCCCAGGTGTACCCAGGTGTGTTTTTACCCCCCCAGGTGTATTTTTAGCCCCCCCAGGTGTATCCCAGGTGTATCTCAGGTGCTCTCACCGTGGATGAGATGCCCCCCAGGCGCAGGGGCTCGATCAGGGTGGGGTTTAACCCTGCCCAGGTGTACCCCAGGTGTGTTTTTACCCCCCCAGGTGTGTTTTTACCCCCCCCCAGGTGTATCTCAGGTGCTCTCACCGTGGATGAGATGCCCCCCAGGCGCAGGGGCTCGATCAGGGTGGTCGGGGGCTGCTCCTCCCTCGGGGGTCTCTTCTCGGGGGGGCCCCCCCCGGCCTCGGGGGGTCCTCGCTTGGCCCCGACCCCGGCCATGGTACCTGGGGGGGGAGGGGAGGGGTCAGGGGGGGTTTGGGGGGGATTTGGGGGGTCCTGGGGAGGATTTCAGGAGTCTTGGGAGGATTTTTGGGAATTTTAGGGGGTCCTGAGGAGGATTTGGGGGGTCCTGGGGGGGATTTTGGGGTTCCTGGGAGGGTCCTTGAGGGATTTTGGGGGGTCCTGGGGAAATCTGGGGGGTCCTGAGGGAATTTGGGGCTTCCTGGGGAGGATTTGGGGGGTCCTGAAGGGGTTTAGGGGGGTCTTGGGGGAGAACTGGGGGGTTTGGGGAGTCCTTGAGGGATTTTTGGGGGGTCCTGGGGAAGTTTAGGGGGGTCTTGGGGGGATTTTTGGGAATTTTAGGGGGTCCTGGGGGGGATTTGGGGGGTCCTGGGGAAAATTTGGGGGGTCCTTGAGGGATTTTAGGGGGGTCCTGAGGGGGTCTAGAAGGTCTTAGGGGGATTTCTGGGAATTTTAGGGGGTCCTGGGGGGGTTTGGGGGATCCTGGAGGAATTTTGGGGGGTCCTTGAGAGATTTTGGGGGATCCTGGGGAGGATTTTGGGGGGATCCTGGGAGGATTTTAGGGAATTTTGGGGGATCCTGAGTGGATTTGGGGGTCCTGGGGGGGATTTTAGGGGGATTTGGGGAAATTTTTGGGGGGATTTTGGAAAATTTTAGTGAGTTTTAAGGGGGAATTGGGGAAATTTGGGGGGAATTTTGGAGGTCCAGGAGGAATTTGGGTGAAATTTTGGGGGATCCTGGGGGATTTGAGTAATTTTTGGGGGGATTTTGGGAATTTTAGGAGATTTTAGAGGAAATTTTGGGAAATTTTTGGGGGTCCTGAAGAAATTTGGGTAAAATTTGGGGGGTCCTGGGGGGATTTTTGGGGAATTTTAGGGGAAATTTTGGGGGATTTTGGGAAATTTTGGGGGAATTTAGGGGTTTTGAGAGGTTTTTGGGGGGTCTGGGTAGGATTTTTGTGGGAATTTTGGGTGGATTTGGGGGAATTTTAGGAAAGTTTTGGGGGTTTTTTATCATTTTTGGGATCTTTAAAAATAATTTCGGGGCTAATGTGAAGTTTCTGGGGAAAATTTCATTTTTTAAGGGGTTTTTTGGGGGAAAAAAATGTAAATTTTAGGGAGATTAAAGCAGATTGTGGGGCAAAAAAAGCCAATTATGGGGTAAAAAAAAAAGCAAATGTGGGGATTTTTGGGACAGAAGGAAAGTTTGGGGTTTTGGGGACGAGATTTGGGGAAATTTTTGGGTTTTTGGGATTAAATCTGGGGACATTTTGGGACATTTTTGCGTTTTTGAGATGAAATTTGGAGACATTTTGGGACATTTTTGGGTTTTTAAAATGAAATTTGGGGACATTTTGGGTTTCCCAGACGGAATTTGGGAACATTTTGGCGAATTTTGAATTTTCGAGACGGATTTTGGGAACATTTTACCGGATTATGTGACTCTGGAACCTTTGGGAAACCTCAGAAAAAAAATTTCGGGAACAATTTGGAGATTTTTAAACGGGAAAGGAACCTGAGCGCCATAAAATGGATTTGAAAGGGTCACGGGAAGGAATTTGGGGAATTTTGGGCCAAATTCGAGCGATTTTGGGGCCTTTGAGAGCCCGGAGCCGCCTGAGGGGCCAAAATGGCGGCGTGAGGGAACCCTGAGGGAAAAGGGCGGGAACGGAACCTCGGAGCGGCCGGGAAAGCTCGGGGAGGATTCGGGGGCGATTCCGAAGGGATTTGGGATCATTTTGGGTCGATTTCCAGCGATTTTGGGGCTTTTTTTGGGTTTTCTTTTAAAGCTTTTCCCGCCCCCCCCTCAGAGCTCACCGGAGCCGGAGCCGCCGTCAGCGCCCCCTGGCGGCGCGGAGGAACCGCGCATGCGCGGACACGCCCACTGCGAACGCTGATTGGCTGAGCTTCGCTGGTCACGCCCCCAACTCGCAACTACGCGTTCTGATTGGTTGGGATTCATAACCACGCCCTCGTTGTTATGGTAACGGGGAAGGCGGGGAAAAGGAGCAACCGCGGTTCTTAAAGGGGTAAAGGGAAGCTCTTAAAGCGGCGATGGCGGCGGTGGGGCCCGCAAAAGGGTTTTGGGGGATTTTGGGGATTCCGGGAATTTTGGGGATCCCCCAAAAACTCTGAGAGACCCTCAGGAGACCTGAAAATTCTGGAGCTTCACAAAATCCCCATGGGAACCCTAAAAATCCCTCTGGGGACCCCAAAATTTATTAAAACTCCCCAAAAAAGACTCCAAAATCTTCCTGGAGATCCCCAAATTCTTTAAAATCCCAAAAAGAGACCCCAAAAATCCACCTGGGAACCCCAAAATCCCACCTGGAGACCCCAAAACTTATTAAAACTCTCCAAAGGAGACCCAAAAATCTTCCTGGAGACCCCAATAGTCTTTAAAATCCCAAAGAGAGACCCCAAAAATCCACCTGGGAACCCCAAAATTCTTTAAAATTTCCAAAAAATACCCCAAAATCTTCCTGGGGAGCCAAAATTCCCCTGAGAACCCCAAAACTTTTTTTAAATCCCCAAATAGCCCCCAAAATCTTCCCAGGGACTCCAAAAATTCCCTAAAATCCCCAAAAATCTTTTTGAGGACCCAAAAAATTCTTGAAAAATCCCCAAAACAGACACCAATAATCTTCCTGGGGACACAAAATCCACCTGGGAACCCCAAAATTCCTAAAAATCTCAAAAAGTGACCCCAAAATCTTTCTGGGAACCCCAAAAATCCCTCTAGGAACCCCAAAATTTTCTAAAAACCCCCAAAGAAACCCCCAAATCCACCCTGATGACCCCAAAAATTCTCTGGGAAACCCAAAAATCTTCTGGGAACCCCAAAAATTCCCTATAAGCCCCAAAAGAGATGCCAAAATTTTCCTAGGAACCCCAAAAATTCCCTAAAAAACCCAAAAATCCACCTGGGAACCCCAAAATCTTCCTGGAGATCCCCCCAAAATCCCCCCAGCCCCAAAAACCCCCAGGCAAACCCTGGAGAATCCCAAAATTCTCTTAAAATCCCCCCAAAAAACCCAAAATTCTCCCTGGGGACCCCCCAAAAATTCCTTAAAATCCCAAAAAAATCCCCTTGAGGATCCCCCAAAATTTCTCTGGGAATCCCCAAAAATTCACCCCCAAAAATTCCTTGAAATCCCAAAAAATCCCCCTGAGGATCCCCCAAAAATCTCTCTGGGAATCCCCAAAAATTCCCCCCCAAACTCCGCCCCCAACCCCCCCAAATTCCCCCCAGGGGGTCCCCAAAATTTTGAACTTTTCAACCCTTTTTTTTTTATTCATCGCAGGAAAAAGCTTCGACCGCAGCCAGGATGGGGTGGGGGAGGGGCGGGGACCCCTCCCCCCAATTTAACCCCACCCACCCCCTCCCCCAAAAAAATCCCGGCCCCGCCCCCCGGCCCAGCACAAAGCACCTTTGCATAGATCGGGTTCAAAAGGAACCAATTTTACAACAAGATGGCGGCAGGGGAACGGAAACGGGGAGAAAAACGCCCCTCCCCCCACCCCCGAACCCCCCCCGACTCTGCTGGGCCCGGTCCTGAAACAAGATGGCCGCCGGGAGGCAAGATGGCTGCCAGGGTGGAAGATGGCCGCCGGGTTTCGTGGTCGGCTCGTAGTCAAGATGGCTGCCGGGTCGCACGTTGGTCAGTCAAGATGGCTGCCAGGAAACAAGATGGCTGCCAGGTTTCCTCTTCTTAAGATGGCTGCCGGGTCGCGCATTGATCAGAGTCAAGATGGCCACCAGGAGACAACATGGCTGCCAGGAAACAAGATGGTTGCCAGGTTTCCTCTTCTCAAGATGGCTGCCGGGTCACATGTTGATCAGTTAGGATGGCCTCCAGGAGACAAGATGGCTGCCAGGTTTCCTCTTCTTAAGATGGTTGCTGGGTTGTGTGTTGGTCAGAGTCAAGATGGCCGCCAGGAAACAAAATGGCCACCAGGTTTCCTCTTCTTCTTAAAATGGCTGCCGGGTCACACGTTGGTCAGTCAACATGGCTGCCAAGTTTCCTCTTCCTGTTAAAATGGCTGCTGGGTCACACATTGGTCAGAGTCAAGATGGCTGCCAGAAGACAAGATGGCTGCCAGGTTTCATCTTCTTATTAACATGGCTGTTGGATCGTGTGTTGGTCAGACAAGATGGCTGCCAGGAGCAAGATGGTCACCAGGTTTCCTCTTCCTGTTAAAATGGCTGCCTAGTCACATGTTGGTCAGTCAAGATGGCTGCCAGGAGACAAGATGGTTGCCAGGTTTCCTCTTCTTAAAATGGCTGCTGGGTCATGTGTTGTTCAGTCAAGATGGCCGCCAGGTTTCCTCTTCTCAAGATGGCTGCCAGGTCACGTGTTAGTCATCAGTTAAGATGGCCACCAGGAGCAAGATGGCCACCAGATTTTCTCCTATTCTTAAGATGTCTGCCGGGTCATGTGACGGTAAGTCAAGATGGCTGTCAAGAGACAAGATGGCCACCAGGCTTCCTCTTCCTGTTAAAATGGCTACCAGGTCACATGTTGGTCAGTTAAGATGGCCGCCAAGAGGCAAGATGGCTGCTAGGATTCCTCTTCCTGTTAAAATGGTTGCCAGGTCACATGTTGGTCAGAGTCAAGATGGCTGCCAGTAGACAAGATGGCCACCAAGTTTTCTCGTTAAGATGGTTGCGGGGTCACACGTTGGTCAGGTTTAAGATGGCCGCCAGGAAACAAGATGGCCACCAGGATTTCTTCTTAAAATGGTTGTCAGGTCACACGTTGGTCAGAGTTAAGATGGCTACTAGAAGACAAGATGGTTGCCAGGCTTTGGCATGTATTCGTGGTCAACATGGCCGCCAGGAATCAAGATGGCTGCCCAGAGTCATGAAAGGCTGGTGGGAGGCAAGATGGCCGCCGCGTTTCTGAGTCTGCTCGTGGCCAAGATGGCCACCAGGTGTCAGAATCAAGATGGTTGCCAAAGGCAAAATGGCCGGCAGGTTCTGGCATCGGCTCGTATTCAAGATGGCTGCCAGGTCACGCGATAACCAGATCAAGATGGACGCTGATAAACAAGATGGCCGCCAGTACACGAATGTTGTCGAGAGGCAAGATGGCCGCCGGGAGTGACAACAGCCACCGGAAGCAAGATGGTCGCTGGTAGAGTCATTGTCAAGATGGCCGTCACCAACGACGTCATCAAGTTTAAAATGGCCACCAGTTGTGATGTCACAAAGTCCAAAATGGCTGCTGGTAATGATGTCACCACATCCAAGATGGCCACCAGCAATGAGGTCACAGTTCCCAACACGAGCTGTCGCTTTAAGATGATGTCACCACGATGGCATGAAATGCAAGATGGCCACCGGAAGTGATGTCATCGATACATTATGTCAGCCATCTTGAATTCACTGTGTCGACCATAGTGAGGTCATGTAGAGGTCACCATGTCAGCCATATTGGGGTCAACCAAAGGTCATCATGTCGGCCATATTGGGGTCAACCAAAGGTCACAGTTTTGGCCATACTGGGGTCAGAGGTCACTGTGTCAGCCATATTGGGGTCAACCACAGGTCAGTGTGTCGGCCATACTGGGGTCAATCAAAGGCCACCATGTCAGCCATATTGGGATCAACTAAAGGTCAACCTGTCAGCCATATTGGGGTCAATAACAGGTCACTGTGTCAGCCATATTGGGGTCAACCAAAGGTCATCGTGTCGACCATATTGGGGTAATCACAGGTCACCATGTCAGCCATATTGGGGTCAACCAAAGGTCACCATGTCAGCCATATTGGGGTCAACTAAAGATCACCGTGTCGGCCATGTTGGGGTCAAAGGTCACCTCCTGAACCAGATTGGAAATACCCAGAGATCACATGACCATCCCCAGGCTGCTGTCAGCCATTTTGTGCCTCATCCAAAGGTCAGCCATTTTGTTCCCCAAACCCAACTGTCGGCCATTTTGTGCCTTAAACCCAAATGTCAGCCATTTTGTGCCCCATCCAACAATCAGCCATTTTGTGCCTTAAACTCAACTGTCGGCCATCTTATGCCCCAAACCAAACAGTCGGCCATTTTGTACCTCAAACCCAACCGACGGCCATTTTGTACCTCATCCAACTGACGGCCATTTTCTGTCTTAAACCCAACCGTCAGCCATCTTAGGCCCCAAACCCAACCGTCAGCCATTTTGTGCCCAATCCATCAATCAACCATTTTATGCCTTAAAGCAAACCATCAGCCATTTTGTGCCCCGTCCAACTGTCAGCCATTTTGTGCCCCAAACCCAACCGTCGGCCATTTTGGGCCTCATCCAAGTTTCAGCCATTTTGTGCCCCAAACCCAACCGTCGGCCATTTTGTGACTCAAACGCAACCGTCGGCCATTTTGGGCCTCATCCAACTTTCAGCCATTTTGTGCCTCAAACCCAACCGTCAGCCATTTTGGGCCCCGTCCAACTGTCAGCCATTTTGTGCCTCAAACGCAACCGTCGGCCATTTTGGGCCTCATCCAACTTTCAGCCATTTTGTGCCCCAAACCCAACCGTCAGCCATCTTAGGCCCCAAACCCAACTGTCGGCCATTTTGTGCCCAATCCATCAATCCGCCATTTTATGCCTTAAACCAAACTGTCGGCCATTTTGGGCCTCGTCCAACTTTCAGCCATTTTGTGACCCAAACCCAACTGTCAGCCATTTTGTGCCCAATCCATCAATCAGCCATTTTGTGCCTCAAAACCAACCGTCAGCCATTTTGGGCCTCATCCAACTTTCAGCCATTTTGTGCCCCAAACCCAACCGTCAGCCATCTTAGGCCCCAAACCCAACTGTCAGCCATTTTGGGTCTCATACAGATTTCAGCCATTTTGTGCCCCAAACCCAACCGTCGGCCATTTTGGGCCTCGTCCAACTGTCAGCCATTTTGTACCTCAAACCCAACCGTCGGCCATTTTGGGCCTCATCCAAGTTTCAGCCATTTTGTGCCCCAAACCCAACCGTCAGCCATTTTGGGTCTCATACAGATTTCAGCCATTTTGTGACTCAAACGCAACCGTCGGCCATTTTGTGCCCAATCCATCAATCCACCATTTTATGCCTTAAACCAAACTGTCGGCCATTTTGTGCCCAATCCATCAATCCGCCATTTTATGCCTTAAACCAAACTGTCGGCCATTTTGTGCCCCGTCCAACTGTCGGCCATTTTGGGCCTCATCCAAATTTCAGCCATTTTGTGCCCCAAACCCAACCATCGGCCATCTTCCCCTCTCCTCCCCCAGCCGCCGCTGCCATCTTGCCTCGCCCGTCACGTCTTGGCCTTCCTCCCCCTCAGCGCCGCCCCCACCCCCGCGGGGGGGTCCTGGGGGGCCGCCCCTCCCCCTCCCTGCACCGGGGCGGCCGCGCAGCGCCGGGGGGGCTGCAGCCGGCGGGGAGGGGCGGCGGCCGAGCCGCGGTGACCGCGGCGCCTCCTCCTGGCCGCCGCCGTCCTGGCCCCTCCCCCGCCTCCCCCGCGCCGCCGCTTGGCCGGGGGTTGGGGGTGGGGCTCCCTCCTCCTGGCCCCTCCCCCGCCCGCGGTGGCCACGCCCTCGTCCCCGCTGTCCTCGGGTGGGCGTGGCCTCCGCCGCGGTTCCCGCTGGAGGGGCGGGGCCAACGGCGCCCCGGGGCGCGCCCGGGTGGTGCGGGGCGGGGTGGGCGTGGCCGGGCGGGGGCTGGGCGGGTTGGACCCCTCCCCTCCCCCTCCCCCACCTTCCCCGGGCGACGCCATCTTGGGCGGGCGCCCCCGGCGGCGTTTCCTGGGCGGGGACTGCCCCGCCCCTCCCCCCGCCCCCGCCCCGCGGACGGGGCGGCCCCGACGCTTCCGCGCCTCCGCGGAGGGGGCGGGGCCGCGCCCCCCAAGATGGCGGCGCCGGCGGGAGCGCGCCCCTCCCCCGCCCAGCAGGCGCCGTTTGGGGGGGCGGCCGCGCCGGCGCTTGGCGGGGGGAGGGGCGGACGACGACGAGGAGGGGGAGGAGGCCGAGGAGGGCGGGGGCGGGGCGGGGCGGGCGGGGTCGCGGGGGCGGCGCCGGGCGCGGGAGGCCCCTCCCCCCGCGGTGGCGGCGGTGGGGGGAGGGGTCTCCAGGACGGTGACGAGCCGGCCCGGCAGCGTCCGCAGCACTTTGGCGGCCGGGCCGGCGCCGCGGCTCTGCCGGATCTCGCTGTCGGCGCTGCGGCGGCGCCGCGGGGGCGGGGCCGGGGGAGGGGCGGGGCTCGGGGAGGGGGAGGGGCGGGGCCGCTCCTCGGGGGTGGGGGAGGGGGGAGGCGGCGGCAGGGAGGGGGGAGGGGGCGGCGGTGACGTCGCAGGGGGAGGGGGGGACGGCGCCGGGTGGGGCGGCGATGACGTCGCGGGGGGAGGCGGCGGTGACGTCACCGGGGGCGGCGATGACGTCACCGGAAGGGGCGGGGTCTCGGGGCGCGGCGGTGACGTCACCACCGCGGGCGGGGGCGGGGAGGGCGGGGGCGTGGCCTGTGGCGGCGATGACGTCACCGGCGCGGGCAGAACCGGCGATGACGTCACTTCCTTTTCCGGCTCCGCCCCCACCTCGGGCGCCGGCGCCGCCGGGACGGGCTGGGCCGCCCCCGATGACGTCGCCGAGGGCGGGGATGATGTCACCGGTGACGTCACGGCCCGCAGGCGCTGGCTGGCGCGCGTCCCCGGCCGCTCGGGGTGGGGGGGGCGGGGCGGGCCCCGGGCCCGGCGCGGTTTCCTCGCCCCCCTGTCCCCTCTGTCCCCTCTGTCCCCTCCCCCCCTGTCGCTCTGAGGCTCCTCCTCCCCGCCCGGAGCCCCTCCCCCCGTCATGGCCGCCGCCCCTCCCCCCGTCATGGCGGCCGCTCCGGGCTCTTCCTCCTCCTCCTCCTCCTCGTCGCCGTCCCGGGGCGGGGGGGGCAGCCGGAAGCGGCCCCCGCCCCCCTTGGCCTGGTCGATGTCCTTGCGGGCGGCCTCCACCTGCTCCTGGGGTGGGGGAGGGGTGGGTGAGACCCCAGACCCAATTGGGGACCCCCAAATTTAAATTAAACCCCTCAAATTTAAATTCAACCACCCAAATTTAAATTGACCCCCAGCAAAATTTTTGGGACATTCCCAGCGCCATTAGAATCTCTATAAACCTCCCCAAATTCCAAATGGACTTTTCCAACCTCTAAACCCATTGGTGAGACCCCAGACCCAATTGGGGACCCCCAAATCTAAATTAAAACCCCCAAATTTGGACTGAACCCCCAAATTTAAATTGATCCCCCCTTGGATTTTTTTGGAGCCTTCCAAGTTAATAAAGAACTCTTTGACACCCCCCCAAATTCCAAATGGACTCTTCCAGCCCTAAACCCTTTGGTGAGACCCCAGACCCAATTGGGCACCCCAAATTTAAACTGAATCCCCCAAATTTAAATTAAACTCCCCAAATTTAAACTGACCTCCCCCAAAGATTATGGGACCTTCCCACACCCAGTAGAACCTGTCTTAAGCCCCCCCCCAAATTCCAAATGGACTCTTCCATCCCCTAAACCCATTGGTGAGACCCCAGACCCAATTGGGGACCCCTGAAATTCAAACTGACCCCTCCAAATTCGAACTGAATCCCCAAATTTAAATTGACTCCCCCCTTGGATTTTTTGGACCATTCCAAGTTAATAAAGAACTCTCTTAACCCCTCTCTAAATTCCAAATGGACTCTTCCAATCCTAAACCCATTGATGAGACCCCAGACCCAATTGGGGACCCCCAAATTTAAAATGAACTCCCCAAATTTAAATTGAACCCCCCAAATTTTAACTGACTCCCCCCAAAATTTTTGGGACATTCCCAAAGCCATTAGGAGTTCTTTGATCTCCCCCCAAATTCCTAATGGACTCTTCCAACTCTAAACCCATTAATGAGACCCCAGACCCAATTGGAAACCCCTAAAATCTAAATTGAACCCCCCAAATTTGAACTAAATCCCCAAATTTAAATTGACCCCCCCTTGGATTTTTTGGACCATTCCAAGTCAATAAAGAACTCTTTTACTCCCCCCCAAATTCCAAATGGATTCTTCCAACCCCTAAACCCATTGGTGAGACCCCAGACCCAGAATTTAAATTGAACCCCAAAATTTAAATTGACTCAAAACTCCTCCAGGACCCCCCCAAAAATTCTTTGGACCCCCAAAAACCCCTCTGAGATCCCCAAAAACCCCCCAGGACCCCCAAAAACCCCCCAGGACCCCCCAAAACTCCTCCAGGACCCCCCAAAACCCCCCAGAACCCCCCCCAAAAATCCACCAAGACCCTCAAAAAACTCCCCAGGACCCCAAAAAATTCCCCAGCACCCCCCTAAAAATTACTCTAGGATGCCTCAAACCCCTCCAAGACCCCCAAAATACCTCAGGACCCCCCAAAAATCTACCAAGAGCCTCCAAAAAACCCAAAAGACCCTCCAAAATCCCCTCAGGACCCCCCAAAACCCCCCAGAACCCCCCCCAAAAATCCACCAAGACCCCCAAAAAACTCCTCAGGACCCCAAAAAATACTCCAGGAGCCCCCCAAACCCCTCTGGGACCCCCCAAAAAACTCCCCAGGACCCCCCAAAAAACCCAAAAGACCCCCACAAAAATCCCCCAGGACCCCCAAAAAACCCCCAAGATCCCTAAAAATTACTCTGAGACTCCCCAAAAATCCCCCAGGACCCCCAAAAAAACCCCCCAGGACCCCCCAAAACTCCTCCAGGACCCCCCAAAACCCCCCAGAACCCCCCCCAAAAATCCACCAAGACCCCCAAAAAACTCCCCAGGACCCCAAAAAATACTCCAGGAGCCCCCCAAACCCCTCTGGGACCCCCCAAAAAACTCCCCAGGACCCTCCAAAAAACCCAAAAGACCCCAAAAAATACTCCAAGACCCCCAAAAAATCCCCCAAGACCCCAAAAAAAACTCCCCACGACCCCCCAAAAAAACCCCCCAAGACCCCTAAAAATTACTCTGAGACTCCCCAAAAATCCCAAAATTCCCCCCAGGACCCTCCCAAAAAATCCCCCAGGACTCCCCAAACTCCTCTGGGATCCCTAAAAATTCCCCAAGACCCCCAAAAATCCACCAAGACCCCCAAAAAACCCCCAAAAAATTCCCCCAGGACCCCCAAAAAAACCCCCAAGAGCCCTAAAAATTACCCTGAAACTCCCCAAAAATCCCCCAAAAATCCCCCAGGACCCCCAAAAATCCCCCAGGACCCCCAAAAATGACTCTGGGACCCCCCCAAACCGCTCTGGGATCCCTAAAAATTCACCAAGACCCCCAAAATACTCCCCAAGACCCCCCACAAAACCCAAAAGACCCCCAAAAAATACCCCAGGACCCCCAAAAAATTCCTCTGGGACCCTCCAAACCCCTCTGGGACTCCCCAAAAAATAACCCAGAATCCCTGAAAAATTCTCTGGGACCCCCCCAGGACCCCCCCAAAATACTCTGGGACCCCCCAAACCCCTCTGGGACCCCCTAAATCCCCCAGGACCCCCAAAAAACTCCCCACGACCCCCCACAAAACCCAAAAGACCCCCAAAAAATACCCCAGGACCCCCAAAAAATCCCCCAGGACCCTCCCAAAAATTACTCTGGGAGCCCCCAAACTCCTCTGGGACCCCCAAAAAATCTACCAAGACTACCAAAAAATTTCCCAAGACCCCCAAAGGTACCCTAGGACCCCCCAAAGAATTCCTCAGGACCCCCAAAAAATACCCCAAAACACCTTAAAACTACTCTGGGACCCCCCCAAAATACGTCAGGACCCCCAAACCCTTTCAGGACCCCCCAAAAATCCACCAAGACCCCTAAAAATTACTCTGGGATCCCCAAAAAATGCCCCAGGACCCCTAAAAATTACCCTGAAACTCCCCAAAAATCCCCCAAAAATCCCCCAGGACCCCCCCAAAAAATCCCCCAGGAACCCCCAAACCCCTCTGGGATCCCTAAAAATTCACCAAGACCCCCAAAATACTCCCCAAGACCCCCCAAAAAACCCAAAAGACCCCCAAAAAATCCCCCAGGACCCCCAAAAAATTCCTCTGGGACCCTCCAAACCCCTCTGGGACCCCCCAAAAAACCCCTCAGGACCCCTTAAAACTACTCTGGGACCCCCCCAAAAATACCTCAGGACCCACCAAACCCCTCTGGGACCCCCCAGAAATCCACCAAGACCCCCAAAAAACCCCAAAAAATCCCCCAGGACCCCCAAAAATCCCCCAAAAATCCCCCAGGACCCCCCAAAAAACCCCAAAGACCCCCCAAAAATCCCCCAGGACCCCCAAAAATGACTCTGGGACCCCCCAAAAATCCACCAAGACCCCCAAAAAAACCCCCAAAAAATACCCCAGGACCCCCCAAAAAACCCCCCAAGAACCCTAAAAATTACCCTGAAACTCCCCAAAAATCCCCCAAAAATCCCCCAGGACCCCCAAAAATCCCACCAGGACCCCCCCAAAAATCCCCCAGGACCCCCAAAAATGACTCTGGGACCCCCCAAACCCCCCAGGACCCCCCAAATCCCCCCAGACCTCGGCCTGTTTCAGCTCCTCCCTGCTGACGTCCTCCAGCGACGCCTCCAGGAAGTTCATGGCGTAGCGCTCGATGGGGGTCAGCTGCAAAGTGGGGAGGGGACTCAGGGGGGGGATTTTGGGGTTTTTTTATGGGGTTTTTGTGAGATATTTATGGGATTTTTGTGGGACTTTTACTGGATTTTTGGGGGAGCTTTATGGGATTTTTACAGAAATGTAATAGGATTTTTGCGAGGTTTTTATAGGATTTTAATGGGATTTTACTCGGATTTTTATGGGGTTTTTATTGGAACTTTACGGGACTTTTATGGGATTTTTGTGGGATTTCTAGGGGGTTTTGTGAGATTTTCATTGGAATTTTGTGGGATTTTCATTGGAATTCTGTGGGATTTTTAGAGGATTCTTATAGGAATTTTGTGGGATTTTTAGGGGGTTTTCCAGGATTTTTAGGGGATTTTATCGGATTTTTGGGGGGTTTTGGTGACATTTTCATGGGATTTTTGTGGGATTTTTATGGGACTTTTACTTGAATTTTGTGGGATATTTAGGGGGTTGTATGGGATTTTTGTGGAGTTTTGGTGACATTTTAACAGGATTTTTGTGGGATTTTTACAGAAATTTTATGGGATTTTTACAGGGCTTTTATAGGATTTTTGTGCAATTTTTATAGGGTCATCATGGGGTTTTTGTGGGATTTTTGTCAGATTTTGATGGGATTTTAATGTGATTTTTACAGCATTTCCCTCATTCCCACACCTGTCCCCAAGTGTGACCCCCCTCACCCAGATATATCTCAGGTGTGTCCCAGGTGTGTGTTACCTGTCCCCAGGTGTGTGTTACCCATCCCAGGTGTGTGTTACCTGTCCCAGGTGTGTCCCAGGTGTGTGTTACCCATCCCAGGTGTGTGTTACCTGTCCCAGGTGTGTGTTACCTGTCCCCAGGTGTGTGTTACCTGTCCCAGGTGTGTGTTACCTGTCCAGGTGTGTGTTACCTGTCCAGGTGTATCCCAGGTGTGTTACCTGTCCCAGTTGTGTCTCAGGTGTGTGTTACCTGTCCCCAGGTGTATCTCAGGTGTATCTCAGGTGTCCCCAGGTGTGTGTTACCTGTCTCAGGTGTGTTACCTGTCCCAGGTGTGTGTTACCTGTCCCAGGTGTATCTCAGGTGTCCCCAGGTGTGTTACCTGTCCCCAGGTGTCCCCAGGTGTGTCCCCAGGTGTATCCCAGGTGTGTGTTACCTGCTCCACCAGTGCCGCGATCTCCTGCTCCGCCTTGCTCAGCTCCTCCCCTGTCCCAGGTGTATCTCAGGTGTATCTCAGGTGTCCCCAGGTGTGTCACCTGTCCCCAGGTGTGTTACCTGTCCCCAGGTGTGTTACCTGTCCCCAGGTGTGTCCCCAGGTGTATCTCAGGTGTGTTACCTGCTCCACCAGCGCGGCGATCTCCTGCTCCGCCTTGCTCAGCCCCTCACCTGTCCCCAGGTGTGTTACCTGTCCCAGGTGTATCCCAGGTGTGTTACCTGTCCCCACGTGTGTGTTACCTGTCCCAGGTGTGTCCCAGGTGTGTGTTACCTGTCCCAGGTGTATCTCAGGTGTATCTCAGGTGTCCCCAGGTGTGTTACCTGTCCCCAGGTGTCCCCAGGTGTCCCCAGGTGTGTTACCTGTCCCCAGGTGTCCCCAGGTGTCCCCAGGTGTGTTACCTGCTCCACCAGCGCGGCGATCTCCTGCTCCGCCTTGCTCAGCCCCTCCCCTGTCCCCAGGTGTGTGTTATCTGTCTCAGGTGTGTCCCCAGGTGTGTCCCCAGGTGTGTGTTGCCTGTCCCCAGGTGTGTTACCTGTTCCACCAGCGCCGCGATCTCCTGCTCCGCCTTGCTCAGCCCCTCCCCTGTCCCAGGTGTGTCCCCAGGTGTGTGTTACCTGTCCCCAGGTGTCCCCAGGTGTGTGTTACCTGTCCCCAGGTGTGTTACCTGTCCCCAGGTGTGTCACCTGTCCCCAGGTGAGTCTCACCTGCTCCACCAGCGCGGCGATCTCCTGCTCCGCCTTGCTCAGCTCCTCCTCGGCCGCCCCTCCCCCGTCCTCGGGGCTCAGGCTCTCGCTGAACTCGGCCATGGCGGCCACGTGCTCCGCCTGGGCCTGCGACGCCGCGCGGATGTCCTCGGGGTCCTCGGCGCCACACAGGGCCTGGGGACATCGGGGACACTCAGGGGACACTCAGGGACATCGGGGACATTGGGGACATTGGACACATTACGGACAATCAATGGACTGGGGACATCGGGGACACTCAGGGGACATTGGGGACATTGGGGACACTGGGGACATTGGGGACATCATGGGGACAGTGGGGACATTGGGGACATTGGGGACATTGGGGACATCATGGGGACAGTGGGGACATTGGGGACAATGTGGGGACATTGGGGACAATCAATGGATTGGGGACATTGGGGACATTGGGGACATTGGGGACACTCAAGGACATTGGGGACATCCAAGGGATTGGGGACACAAATGTCACATTGGCAACACTGAGGACACACAGGGACATTGGGGACACTCGGTGACATTGGGGACATTTGGGACACTCAGACACTGGGGACACAAATGTCACACTGGGGACATTGGGGACATTGGGGACATTGGGGACACTGAAGACACTGGGGACATTGGGGACATCCAAGAGATTTTGGACATTGGGGACATTGGGGACATTTGAGACATCGAAGGGGTTTGGGGACATTGGAGGCACTCAGAGCATTGGGGACATTGGGAACACAAATGTCACATTGGCGACACTGGGGACACTGAGGTCATTCAGGGGACACTGGGGACATTGGGGACATTGGGGACATCAAAGAGATTTGGGGACATTGGGGACATTGGGGACATTGGGGACATCATGAGGACACTGGGGACACTGGGGACACTCAGGCCCCACGTGCTCCGCCTGGGCCTGGGACGCCGCGCGGATGTCCTCGGGGTCCTCGGCGCCACACAGGGCCTGGGGACAGCGGGGACAGTCAGGGGATTGGGGACATTGGGGACATTGGGGACATCCAGGGGATTGGGGACACAAATGTCACATTGGTGACATTGGGCACATTGGCAACAGTCAGGGGATTTGAAGACATTGGGGACACTGGGGACATTCAGGGACATTGGGGACATTGCGGCCACCCAAGCCATGTGGAGACATCTGAGGGATTTGGGGACATTTGGGACATTGGGGACATCAAAGAGATTTGGGGACATTGGAGGCACTCAGAGCATTGGGGACATCGGGAACACAAACGTCACATTGGCAACACTGGGGACACTGAGGAGAATCAGGGGACATTGGGGACATTGGGGACATTGGGGACACTCAGGGACATTGAGGACATTGGGGACATTGGGGACAATCAATGGATTGGGGACATTGGGGACACTGGGGACACAAACGTCACATTGGTGACATTGTGGACGTTGGACACATTAAGGACAATCAATGGATTGGGGACATTGGGGACAATGAGAGGACATTGGGGACATTGAGGGGACATTTGGGACATCGGTGACACTGGGGACATTGGGGACATTGGGGACATCCAGGGGATTTGGGGACATTGGGGACAATCAATGCATTGAGGACATTGGGGACATTGGGGACACTCAGGGACATCCAGGAGATTGGGGACACTCAGGGACATTGGGGACAGTCAGGGGACATTGGGGACAATCAATGGAGTGGGAACATTGGGGACATTCAGGGGACAGTGGGGACACTGAGGACACTGGGGACACTGGAGACAATAAAAGGGACTCTGGGGACACTCAGGGGACGTTGGGGACAATCAATGGGTTGGGGACATTGGAGACAATCAGGGGACATTGAGGACACTGAGGACACTCAGGGACATTGGGGACATTGGAGGCACTCAGAGCATTGGGGACATCGGGGACACAAACATCACATTGGTGACATTGGGGACACTGAGGACAATCAGGGGACACTCAGGGGACATTGGGGACATTGGGGACATTGGGGACATTGGGGACATTGGGGACACTGGGGACATCATGGGGACATTGGGGACACTCAGGGGGTTTGAGGACATTGAGGACATTGGGGACATCCAAGGGATTTGGGGACACTGGGGATAATCAATGCATTGAGGACATTGGGGACACTGGGGACACTCAGGGACATCCAGGACATTGAGGACAATCAATGGATTGGGGACATTGGGGATGTTCAAGGACACTCAGGGACATTGGGGACATCCAAGGGATTGGGAACACAAATGTCACATTGGTGACATTGGGGACATTGGCAACAATCAGGATTTGAAGACATTGAGGACACTGGGGACACTCAGGGACATTGGGGACATTCGGGACACTCAGAGAATTTGGGGACATCATGGGGACATTGGTGACAGTGGGGACATTGGCAACAATCAGGACGTTTGAGGACCTTGAGGACATTGGGGACATCCAAGAAATTTAGGGACACTGGGGACACTGGGGACAATCAATGGATTGGGGACATGGGGACAATCAGGGGATTTGGGGACATTGGGGACTTTGGGGACATTGGGGACTTTGGGGACACTTAGATCCCTGAGAGACGCCGGTGACATTTGACCTCACCCAATCCATTTGGGGACATTTGGTGACACCGCCCCTTCCCCCAGGTGTGTCCCCAGGTGTGCCCAGGTGTCCCCAGCTGTCCCCAGGTGTGTCCCATCTGTCCCCAGGTGTCCCCAGGTGTCCCCAGGTGTCCCCAGCTGTCCCCAGGTGTATCCAGCTGTCCCCAGGTGTCCCCCCAGGTGTCCCTCACCTGCTCCAGGATGTCCCCCAGCTGTCCCCAGGTGTGTCCCCAGGTGTCCCCAGGTATCCCCAGGTGTGTCCCCAGCTGTCCCCAGCTGTCCCAGGTATGTCCCCATCTGTCCCCAGCTGTCCCCAGCTGTCCCCAGGTGTCCCTCACCTGCTCCAGGATGTGCGTCCTCCTGGTGGCCGCGGGGTCCTCGTCGTCCTCGTCCTTGTCGGCGCTGTCCCCGCCGTCCTTGTCCCCGTTCCTGTCCCCTCTGTCCCCGTTCCTGTCCCCTCTGTCGTTCCTGTCCCCGTTTTTGTCATTTTTGTCATTTTTGTCCCCATTTTTGTCGTTGTTGTTCCTGTCGCCGTCGCCGTCGCGCTCCCGCGGGGGCTCCTCGGGCGCCATGTCGAACAGCTCGCGGATGGTTTGCTGGGGAGAGACAGCGGGGTCACCTGGGCACACCTGGGCGCACCTGGGGGCACCTGGGCACACCTGAGATACACCTGGGCACACCTGGGGGCATCTGAGATACACCTGGGTACACCTGGGATACACCTGGGGACATCTGGGGACACCTGGGCACACGTGGGATACACCTGGGGACATCTGGGGACACCTGGGCACACCTGGGATACACCTGGGGACATCTGGATACACCTGAGCCTCATCTGCACACACCTGGGTTACCTGGGCACACCTGGGGCACCTGGGGACACCTGGGGGCATCTGGGGACACCTGGGGACACCTGGGTTACCTACCTGGGGACACCTGGGGACACCTGGGGGCACTTGGGAATCACCTGGGCACACCTGGGGACACCTGGGATACACCTGGGACACACCTGGGGGCACCTGGGGACATCTGAGATACACCTGGGTTACACCTGGGCACACCTGAGACACACCTGGGGTACCTGGGATACACCTGGGCACACCTGGGCACAGCTGGGCACACCTGGGATACACCTGAGATACACCTGAACCTCATCTGCACACACCTGGGTTACCTGGGGGCACCTGGGGAACACCTGGGGGCACCTGAACACACCTGAGATACACCTGAACACGCCTGCACACACCTAGGACACACCTGGGATACACCTGAGCCTCACCTAGGATACACCTGAACTCACCTGGACACAGCTGAGCCTCACCTGGGCACACCTGAGCCTCACCTGGACACCCCCAAACCTCACCTGAAACCCCTCAAACCCCACCTGGACACACCTGAACTCACCTGAGCCTCACCTGAACCTATCTGGACACACCTGAGCCTCACCTGAAACCCCTCAAACCCTACCTGGACACACCTGAACTAACCTGGACATCCCAAACCTTACCTGAACCCACCAGAGCCTCACCTGGGCACACCTGAGCCCCACCTGGACACAGCTGAGCTCACCTGAAACCCCTCAAGTCCCACGTGAACACACCTGAGCCTCATCTGGACACCCCAAACCACACCTGGGCACACCTGAGCCTCACCTGAAACCCCTCAAACCCTATCTGGACACACCTGAACTCACCTGGACACCCCAAACCTCACCTGAGGCTCACCTGAGGCTCACCTGAACCCACCAGAGCCTCACCTGGACACACCTGAACCCACCTGGACACCCCAAACCTCACCTGGGCACACCTAAGCCTCACCTGAACACACCTGAACCCACCTCAGCCTGACCTGGACACTTGAGCCTCACCTGGGCATCCCCAAACCTCACCTGAAACCCTTCAAACCCCATCTGGACACACCTGAGTCTCACCTGGACACACCTGAGCCTCACTTGGGCACTCCCAAACCTCACCTGAACCCACCTGAACCCACCTGAGCCTCACCTGAGCCTCACCTGGACACACCTGAGCCTCACCTGGACACCCCAAACCTCACCTGGACACCCACAAAACTCACCTGAGCCTCACCTGAACCCACCTGGACACACCTGAGCCTCACCTGAAACCATCTAAGCCTCACCTGGACACACCTGGACACACCTGAGCCTCACCTGGGCACACCTGGACACCCCTAAACCCCACCTGGGCACCCCAAACCTCACCTGAAACCCCTCAAACCCCACCTGAACACACCTGGACCCACCTGGGCACACCTGAGCCTCACCTGGACACACCTGGGCATACCTGGGCAGACCTGAGCCTTACCTGAACACACCTGGACCCACCTGGGCACACCTGAGCCTTACCTGGACACCCTCAAAAACCTGCCTGAACCCACCTGGACACCCCAAACCTCACCTGGGCACACCTGAACCCACCTGAGCACATCTGAATCCCACCTGGACACACCTGAGCCTCACCTGGAACCCCTCAAACCTCACTTGGGCACCCCAAATCTCACCTGGACACACCTGAGCCTCACCTGAACACACTTGAACCTCATCTGAGCCCATCTAACCCTCACCTGGACACACCTGAACTCACCTGGACACAACTGGACACACCTGAAGTTCACCTGAAACCCCTCAAACCTCACCTGGACACACCTGAACACACCTGAGCCTGACCTGAACCCATCTGAAACCATCTAAGCCTCACCTGGACACACCTGAGTCTCACCTGGACTGACCTAAACACACCTGAACCCACCTGAAGCCACCTGGACACACCTGAGCCTCACCTGAAACCCCTCAAACCTCACCTGCCCCTCACCTGAAACCCCTCAAACCCCACCTGAGCCCTCTCAAACCCCACCTGCCCCCCACCTGCCCCTCACCTGCCCCCCTGTCCCCCCCCCTGCCCCGTGGGGCTCACCTGAGCTCACCTGGACACACCTGCCCACGCCCCCCGCCCCGCGGGGCTCACCTGCGCTCACCTGTTTGAAGTAGGCCGTGGTGAAGTTGCCGCCCTCGATGGCCATGTCCCCCAGGAGGCGCTTCTGGTTCGCCTTCTTCAGGATGTTCTCCTCGACGGTGCGCTCGCTGATCAACCTGCACAGGTGAGACAGGTGAGACAGGTGAGATCAGACAGGTGAGAGACAGGTAACACAGGTAACACAGGTAACACAGGTAACACAGGTACGGCCGTGTCCCCCAGGAGGCGCTTCTGGTTCGCCTTCTTCAGGATGTTCTCCTCGACGGTGCGCTCGCTGATCAACCTGCACAGGTGAGACAGACAGGTGAGACAGGTGAGACAGGTGAGACACAGGTGAGACAGGTGAGACAGGTGAGACACAGGTGAGACACAGGTAACACAGGTATGGCCATGTCCCCCAGGAGGCGCTTCTGGTTCGCCTTCTTCAGGATGTTCTCCTCGACCGTGCGCTCGCTGATCAACCTGCACAGGTGAGATACAGGTGAGATAGACAGGTGAGATCAGACAGGTGAGACACAGGTGAGACAGGTGAGACAGGTGAGACACAGGTGAGACAGGTGAGGCACACGGACAGGTGAGATACAGGTAAGATCAAACTGGTCAGGCTGTAAATGAACTCCAGGTGACACAGGTGAGCTCCAGGTAACACAGGTGAGCTCAGAACTCCCAAACACCTGCACAGGTGAGCTCCAGGTTCAACAGGTGAGCTCCAGGTAACACAGGTGATCTCCCAACTCCCAAATCCCTGCACAGGTGAGCTCCAGGTAACACAGGTGAGCTCCAAACTCCCAGATAATCACAGAGGTGAGTTTCAGGTAACACAGGTAACACAGGTAAGCCCATAACTTCCAAGCACTTGCACAGGTGAACTTCAAACCACCCCAGAACCCCCCAGGTAACCCTCTCCAAGCCAGGTGAGCTCACCTGTAGATGTGCACGTCGCGGGTCTGGCCGATGCGGTGACACCTGTCCTGCGCCTGCCCAGCTAACCCCGCCCAGGTACCCAAACACCTGCACAGGTGAGCTCTGAACTGCACAGGTGAGCTCAGAACTCCCAAACACCTGCACAGGTGAGCTCTGGGTAACACAGGTGAGCTCCAGGTAACACAGGTGAGCTCAGAACTCCCAAACAACACCTCAGACAAACCCCAAACCACTCCAGAACCCCCCAGGTAACCCCCCCCAAGCCAGGTGAGCTCACCTGTAGATGTGCACGTCGCGGGTCTGGCCGATGCGGTGACACCTGTCCTGTACCTGCCCAGGTAACCCCGCCCAGGTACCCAAACACCTGCACAGGTGAGCTCTGAGCTGCACAGGTGAGCTCCAGGTAACACAGGTGAGCTCCAGGTAACACAGGTGAGCTCTGAGCTGCTCAGGTGAGCTCCGGGTAACACAGGTGAGCTCTGAGCTGCACAGGTGAGCTCCAGGTAACACAGGTGAGCTCCCAGGTAACTCAGGTGAGCTCCAGGTAACACAGGTGAGCTCTGAGCTGCACAGGTGAGCTCCCAGGTAACACAGGTGAGCTCCAGATAACACAGGTGAGCTCCAGGTGACACAGGTGAGCTCCAGGTAACACAGGTGAGCTCAGAACTCCCAAACACCTGCACAGGTGAGCTCCAGGTCACACAGGTGAGCTCCAGGTAACACAGGTGAGCTCCAAACTCCCAAACATCTGCACAGGTGAGCTCCAGGTAACACAGGTGAGCTCCAAACTCCCAGATAATCACACAGGTGAACTTCAAACCACCAACAAACCACCCAGGTGAGCTCCCAGGTAACACAGGTAAGCCCATAACTCCCAAATAATGACTCAGGTGAGCCCCAAATGACCCCAGACCCATCCAGGTAACCCCCCCCAGGTGTGTGAGCTCACCTGTAGATGTGCACGTCGCGGGTCTGGCCGATGCGGTGACACCTGTCCTGCGCCTGCGCGTCCATGGTGGGGTTCCAGTCCGAGTCGTAGAACACCACCGTGTCCGCCCCCGCCAGGTTGACGCCGACGCCGCCCGAGCGCGTCGAGAGGATGAAGCAGAAAATTCGCTTGTCGGCGTTGAAGCGCTCCATGAGGGCCTGCAACGGACAGGTGAGGGGGGGAGATACACCTGAGCACACCTGGGCACACCTGGGCACACCTGAGATAACTGGGGAGTACCTGGGAGTAACCCTGGTACACCTGTGACACACCTGAGTACACCTGAGATACCTGAGGAATACCTGGGAGTGACTCTGACACACCTGGGCACACCTGGGAGTGACCTGGGGACACCTGAGCACACCTGAGATACCTGAGGAATACCTGGGAGTGACTCTGACGCACCTGGGACACACCTGAGCACACCTGGGAATGATCCTGGCACACCTGAGCACACCTGGGTACAGCTGGGAGTGACCTGGGGACACCTGGGAATGTCCTGGGCACACCTGAGAGTGACCTGGGCACACCTGGGACACACCTGGGATACACCTGAGATAGCTGGGACACACCTGGGGAATACCTGGGAATGATCCTGGCACACCTGAGCACACCTGGGCACACCTGGGCACACCTGGGAATGATCCTGGCACACTTGGGATACACCTGAGATACCTGGGGAACACCTGGGAGTGACCCTGGTACACCTGGGACACAACTGAGCACACCTGGCCACACCTGGGGACACCTGAGCACACCTGGGACACACCTGAGTACACCTGAGATACCTGGGGAATACCTGGGAATGACTCTGGCACACGTGGGACACACCTGGGGGACACCTGGGGACACCTGGGAGTGACCTGGGGACAACTGGGCACACCTTAAACCACACCCAGGTGTGTCCCAGGTGTCTCTAACCACACCCAGGTGTGTCCCAGGTATCTCTAACTGTCCCCAGGTGTGTCCCAGGTGTCTCTAACTGTCCCCAGGTGTGTCCCAGGTGTATCCCAGGTGTCTCTAACTGTCCCCAGGTGTGTCCCAGGTGTCTCTAACCACACCCAGGTGTGTCCCAGGTGTGTCCCAGGTGTGTGTGACCCCCCCCAGGGCTCACCTGTCTCTGCTCGACGCGGCTGGAGCCGTCCAGGCGCAGGTAGATGTGTACCCAGGTGTGTCCCAGGTGTGTCCCAGGTGTCTCTAACCCTGCCCAGGTGTGTCCAGGTGTGTCCCAGGTGTGTCCCAGGTGTCTCTAACCCTGCCCAGGTGTGTCCCAGGTGTCTCTAACCCAGCTCAGGTGTGTCCCAGGTGTCTCTAACCACACCCAGGTGTGTCCCAGGTGTCTCTAACCACACCCAGGTGTGTCCCAGGTGTCTCTGACTGTCCCCAGGTGTACCCAGGTATAGCCAGGTGTGTCCCAGGTGTGTCCCAGGTGTCTCTAACCACACCCAGGTGTGTCCCAGGTGTGTCCCAGGTGTCTGTGACCCCACTCAGGTGTGTCCCAGGTGTGTCCCAGGTGTGTGTGACCCCCCCCAGGGCTCACCTGTCTCTGCTCGACGCGGGTGGAACTGTCCAGGCGCAGGTAGATGTGTGCTCAGGTGTGTCCCAGGTGTGTCCCAGGTGTCTCTAACCCAGCTCAGGTGTGTCCCAGGTGTCTGTGACCCTGCTCAGGTGTGTCCCAGGTGTCTCTAACCCTGCCCAGGTGTGTCCCAGGTGTCTCTAACCCTGCCCAGGTGTGTCCCAGGTGTATCCAGGTGTATCCCAGGTGTCTCTAGCTGTCCCCAGGTGTGTCCCAGATGTCTGTGACCGCCCCCCCAGGTCTCACCTGTCTCTGCTCGACGCGGGTGGAGCCGTCCAGGCGCAGGTAGACGTGTGCTCAGGTGTGTCCCAGGTGTACCCAGGTGTGTCCCAGGTGTGTCCCAGCCCCACCCAGGTGTTGAGGGCTCACCTGTCTCTGCTCGACGCGGGTGGAGCCGTCCAGGCGCAGGTAGATGTGTGCTCAGGTGTGTCCCAGGTGTGTCCCAGGTGTGTGTGACCCCCCCCAGGGCTCACCTGTCTCTGCTCGACGCGGGTGGAGCCGTCCAGGCGCAGGTAGACGTGTGCTCAGGTGTGTCCCAGGTGTGTCCAGGTGCATCCCAGGTATCTCTAACTGTCCCCAGGTGTGTCCCAGGTGTGTGTGACCCCCCCCCAGGGCTCACCTGTCTCTGCTCGACGCGGGTGGAGCCGTCCAGGCGCAGGTAGATGTGGCCGTGGAAGGTGAGGAAGCGCTCGAGCACGTCGAGCATGCGTGTCATCTGCGTGAAGATCAACACGCGGTGCCCGCCCGCGCGGAGCCGCCGCAGCAGCACGTCCAGGGCCTGCAGCTTACCTGGGACAGGTGAGGGACAGACAGGTGAGATACAGACAGGTGAGGGACAGGTGAGACACAGGTGAGACACAGGTGAGACACAGGTGAGACAGGTGAGACAGGTGAGACACAGGTGAGACAGGTGAGACACAGGTGAGACACAGGTGAGACAGGTGAGACACAGGTGAGACAGGTGAGACAGGTGAGACACAGGTGAGACAGGTGAGACACAGGTGACACTGTGGTGACACTGAGGGACATTAAAGGACACCAGGGTGGCACCTCCCCACCCCCACAGTCACTGACCCCAATGTCCCCAACCCCCTCAAATGTCCCCAAATGTCCGAAATCCCCCCAATGTCCCAAATCTCCCCAACTCCCTTAAGTGTCCCCAATCCCCCACGATGTCCCCAGTGTCCCCAATGTCCCCAGATGTCCCCAATCCCCCCAAGTGTCCCCAATCCCCTGGATGTCCCCAAGTGTCCTCAGTGTCCTCAAATGTCCCCAATGCCCCCAACGACCCCAATGTCCCCAGACCCCCCAGAGTCCCCAATATCCCCAAATGTCCCCAATCCCCTCAATGTCCCCAAATGTCCCCAATCCCCTCAACGTCCCCAAATCTCCCCAACTCCCTCAAGTGTCCCCAACCCTCCTCAATGTCCCTATATGTCCCCAATATCCCAAATGTCCCCAATGTCCTGAATCTCCCCAATGTTCCCAATTGCCAAAACATCCCCAATCCCCCCCGAGGTCTCTGATGTCCCCAATGTCCCCAATCCCCTGGATGTCCCCAAATCCCATCAATGTCCCCAATGTCCCCAAACCCCCTCAGTGTTCCCAAATCCCCTGGATGTCCCCAATGTCCCCAAATATCCCCAAGTGTCCCCAATCCCCTCAATGTCCCCAAATCTCCCTCATGTCCCCAATTCCCCAAATCTCCCCACTGCCCCCAATGTCCCCAATGTCCCCAATCCCCCCGATGTCCCCAATGGCCCCCAACTGCCAAAACATCCCCGAACGCCCCCAATGTCCCCAATGTCCCCAATGTTCCCAAATGTCTCCAAACCTCTCTCATGTCCCCAATCCCCCCAATCCTCTCAATGTCCCCAATGTCCCCCAGTGTCCCCAAATCCCCCAAATGTCCCCAAACCCCCCTGGATGCCCCCTCAATGTCCCCAATCCTCTCAATGTCCCCAATGTCCTCTCAATGTCCCCAGTCCCCCCAATCCCCATAATGTCCCCAAACCTCCCTCATGTCCCCAATCCCCCCAATCTTCTGAATGTCCCCAATGTCCCCAATGTCCCCTAAATGTCCCCAAACCCCCCTGGATGTCCCCACTGTCCCCAATCCTCTCAATGTCCCCAATGTCCCCAATGTCCCCTAAATGTCCCCAACCCCCCTGGATGTCCCCAATGTTCCCATTGCTCCCAAATGGCCCCAAATGTCCCCAAACCCTACCAATGTCCCCAAATCCCCCAAAGTCCCCAAATGTCCCCAATCCCCTCAATGTCCCCAATGTCCCCAATCCCCTGGATGTCCCCAAATCCCCCCAATGTCCCCAATGTCCCCAATCCCCTCAATGTCCCTGGATGTCCCCAATGTCCCCAATGTCCCCAAATCCTCCAATCCCCAAAATGTCCCCAAACCCTCCCAATCCCCCCAATCCCCTCAATCCCCCCAATGTCCCCAAATCCCCAAATGTCCCCAAATCCCCCCAATGTCCCCAACCCCAGGGGTGTCCCCGCCTACCGCAGTCGTACTGCACCAGCCGTGGATCAGGGAAATGGGTCCGGGGTCCCTCGAGGACCCCCCCGAGGTGCCCCCCGCGCTGCCTGAGCTCCTCGCGCAGCTGCTGCTCCAGGCGCTGCCGCTGCCGCTGCGCCCAGGGCGGGGGGCGGGCGCTGTGCAGGGACACCCCCCGCGAGGCCACCGCCGGCACGGCCACCAGGAACCTGGGGGGGGACAGAAACGGGGGGGTGGCACCTTGGGGACACTCCCAGAGGTGTTGGGAACCCCCCCATGGGGATGTTGGAACGGTCCAGAGTTCCTGGATCCCCCCCTAAAGAGACTTGGATTAGTCCATGAGGACACTCCCCGCGAGGCCACCGCGGGTACGGCCACCAGGAACCTGGGGGGGGGCAGAAACAGGGGGGTGGCACCTTGGGGACAATGCCAGAGGTGTTGGGAACCCCCCCATGGGGACATGGAACAGTCCAGAGTTTCTGGATCCCCCCCTAAAGAGACTTGGATTCGTCCATGGGGACATTGGGGACAATCCTGGGGGCACTGGGACCCCCCCATGGGGATGTGGAAGAGTCCAAAGCTTCTGGATCCCCCTGTAAAGAGACTTGGATTAGTCCATGGTGACATTGAGGACACTCCCGGGGACATGGAAGTGACACCAGGAACCTGGGGGGACACGGACACGGGGGGGTGGCACCTTGGGGACAATCCCAGAGGTGTTGGGACACCCTCATGGGGATGTTGGAACGGTCCAGAGTTCCTGGATCCCCCCTAAAGAGACTTGGGTTAGTCCGTGGGGACTTTGGGGACAGGCCTGGGGACACTGGGACCCCCCCATGGGGATGTGGAACAGTCCAGAGTTCCTGGATTTCCCCCCATGGGGACGTTGGAACGGTCCAGAGTTCCTGGATCCCCCCCTAAAGAGACTTGGATTAGTCCATGGGGACATGGAAGTGTCACCAGGAACCTGGGGGGACACAAAAATGGGGGGGTGGCACCTTGGGGACAATGCTGGGGACACTGGGACCCCCCCATGGGGATGCTGGAATGGTCCAGAGTTCCTGGATCCCCCTGTAAAGAGACTTGGATTAGTCCATGGTGACATTGGGGACACCCCTGGGGACATGGAAGTGACACCAGGAACCTGAGGAAGGGCAGAAATGGGGGGGTGGAACCTTGGGGACAATCCTGGGGACACCTGGAACCCGCCATGGGTACATTGGAACGGTCCAGAGTTCCTGGATCACTCCTAAAGAGACTTGGATTAGTCCGTGGGGACGTGGAAGTGTCACCAGGAACCTGGGGGGGGCAGAAACCGGGGGGTGGCACCTTGGGGACAATGCCAGAGGTGTTGGGAACCCCCCCACGGGGACATGGAACAGTCCAGAGTTCCTGGATCCCCCCCTAAAGAGACTTGGATTAGTCCATGGTGATATTGGGGACACTCCTGGGGACATGGAAGTGCCACCAGGAACCTGAGGGGACACAAAAACGGGGGGGTGACACCTTGGGGACACTCCCAGAGGTGTTGGGAACCCCCCATGGGGATGTTGGAACGGTCCAGAGTTCCTGGATCCCCCCGTAAAGAGACTTGGATCAGTCCGTAGGGACATTGGGGACAGTCCTGGGGGCACTGGGACACCCCCATGGGGACATGGAACGGTCCAAGGTTCCTGGATCCCCCCCTAAAGTCACTTGGACTCATCCTTGGGGACACTGGGGACATGGGGACACCCCAGAATGGGGGGGTGGAACCTTGGGGACAATCCTGGGGACACCAGGAACCCCCCCATGGGGATGTGGAAGAGTCCAAAGCTTCTGGATCCCCCTGTAAAGAGACTTGGATTAGTCCATGGTGACATTGGGGACACTCCTGGGGACATGGAAGTGCCACCAGGAACCTGGAGGGACATGGACACGGGGGGGTGGCACCTTGGGGACAGGCCTGGGGGCACTAGAACCCCCCCCATTGGGACATGGAACTGTCCAGAGTTCCTGGATCCCCCCCCTGGAATGACTTGGACTCGTCCATTGCGAAAAATCGCCAAAAATTTAAAAAAAAAAAAAAAATCAGGAAAAAATTGCAAAAAATAGTAAAAAAATCCTATGAAAAAATCCCAAAAAATCCCCAAAAAATTTTTAAAAAATCCCTAAAAAATCCCTAAAAAATTACATAAAAATCCCTAAAAAAATCCTGAAAAATTACCAAAAAAAATCCCTAAAAAAATCTTAAAATAATCCCCTAAAAAATCCCCAAAATACCCTAAAAAAATACCTAAAAAAAAAAAAAAAACCCAAATTACAGTAATTTCACGCCCACAAGGCGCACCGGACTCTCAGCCGCACTTCCGGGTTAGGGAAAAAATTTGAGTCCAAAGGGTGCGGCTTATAGCCGTGAAATTACGGTAATGCCAAAAAATCTCCTAAAAAAAAATCCTTAAATAATCCCCAAAAAAATACCCTAAAAATCCTAAAAAAATACCTAAAAAATCCTAAAATATTCCCCTAAAAATCCCCAAAAAAATTCCAAAAAAATTCCCCAAAATATTCCAAAAACATCTCATAAAAACAAAAAAAATCCCCTAAAAATCCTAAAAAAATCCTAAAAAAATGCCTAAAAAACTCCCGAAAAGCCCTTAAAAATTACCAAAAAATTTTCTAAACATGCTAAAAAAATCCTTAAAAAATCCCGAAAATTCCCAAAAAAATCCCCCAAAAATTATCTAAAAGTTCTCTAAAAATTCCGCAAAAATCCGTAAAAAAATCCTAAAAAATTCCTAAAAAAATCCCAAAAAATTCCCAAAAAATACCAAAAAAATTGCCAAAAAAATCCTAAAAATCCTCTAAAAACCCTCTAAAAAACCCCGCAAAAATCCCAAAAAAATCCAAAAAATCCTTAAAAATTCCTAAAAAAATAAAAAAAATTCCTAAAAAATGTGAAAAAACCCTTAAAAATTACCAAAATAATGCCAGAAAAATAAAAAAATCCCCCAAAAAGCCTCTAAAAACCCTCTAAAAAAATCCCTCAAAAACCCTAAAAAAATCCTTAAAAAGTACCAAAAATATCCTTAAAAAAATAGCCAAAAAATCCCTAGAAAATCCCTAAAAGTCCTTTAAAAACCCTAAAAAAATCCAAAAAAATCCACAAAAATTATCTAAAAAATCCCCTGAAATTCCCTAAATAATCCCAAAAAAATCTCTAAAAAAATCCCAAAAATACCCTGAAAAAATCCTAACAATTCACAAAAAAACCCAAAAAAATCCAAAAAAATCCCTAAAAAATCCCAATAAATCAAAAAAGTTCCCCCAAAAAATCCTAAAAAAATCTTTAAAAATTCCAAAAAAACCCTTAAAAAATCCTTTAAAAATCCCTAAAAAATCCCTAAAAAATTCTAAAATAATCCCCTAAAATTTCCCAAAAAATGCCCTAAAAATCCTTTAAAAATCCTTTAAAAATTTACAAAAAACCATAAAAAAATCCAGAAAAATCCTTAAAAATTACCAAAAAACTCCTCAAAAAATCCCCAAATCATCCTAAAAAAGACCCTAAAAATCCTCTAAAAAATCCTAAAAAAAATCCCAAAGTAATCCCAGAAAAATCTCCAAAAAAATTCTAAAAAAACCTCTTAAAATTACCAAAAAAAATTCCCCAAAAATAAAACAAAATCCTAAAAAAACCCCTAAAGAATCCTTTAAAAATCTTAAAAAAAAATCCCCAAAAAATCCCTAAAACTCCTCTAAAAATCTCATTAAAATCCTCTAAAAAATCCTAAAAAAAAGCTTTAAAATTACCAAAAAAATTCCCACAAAATCCTAAAAAATGCTCCTAAAAATCTAAAGAAAATCCTTAAATTTACCAAAAAAATCCCCAAAAAAATCCTTAAACATTACCAAAAAAATCCTATAAATTCCCAAAAAATCCTAAAAAAAATCACCAAAAAAATCCCCAAAAAACCCTTAAAATTCACAAAAAAACCCTTAAAATTCTCAAAAAAACCCCAAAAAAATCCCTAAAAATTTCCTAAAAAATGCTAAAGAAATCCTTAAAAATTACCTAAAAAATCCAAAAAAAATCAAAACAAAAACCTAAAAAATCCCAAAAAAATGCTAAAAAAATACCAAAAAAATCCCAAAAAATTCCTAAAAATTAAAAATAAATTCCAGAAGTTTCCTCACCTGTCGAGGATGGGTTTCATCTGCTGGAGGCGCTGCGGGGGCGCGAGCACGGCGCTGTCCAGGGCCCCTCCCCGGTGCTGTGTGTGTAGTTGATTGTGGGGCAGGGTGAGGAAGGCCAGCACCTCGGTGCCGTACACGGGGCTGAGCCCCAAAAACACCCCAAAAAATCCCTAAAAAATCCTGAAATAATCCCTAAAAAAATCCCCCAAAAATTCCTAAATTACCGTAATTTCACGAGCATAAAGCGCACCGGATTCTCAGCCGCACTTCCGGGTTCGGTCAAAGGGTGCGTCTTATAGTCGTGAAATTACGGTAATTCCTAAAAAAATCCCCTAAAAAATTACCAAAAAAATCCCAAAAATATTCTAAAAAAATCCCTAAAAAAACCCTAAAAATCCTCTAAAAAATCCCTAAAAAATCCTTTAAAAATCTTAAAAAAAAAATCCCAAAAAATTCCCTAAAACTCCTCTAAAAATCTCATTAAAATCCTCTAAAAAATCCTAAAAAAAACCTTAAAAATGACCAAAAAAATTCCCGCAAAATCCTAAAAAATGCTCCTAAAAATCTAAAAAAAATCCTTAAATTTACCAAAAAAATCCCAAAAGAATCCCAAAAAAATCCCCAAAAAATCCTTAAACATTACCAAAAAAATCCTATAAATTCCAAAATAATCCTAAAAAAAATTACCAAAAAATCCCCAAAAAATCCTTGAAATTCACCAAAAAATCCAAAAAAATCGAAAAAAAAATCCCAAAAAAATCCCTAAAAACTCCTAAAAAAAATAAATAAAATTCCTAAAAAAATCCTAAAAAAATCTTTAGAACTTATCAAAAAAATTCCAAAAAAATCCTTAAAAATTACCAAAAAAATCTCAAAAAATCCCTAAAAAATCCTAAAATAATCCCCAAAAAATCCTAAAAAAATGCCCAAAAAATCCCTCCAAAAATCCCGAAAAAATCCAAAAAAATCCAAAAAAATGCCCAAAAAATCCCTAAAAACTACCAAAAAAATTCCAAAAGATCCCTAAAAAATCCTAAAAAAATCCCCAAGAAATCCTCAAAAATCCTAAAAAAATCACTAAAAAAAACCCCAAAAAATCATAAAAAATCAGAAATAAATCACAAAAAGAATCAAAAAAAATCCCAAAAAATCCTAAAAAATTAATAATAAATTCCAGAAGTTTCCTCACCTGTCGAGGATGGGTTTCATCTGCTGGAGGCGCTGCGGGGGCGCGAGCACGGCGCTGTCCAGGGCCCCTCCCTGTGGCTGTAGTTGATTGTGGGGCAGGGTGAGGAAGGCCAGCACCTCGGTGCCGTACACGGGGCTGAGGCCGCAGCGCAGCTCGTTCAGCCGCAGGAGCCGCTCCAGGCGCTCGGCCCGGCCCCGAGCCCGCCGCGATTCCAGGGATTCCTGCGGGGGAAAAACGGGGAGAGGGGTTGGGAATGAGGGGAAAAAAATCCGGGGGAAATCTGATTTAATATGAGCAAAATGTCCCCAAAAATCGCGTTAAAAATGAGCGAAGTCGACACTAAAATCGAATTAAAATGGTCAAAATCTGCACTAAAATTTGTCCTAAAATATCCAAAAATGGTCCCAAATTTGAGGGAATTTTGGGCATTATAGAGAAAAAATTAGGAAAAAATTTGAAGAAAATCTGACTTAAAATGAGAAAAAAATGCCTAAAAATCGCATTAAAAATGGGTAAAATCAGAGCTAAAATCAAATTTAAAATGGTCAAAAACAGCCCCAAATTTGAGGAAATTTTGGGCATTACAGTGAAAAAAATTAGGAATAATTTGGGAAAAAAATTGGGGAAAATCAGATTTAAAATGGAAAAAAAATTCCCAAAAATCGCATTAAAAATGGGTAAAATTTCGACTAAAATCGAATTTAAATGGTCCTAAAAATCTTAAAAGCTGCCCTAAAATACCCAAAAATGGCTCCAAATTTGAGAAAATTTTAAAGACTTTTGGGGAAAAAAAAAGTGAGAAAAATTTGGGTAAAATTTTATTTAAAATGGGCAAAAAATCCCAAAAAATCGCATTGGAAATGGGTAAAATCTGCCCCAAAATACCCAAAAATGGCCCCAAATTTCAGGAAATTTTAGGGATTATGGGAGAAAAATTGGGAAAAAATTGGGAAAAAAATTGGGGAAAATCTGACTAAAAATGAGCAAAAAAAGACCAAAAATCGCATTAAAAATGGGTAAAATCTGTGCCAAAATTGAATTAAAAATGGCCAAAAATGGCCACAAATTTGAAGAAATTTTAGGGATTCCTGAGGGGAAAAAGGGGGAGAGGGGTTGGCAATGAGGGGAAAAAAACTGGGGGGAAATCTGAATAAAAATGAGGAAAATATCCCCAAAAATCGCATTAAAAATGAGCGAAATCGGCACTAAGATTGCTCTAAAAGTGACCAAAATCTGCACTAAAATGGCCAAAAATGGTCCCAAATTTCAGGAAATTTTAGGGATTATTGGGGAAAAATTGGGAAGAAATTGGGAAGAAATCTGGGGGAAATCTGACTAAAAATGAGCAAAATATCCCCAAAAATCGCATTGAAAATGAGTGAAATTGGCACTAAGATCGCTCTAAAAGTGACCAAAATCTGCACTAAAATACCAAAAAATGGCCCCAAATTTCAGGAAATTTTAGAGATTATTGGGGAAAAATTGGGAAAAAATTTGAAATGACTTGAAATGAGCAAAAAATGGCCAAAAATCACATTGAAAATGGGTAAAATCTGCACTAAATAAGAATTAAAAATGGCCCTAAAAATCCTAAAAGCTGCACTAAAATACCCAAAAATGACCCCAAATTCAGGGAAATTTTGGGGATTATAGAAGAAAAATCGGGAAAAAAAATGGGAGAAAATCCGAGTTAATATGAGAAAACAAATGGGCAAAAATCGCATTAAAAATGGACAAATTTGGTGCTAAAATCGCTCTAAAAATGAGCAAAATCTGCACAAAATGTGCATTAAAAACCCCAAAAATGGATCCAAATCCAGGGAAGTTTTTGGGTATTATAGGAAAAAAAATTGGCAAAAAATCCAGTAAGAATCTGACTTGAAATGAGAAAAAAAATGGCTAAAAATTGTGTTAAAAATGGGTAAAATCTGCACTAAAATCACAACAAAAATGAGCAAAATCTGCCCTAAAATACCCAAAAATGGCCCCAAATTCAGGGAAATTTTTTCATCCGATCCCCTCCCCCACCCTCAGCCCCTCCCCCACCCCAAATCCCCCAAAAATCCCCAAAATTTCCCCCAAAAATCCCCAAAATCCCAAAAAGTTCCCCATATTTCCTCTAAAAATCCCAAAATTTCCCGAAAATATCCCCAAAAAATCCCAATTTTTTTTCCCCAAATCCCCTCCCCCACCCCAATCTCCTCCCCCACCCCCAGAATCCCCGAAAGTCTCCAAAATTTCCCCCCAAAAATCCCAGATTTTTCCCCCATTCCCCCCAAAATCCCCAACATTCCCCCAAAATTTACCAAATTTCCCAAAAAAAATCCCAATATTTCCCCTCCTCAATCCCCTCCCCCACTCCCCAAGACCCTCCCCCATCCCAAATCCCCTCCCCCACCCTCAAATTTCCCCAGAAATCCCCCAAAATCCCCAAAATTTCCTTAAAAAAATCCAAATTTTCCCCCAAATCCCCTCCCCCACTCCATAAATCCCTTTCTCCACTCCCAAAAATCCCCCAAAATTTCCCAAATTTCCCCAGAAAAATCCCAAATTTTTCCCCCAAGCCCCTCCCCCACCCTCAAATCCCCAAAATCCTCCCAAAAAACCCCAAAATCCCTCCACAATTCACCAAATTTCCTCTAAAAATCCCAATATTTCCCCAAAATTTCCCCAAAAAATCCCAAAAAAATCCCAAAAAATCCCAATTTTTTTTCCCCAGCCCCTCCCCCCCCCCAAATTTTCCCGAATTCCCCCCCCAATCCTCACCAGGTAGAAGGGGGAGCGCGGGGGCGGCGGCGGCTGCCGGCGGGGGGGGGGGTGGGGGAGGGGCCGCGGGGGGGGTGGGGGAGGGGCGGGGCTGGGGGTGGGGGAGGGGCTGGGAGGGCTCAGCCCCGGAACCTCCGGAGGGGGGGGAGGGGCCGAGGGGGAGGGGGAGGGGAGGGGGGAGGGGGGAGGGGGGGGAGGGGCGGGAGGGGGCGGTGGGGGAGGGGCTGCAAAATAAAACAGAGAGAGGGGGGAGGGGTCAGACAAAAAATTCAAATTTTTTTGTAAAAATTTTGAAAATTTTTGGAAAAATTGTGAGAAAATTTCAGCAATTTTGGGGGAAAATTTTGGTATTTTTGAAGAAAATTTTGGGAAAATTCTGAAAATTTCAAGAAAATTTTGGGAGTTTTTAAGAAAATTTTGAGAATTTTTTAAATATTTCAGATATTTTCAGAGATATTTTGAAATGTTTTCAAAAGTTTGGGGAAATTTTAGCAAAATTCTGGAATTTTTAAAAAATTTTGGGAGATTTTTGGGGAGAATTTGAGGATTTTTTTTTGGGGAATTTTTGGGAATTGTTAGGAAAATTTTGGAATTTTTTTGAGAATTCTAAGGATTTTGGGGGAATTTTGGGAGAATTTTTGGAATTTCTGGGAGAAAAAAAAATTTGGAAAATTTTTTAAAAATTTTTGAAAATTTTTGAGACATTTAAAAACATTTTCCCAAAATTTAGAGATTTTTTTAAAATTTTGGTGGAAATTTTGGTGGAAATTTTTGGGGAATTTTGGGGATGCTGGAGAAAATTTCAGGAATTTTGGGGAAAACTTTGCAAATTTTGGGAAAATTTTGGGAATTTTCTGGTAATTTAAAAAAATCTTTCAAAACAGAATTTTTAAAAAATTTTGGGAGATTTTGGGGAGAATTTCAGGACTTTTTTTGGAATTTTTAGGAAAATTTTGGGAGTTTTTTGAAAATTTTGAGGATTTTGGGGGAATTTTGGGAGAATTTTTGGAATTTCTGAGAGAAATAAAAGAAATTTTTGGACGATTTTTGAAAAAATGTTAAGAAATTTTGGAAATTTTTCCCAAAATTTGGGGATTTTTTTGAAAATTTGGGGAATTTTGGGGGAAATTTGGGGAAAATTTGAAGAATTTGGGGGAAAATTTCAGGAATTTGGGGGAAATTTTTGTAAATTTTGGGAAAATTTAGGGAATTTTTTGGAAACTTTGAAAAATCTTTGAAAACCCGGAATTTTTAAAATATTTTGGTAAATTTTTCAGAATTTTTACAGATTTTAAGAAAATTTGGGGAATTTTTGGAAAAACTTGAGGCATTCTTTGTAAATTTTGGGATTTTTGTGGAAATTTTAAAAAAATTTTAGAAAATTCTGTGAATTTTGGTGAGAATTTCAGGAATTTTGGGGTAATTTTAAAGAAATTTTTCCAAAGTTTGAAAAATTTTTGAAAACTTTGGGATTTTTTTGAAAATTTTGGGGAGAATTATTTGGGAAATTTAGAAAAGTTTTGGGGAAATTTGGGATTTTTTGGGGAGAATTACGGGAATTTTTGAAAATTTTTAAGAAACTTTTGAAAATTTTGGGGATTTTTTGAAGATTTTGAGAATTCTTTGAAAATTCTGGGGAGAAGTTGAAGAATTTTCCGGGAATTTATGGAAAATTTTGAGAATTTTGGGAGAATTTGGGTATTTTTGGGGCAAATGTTGGGATTTTTTGGGAAAATTTTGAGAATTTTTTGACGAGTTTTCTGAGGACATTTTGTGCCCATTTGGGGGACATTTCAAAAAGATTTTTTGGGACATTTTTGGAACTTTTTGTGCCCATTTTGAGGAGATTTTTGAGGACTTTTGGGGCATTTTGGGACCATTTTTTGGGACGTTTTGTGCCCATTTTGAGATTTTTGAGCCGATTTTGGGGACATTTTTGTCCCCATTTTTGAAGCCCATTTTGGGGAACAAATCCTATTTTTTTGGTATTTTTCTGTACATTTTTGTATGTTTTTGTACATTTTTTGGTTATTTTTGTATTTTTTGGCATTCCGTATCTTTTGGTATTTTGTATTTTTTGGTATTTTGAAGGTTGGTGGGGTTTTTTGTGGTACTTTTTGGTATTTTTTTGGTATATTTTTGTATTTTTTTTTAATTTTTTGTATAATTTTTGTATTTTTTTGTGTATTTTTAGTATTTTTTTGGTATATTTGTGGTATATTTTTGTATATTTTCGTATATATTTTTCAATTTTTGTATATTTTTGTATTTTTTGTATTTCCTGGTATTCTTGTATTTTTTGAATATTTTTGTAAATTTTTTGTGCATTTTTGGCATTTTTTGTATATTTCTGGCAAATTTTTGTATATTTTTTATATTTTCGCATTTCTGGTATTTCTGGTTATTTTTGTATTTTTTGGTACTTTGTATTTTTTGTATTTTTCGAATGTTTTTGTAAATTTTTTGTATTTTTTCTATAATTATTGTACTTTTTTGTGTATTTTCAATTTTTTTGTATATTTCTGGTATATTTTTGTATATATTTTTAAATTTTTGTATTTTTTGTATTTTTTGGTATTTTTCGTATTTTTTGAATATTTTTGTAAATTTTTTGTGTATTTTCAGTATTTTTTGGTATATATCTGATATATTTTTGTATTCTTTTGTATATATTTTTAAATTTTTGCATTTTTTGTATTTTTTGGTATTTCTTATATTTTTTGAATATTTTTGTAAATTTTTTGTGTATTTTCGGTATTTTTCTGGTACATTTCTGGTTTATTTTTGTATTCTTTTGTATATATTTTTAAATTTTTGTATTTTTTGTATTTTTTGGTATTTTTTGTATTTTTTGAAGATTTTTGTAAATTTTTTGTGTATTTTTGGTATTTTTTGTATATTTCTGGTATGTTTTTGTATATTTATATATTTTTTGTATATTTTGGTTTTTTTTGTATTTTATTGTATTTTTTGAATATTTTTGTAAATTTTTTTGTATTTTTTGTCTAATTTTTATACTTTTTTGTGTATTTTTGGTATTTTTTTGTATATTTCTAGTATATTTTTGTATATATTTTTAAATTTTTGCATTTCTTGTATTTTTTTGGCATTTTTTGTATTTTTTGAATATTTTTGTAAATTTTTTGTGTATTTTCAGTATTTTTTGGTATATTTCTGGTATATTTTTGTATATTTTTGTATATATTTTTAAATTTTTGCATTTTTTGTATTTTTTGGTATTTTTGTGTTTTTTGAATATTTTTGTAAATTTTTTGTGTATTTTTGGTATTTTCTTGTATATTTCTGGTATATTTTTGTATATATTTTTAAATTTTTGGTATTTTTTGTATTTCCTGGTGTTTTTGTATTTTTTTAATATTTTTGTAAATTTTTTGTGCATTTTTGGTACTTTTTGTATATTTCTGGTATACTTTTGTATATTTTTGTATATATTTTTAAATTTTTGTATTTTTTGGTATTTCTTATATTTTTTCAATATTTTTGTAAATTTTTTGTATATTTCTGGTATATATTTGTACATTTCTGGTATATTTTTGTATATTTCTGTGTACTTTTTTTGTATTTTTGTATATTTCTGTACTTTTTGGTAAATTTTTTGTATTTTCAGTATTTTTAATATTTTTTATATTTTTATTTTTTCCATTTTCCTCACCTGTTTCCGTCGCGGCTCCGGCTCCGCCCGGGTTGGGTTGGGTGGGGGAGGGGCCCTGGTTGGGTTGGGTGGGGGAGGGGCCCGGGGGGGGTTGGGTGGGGGGAGGGGCGGGCTGGGGGTGGGGGAGGGGCAGCACCCGCAGCAGGGGGGGGGCGGGGATGGGTGGGGGAGGGGCCCTGGGGGGTGGGGGAGGGGCCCTGGGGGGGTGGGGGAGGGGGAGGGGCGGGGGGTGGGGGGAGGGGCAGGGGGGGGGTTCTGGCGCACCAGGATTTTCACCAGACCCCCCCCGGAGTTCACCAGGGGGGCGGGGACTGCAAAAAGAAAAGAAATAAATTAATTAAATTAAATTAATAAAATTACATATCATTATATAAAGAAATTACGTTAAGTTCAATTAAATTAATAAATGAAACTAAATTAATAAAATCTAATTCTATTAAGTAAATTTTAAAAAATGAATAAAATTCAATTCTATTAAATAAAACAAATTAAATTAAATGAATAAAATCTAATTCTATTAAATAAATAAAACAGATAAAATTAAATTAATAAAATGAAATTCTATTAAACAAATAAAATCAATTAAATTAAATTTTAGAAATTAAATTCCATTAACTAAATTAAACAAATCAAACTAAATTAAATTAAGAAAATAAATAGAATAGAATAAAGTTAATTAATTAAATTTAACTAATAAAACTAAAATCCATTAAATAAATAAATTAAATTAAATTAAATTAATAAAACAAACACAATAAAATAAAATGAATTAATTAAATTGAATACAATTAAATATCATTAAATAAATAAATTACATTAAGTTCAATTAAATTAATACATTACATTAATAGAATCTAATTCTATTAAGTAAATAAAATAAATTAATAAACTTCAATTCTATTAAATAAAACAAATTAAATTAAATGACTAAAATCTAATTCTATTAAATAAATAAAACAGATCAAATTAAATTAATAAAATGAAATTCTATTAAATAAATAAAATTAATTAAATCAAATTTTAGAAATTAAATTCCATTAAATAAACAGAACAAATCAAATGAAATTAAATTAATAAAATAGATGGAACAGAATAAAATTAATTAAATTTAATTAAATTAATATAATTAAAATCCATTAAATAAATAAATCAAATTATATTAAATTAAATTAATAAAATAAATAAACACAATAAAATAAATTAATCAAATTAAATTAATTGAAAAGAATTATTAAATAAATTACACAAATTTTTAAAAATTCAACAAATTTTTAAAAAAATGAATAAAACAAATTTAATTTAATTTTAAAAATACATAGAATAAATAAAACAGAATAAAAAAAATAAATAAAATAAATAAAACAAATAAAACACAGTAATTTCATGACCATAGGTCGCACCGGACTCTAAGGCACTTCCGGGGTTGGTAAATTCCCAACTCTGTCCATATAAGGACACACCGGGCTATAACGCACACTTCCGGGGTTGGTAAATTCCCAACTTTGCCCATATAAGGACACAGGGCTATAACGCACACTTCCGGGGTTGGTAAATTCCCAACTTTGCCCATATAAGGACACAGGGCTATAACGCACACTTCCGGGGTTGGTAAATTCCCAACTCTGTCCATATAAGGACACACCGGGCTATAACGCACACTTCCGGGGTTGGTAAATTCCCAACTCTGTCCATATAAGGACACACCGGGCTATAACGCACACTTCCGGGGTTGGTAAATTCCCAACTCTGTCCATATAAGGACACACCGGGCTATAACGCACACTTCCGGGGTTGGGGAAAAATTTGAATCAAAAGGGCGCGGCTGATAGTCGTGAAATTACTGTAAATAAATTAAATAATCTAAAAAAAAAAGAAATAAAATTGAAGGGAAAAGAGATAAATAAAATTAAATAAAATAAAATGAATGAATAAAACAAAATAAATAAATACAATTTTAAAATAATAAAAAAAATAAATAAAATGGCAGGAGGAACAACACAAATAATTAAATAAAACAACTAAATAAATAAAAAATAAGAAAACAAAAAAAGAAAATAAATAAAATTGAAGGGGAGAGATAAGAAAGAAATACAACAAAATAAATAAACTAAAATAAATTAAACAAATAGAATAAATACAATCTTAAAAAAAAAATAAAGTAAATAAAATTGCAGGGGAAACAAAAATGAATAAATAAATAAATAAATAAACATAAAAAAATAAATGAATAAAAAAATAAGAAAATAAAACAAAAAAAAAATTGAAGGGGAGAGAAAACAAATAACATATTTTTTTTAAATACAATAAAATAAAATAGAATAAAAAAGAAAAATAAAATTGGGTGAAACAAATAAGTAAGCAAGCAAATAAATAAATAAATAAATAAATAAATAAATAAATAAATAAATTTGCCCACCCCCAAATAAATAAAATGGGGGGTGTGTTTTTACCACGCCAGGTGTATCCCAGGTGTATCCCAGGTGTATCCCAGGTGTGTTACCTGTCCCCAGGTGTGTGTTACCTGTCCCAGGTGTGCGTTACCTGTCCCAGGTGTGTGTTACCTGTCCCCAGGTGTGTGTTACCTGCCCCAGGTGTGTTTTACCCCCCCAGGTGTGTTCCCCCCTTACCTGTCCCAGGTGTGTGTTACCTGTCCCAGGTGTGTCCCAGGTGTGTTACCTGTCCCAGGTGTGTGTTACCTGTCCCAGGAGTGTGTTACCTGTCCCCAGGTGTGTGTTACCTGTCCCCAGGTGTGTGTTACCTGTCCCAGGTGTGTGTTACCTGTCCCCAGGTGTGTGTTACCTGTCCCAGGTGTGTGTTACCTGTCCCAGGTGTGTATTTACCTGTCCCCAGGTGTGTGTTACCTGTCCCCAGGTGTGTGTTACCTGTCTCAGGTGTGTGTTACCTGTCTCATGTGTGTGTTACCTGTCCAGGTGTGTGTTACCTGTCCCCAGGTGTGTATTTACCTGTCCCCAGGTGTGTGTTACCTGTCCCAGGTGTGTATTTACCTGTCCCCAGGTGTGTGTTACCTGTCCCAGGTGTGTGTTACCTGTCCCCAGGTGTGTGTTACCTGTCCAGGTGTGTGTTACCTGTCCCCAGGTGTGTGTTACCTGTCCCAGGTGTCTCACCTGGAATGGGTGTGGCTCCAGCGCCCTCAGCACCAGCGCAGGTGTGCCCAGGCTGAGCCCAGGTGTGTTACCTGTCCCAGGTGTGTGTTACCTATCCCAGGTGTGTGTTACCTGTCCCAGGTGTGTGTTACCTGTCCCCAGGTGTGTTACCTGTCCCCAGGTGCGTGTTACCTGTCCCCAGGTGTGTTACCTGTCCCCAGGTGTGTGTTACCTGTCCCAGGTGTGTGTTACCTGTCCCAGGTGTGTTACCTGTCCCCAGGTGTGTGTTACCTGTCCCAGGTGTGTGTTACCTGTCCCCAGGTGTGTGTTACCTGTCCCCAGGTGTGTGTTACCTGTCCCCAGGTGTGTGTTACCTGTCCCCAGGTGTGTTACCTGTCCCCAGGTGTGTGTTACCTGTCCCCAGGTGTGTATTTACCTGTCCCCAGGTGTGTATTTACCTGTCCCCAAGTGTCCCCAGGTTTGTTCCCCCCTTACCTGTGCCCAGGGGCAGCCCCAGGCCGGGTTGATTCTGGGTGGGCGTGGCCGCCCCTCCCCCCACGGGGGCCAGCAGGGTCACCTGGGCCAGGGGCCCGGGCAGGTGAGGGGCCCCCCCCGCTGCCAGCAGGTGAACCACGTTCCCTGGGGGGAGGGGACACAAAGTCACGGTCACTTTGGGGGAAAAAAAGCAAATTTTATAATTTTCCCTTTTTTTGCATTTTTTTTGCAATTTTTTTTGCATTTTTTTGCAATTTTTTTTGCATTTTTTGCAATTTTTTTGCATTTTTTTGCTATTTTTTTGCAATTTTTTTGTATTTTTTTTGCTCTTTTTTTGCTTTTTTTTTTCTTTTTTTTTGCTTTTTTTTCCCCATTTTTTTTCAATTTTTTTCTCATTTTGTGGGTATTTATTTCTCAATTTTTTGGTATTTTCCTCCATTTTTTTTTTACAAATCTTTTCTCATTTTTTGCCCCATTTCTTTCATCATTTTTTGGTAATTTTTAAACCGTTTTTGGTGGTATTTTCTTATTTTTTTTGTATTTTTTCCCATCTTAGTCCTGATTTTTTTTGTATTTCTAAAATCCAAAAAAAATCTTCCCCAAACATCCTGAAAAACCCAGAAAATCCCCCTAAAAAAACTAACCCAAAAAATCCCAAAAACATTCCCAAAAAATTCTCAAAAAACCCTCAGAAAATAAAAAAAAATCCCCAAAAATCCCACAAAAAATCAAAGAAAAAACTCCAAAAAATCCCCAAAAAATCCCCGAAAATCCCCACAAAATCCTAAAAAAATTCCCAAACAATCCCCCAAACAACCCAAAAAATTCTCCAAAAATCCCATTAAAAAAACACAAAAAAATCCCATTAAAAAATCCCAAAAAAGTCCCAAATAATCTTAAAACAATCAAAAAAAAACTCACAAAAAATCCCAAAAAATCCCCAAAACATCTCAATGCAATTCCAAAAAAATTTCCAAAAAATCCCAGAATAATAAAATAAATCCCCAAAAATTCCCAAAAAATTCCCAAAAAAATTCCCCCAAAAATTCCCAAAAAATTCCCAAAAAAATCCTAAAAAAAATCCTGCAAAACAAAAAAAAAATCCCAGAAATTCCAAAAAAAATCCCCCATAAATAGAAATAAAATTTTAAAAAAACCCCAAAAAACCCCCCAAAACCATAAAAAAATTCTCAAAAAATCCAAAAAAAAATCCCAAATTTTCCCCAAAATTCCCAAATTTTCCCAAATTCCCCCTCCCCTCCCCTCCCCCACTCACGTGCCACCCCCCCTCTCGTTGGGGGCGGGGCCAGCGCCAGCTGCCGCAGGGGGGGGGAGGGGCCCAGCGTGACCTTTGACCCCTGGAGCTGCAGCGTCAGCGGGGGCGGGGCCGGGGGGAGGGGCGGGGCCTTGGCCACGCCCCCGGGGGGGCGGGGCTGAGCCAGGGCCGCCAGCTGGGACAGGCTGACCACTTCTCCTGCTGGAAAAATTAATGAAAAGCATTAATTAGAAATTATTAATTATTGTCCTGGGAATTACACGGGGTGGGGGAGGGGTTAATCAACAAATTGTGTTAATTAGGGGTTAATTGGGATTAATTAATGCGATTTTAAGGGGATTTTTTGTATTTTTTTGGGAATTTTTGGACTGGCTGTCCATTTCTCTTGCTGCAATAATTAATTAAAATCATTAATTAAAAATTATTAATTAAGGTCCTAAAAATTATCAGGGGTGGGGGAGCGGTTAATCAATAAACTGTGTTAATTAGGGGTTAATTAACAGGATTTTGGGGGATTTTTTGAGATTTTTTGGGATTTTTGGGCCAGGCTGACCACTTCTCCTACTAGAATAATTAATTAAAATCACTAATTAGCAGAATTTAATTAACGTTCTGAAAATGTCAGGGGGTGGGGGAGGGGTTAATCAACAAATTGTGTTAATTAGGGGTTAATTAATGGGGTTTTAAGGGGATTTTTTGGGATTTTTTGGGCTTTTTGGGGGATTTTTGGGACAGGCTGACCACTTCTGCTGCAATAATTAATAATGAAAATAATCAATTACAGTAATTAATTAATGTTGTAAGGATTACAGGGAGTGGAGAAGGAGCTCATTAACAAACTGTGTTAATTAGGGGTTAATTAATGGGATTTTAAGGCGATTTTTTGGGATTTTTTTTGAGATTTTTTTGGATTTTTTTGGGATTTTTGGGTCAGGCTGACCACTTCTCCTGCTGGAATAATTAATTAAAACTATTCATTAACTGTCATTAATTAAAGTTCTGAAAATTATAAGGGGTGGGGGAGGGGTTAATTAACAAACTGTGTTAATTAGAGGTTAATTAATGGGATTTTAGGGGAATTTTGGGGATTTTTTGGGGCAGGCTCACCACTTCTCCTGCTCGAATAATTAATTAAAATAATTAATTAGCAGTAATTAATTAATGTTCTGAAAATGTTACGGGGTGGGGGAGGGGTTAATCAACAAACTGTGTTAATTAGGGGTTAATTAACAGGATTTTGGAGGATTTTTTGAGATTTTTTGGGATTTTTTTGGGCTTTTTGGGCCAGGCTGACCACTTCTCCTGCTGGAATAATTAATTAAAACCATTAATTAACTGTCATTGAAGTTCTGGAAATTATAAGGGGTGGGGGAGGGGTTAATTAACAAACTGTGTTGATTAGGGGTTAATTAATGGGATTTTAAGGCGATTTCTTGAGATTTTTTTTGGCTATTATTTTTATTTTTGGGGTTTTTTTGGGCAAGCTGACCACTTTTCCGGCTAAAAATAATTAATTAACAATCATTAATTAATGTACAGGAAATAATAGAGGCTGGGGGAGGGGTTAATCAATGAATTGTGTTAATTAGGAGTTAATTAGGGGTTAATTAAGGGGATTTTAATGGATTTTTTGGGATTTTTGGGACAGGCTGACTACTTCTCCTGCTAAAAATAAACAATTAAAATTATTAATTAGCAGTAACTAATTAATGTGCTGGGAATTTCAGGGTGTGGGGGAGGGGCTCATTAGCAAATTGTGTTAATTAGAGGTTAATTCTGAAGATTTTTAGAAGATTTGGATACAATTTCAAGGTAATTTAAAATTAAATAATTCAGAATTTTTTTCAGGATTAGCAAAACCCGCGCACGGTAAATTACGAAACGCTCATGCAAATGAGATGCAAATGAGGCGCGAAGGGGGCGTGGCTTACAGGGCAGGCGGGCCTGCATGTCGGGGGCCAGCAGGAGCCGCTGGGGCAGCGCGAAGGTGGCCACGGCCGGGGGGGGAGGGGCCGTGCCGGGCCCCGCCCCTTTGCCCAAACTGGGAGTGGGCGTGGCCACGGGGGCGTGGCCTCCCGCCGGGGTGGGCGTGGCCAAGGAGGCGGCCGGGAGGGCTGGGGGGGAGTAGAGAAAGTTGTTAATTAACTTCACATATAAATAGGGTCCACCCCTTAATTAAGCCCCACCCCTTAAGCCACGCCCCTTAATTAAACCCCACCCCTTAATTAAACCCCAGCCCTTAATTAAACCCCACCCCTTTCATTAAACCCAATTAATTCCCACCCCTAATTAACTCCACCCACTTTTAATTCTCTAATTAAACCACTGACATAAACCACACCCCTTAATTAAGTCCCACCCCTTAATTAAGCCCCATCCCTTAATTAACCCCCACTCCGAATTAACTCCACCTTTAATTAGGCTCCACCCACTTTTAATTCTCTAATTATAACTCTCTTAAATAAAATCTGACTTAAACACCACCTGTTAATTAAGCACGACCCCTTAATTAAGCCCCACCCCTAATTAACTCGTTCTAATTAGCTCCCAATAATTAACACCCACCCCTAATTACCCACTCTTAATTACCCCACCCCTAATTAACACCGTTAATTACTCCACCCCTGATTACCCCACCCCTAATTACCCTGTCCTAATTAACCAACCTCTAATTACCCCACCACTAATTAATTAACCACACCCCGAATTCCCCCCCAATTAATTACACCAACCCTAATTACCTTCCCCTTAATTACCCCACTCCTAATTAATTATCCCCAGGAGTAATCAACCCCTAAAAAACACCAATTAACCCAAATCAACCTCTAATTAATCCCTAATTAACCCCAACTAACACCTAATTAACCTCAATTAACCCCAATTAACCATAATCAATTCCAAATAACCCCCAATTAACCCCTCATTAACCCAAATTAACCTTTAATTAACTCAAATTAACCCCTAATTAACCCTAATCAATCCCTAATTAACCCTAACCAACCCCTAATTAACCTCTAGCTAACTCCTAATTAACACCAATTAACCCCTAATTAGACCAAATTCACCCCTATTTAGCCCCAATTAGCCCTAATAAACCCCAATTAACCATAACTAAACCCTAATTATCCTTATTAACTCAAATTAACCCCTTATTGACATCAATTAACCCCTAAATAACCCAAATTAACCCCTAATTAACCCCAATTAACCCCTAATAAACCCAATTACCCCCTAATTAACCCCAATTAATCCTTAACCCCAAAAAAACACTCACCATGGGCGGGGCCCGCAGGGGGCGGGGCCAGCAGCGTGGGCGGGGCCCGGGGCGGGGCCAGAGCCAATCCCAGCCCGAGGTTCAGCCCCGCCCCCGGCGCCACCAGGGGGGCGGGGCCACCTCCGGGGGCGTGGCCGAGGCCGACCAGGGGCGGGGTCACCAGCAGGGGGGCGGGGCCGGAGGCCGAGGGGGCGGGGTTTGGCGCGGAAGGGGCGGGGCTCGGTGAGGCCACGCCCCCCTGGGCGGGGCGAGGAGCGGGGAGCAGCAGAACCGCCCGAGGCTCCGCCCTCGGCACCGGCTGCAGCATCCTGGGGGAAAAGGGGCGGGGCTGGGGGCGGGGCCAGGCGGGACACACCCACCAGACACCTGGGACACGCCCTAAAGTCACCTGTGTCCATATATGGGTGTGGTCACCTGGGACACGCCCACCCAGCTCCTGGGACACGCCCACCAATCACCTGTGCCCATATATGGGTGTGGTCACCTGGGACACGCCCACCCAGCTCCTGGGACACGCCCACCAATCACCTGTGCCCTTATATGGGCGTGTGACACCTGGGACACGCCCACCCAGCACCTGGGACACGCCCACCAATCACCTGTGGCCTTATATGGGTGTGGACACCTGGGACACGCCCACCCTTCACTTGGGACACGCCCTGAAATCACCTGTGTCCATATATGGGGCTGTGACACCTGGACACGCCCACCCACCACCTGGGACACGCCCTAAAGTCACCTGTGCCCATATATGGGCGTGTGATACCTGGGGCACGCCCACCCTTCACCTGGGACACGCCCACCATTCACCTGTGCCCTTATATGGGCATGAGATACCTGGGACACGCCCACCAATCACCTGTGCCCTTATATGGGCATGAGATACCTGGGACACGCCCACCAATCACCTGTGCCCTTATATGGGCATGAGATACCTGGGACACGCCCACCAATCACCTGTGTCCATTTATGGGTGTGGTCACCTCAGAATCACACATCAGGTGTGCCCAGGTGTGCCCAGGTGAGCCCAAATCCCTCCCAGGTGTCCCCAGGTGTGTCCCAGCCCCTCCCAGGTGAGTCCCAGGTGTCCCCAACCCCGCCCAGGTGTCCCCAGGTCTGTCCACCCCCTTCCCAGGTGTGTCCAGGTGTACCCAGGTGTGCCTAAACCCCTCCCAGGTGTGCCCTAGCCCCTCCCAGTCCCTCCCAGGTGTGCCCAGGTATCCCCAGGTGTCCCCCGCCCCCCTCCCAGGTGTGCCCAGGTGTCCCCAACCCTGCCCAGGTGTCCCCAGGTCTGTCCACCCCCTTCCCAGGTGTGTCCAGGTGTACCCAGGTGTGCCTAAACCCCTCCCACGTGTGCCCAGGTGTCCCCAGCTCCTCCTAGGTGTTCCAGGTGTCCCCAGGTGTCCCCAAGTGTCCCCAGCCCCTGCCAGATGTGTCCCAGGTGTCCCCAGGTGTGCCCAAACCCCTCCCAGGTGTCCCCAGCTCCTCCCAGGTGTGCCCAGGTGTGCCCAGCTCCTCCCAGGTGTGCCCAGGTGTGCCCAGCCCCTCCCAGGTGTGCCCAGGTGTGCCCAGGTGTGCCCAGGTGCCCCCAGCCCCTCCCAGATGTGCCCAGGTGTCCCCACCCCTCTCCCAGGTGTCCCCAGGTGTGCCCAAACTCCTCCCAAGTGTCCCCAGTCCCTCCCAGGTGTGCCCAGGTGTGTCCCAGGTGTTCCCACCCCCCTCCCAGATGCACCCAGGTGTGCCCAAGCCCCTCCCAGCTGTGCCCAGGTGTGCCCCAGCCCCTCCCAGGTGTGCCCAGGTGTCCCCAGGTGTGCCCAAACCCCCTCCCAGGTGTGCCCAGGTGTGCCCAAGTCCCTCCCAGGTGTGCCCAGGTGTGTCCCAGGTGCCCCCACCCCCCTCCCAGGTGTCCCCAGCCCCTCCCAGGTGTGTCCCAGGTATCCCCAGGTGTCCCTACCCCCCTCCCAGGTGTCCCCAGGTGTCCCCCAGCCCCTCCCAGCCCCTCCCAGGTGTCCCCTCCCCCCCCAAGGTGTGTCCCAGGTGCGCTCACCTGTTGACCTTCATGCGGACGGGCTTTGGCCGCGGGGGCGGGTCGGGGGCGGCGGCCACGTCCTCCACGAGGCGCCGCGAGACCCGGAAGCGCGGCAGGAACCAATCGGCCGCGTAACGGGACAGGTGAGACTCCAGGGACACCAGCTCGAACGGGGACAGGTCCACCTGCTGTAAAATACACCTGGGTGACACCTGGGACACACCTGTGTGACACCTGAGTGACACCTGTGTGAGCTACAGAACACCTGAGTGACACCTGAGTGACACCTGTGTGACATCTGAGTGAGCTACAGCACACCTGAGTGACACCTGAGTGACACCTGAGTGACACCCCAGGGACAGGTGAGACTCCAGGGACACCAGCTCGAACGGGGACAGGTCCACCTGCTGTGAAATATACCTGGGTGACACCTGGGTGACACCTGAGTGACACCTGAGTGAGCTACAGCACACCTGAGTGACACCTGAGTGACACCTGAGTGACCTACAGCACACCTGGATGACACCTGTGTGACACTGTGTGACACCTGTGTGAGCTACAGCACACCTGAGTAACCTACAGCACACCTGTGTGACACCTGATGACACCTGAGTGACACCTGAGTGACACCTGGATGAGCTATAGCACACCTGTGTGACACCTGAGTGACACCTGAGTGAGTTACAGCACACCTGTGACACCTGTGTGACACCTGAGTGACACCTGTGTGACACCTGAGTGACACTTCTGTGAGCTACAGCACACCTGAGTGACACCTGAGTGACACCTGAGTGACACCTGAGTGACACCTGTGTGACACCTGAGTGACACCTGAGAAATCAGGGTGTGTTGTACCTGGAAGGGGTGTGTCCCAGGTGCGTCCCAGGTGTGTGTTACCTGTCCCCAGGTGTGTTACCTGTCCCAGGTGTGTTACCTGTCCCAGGTGTGTGTTACCTGTCCCAGGTGTGTGTTACCTGTCCCAGGTGTGTTACCTGTCCCAGGTGTGTGTTACCTGTCCCAGGTGTGTGTTACCTGTCCCAGGTGTTTGTCACCTGTCCCAGGTGTGTGTTACCTGTCTCAGGTGTATCCCAGGTGTATCCCAGCCCTCCCCAGGTATCTCAGGTGTCTCACCTGGAAGGGGTGTGGCTCCAGGGCCCTCAGCACCAGCGCAGGTGTGCCCAGGCTGAGCCCAGGTGTGTGTTACCTGTCCCCAGGTGTGTGTTACCTGTCCCAGGTGTGTGTTACCTGTCCAGGTGTGTGTTACCTGTCCCAGGTGTATCCCAGGTGTGTGTTACCTGTCCCAGGTGTGTGTTACCTGTCCCAGGTGTATCCCAGGTGTGTGTTACCTGTCCCAGCTGTGTGTTACCTGTCCCAGGTGTGTGTTACCTGTCCCAGGTGTGTGTTACCTGTCCCCAGGTGTGTGTTACCTGTCTCAGGTGTGTGTTACCTGTCCCAGGTGTCTCACCTGGAAGGGGTGTGGCTCCAGGGCCCTCAGCACCAGCGCAGGTGTGCCCAGGCTGAGCCCAGGTGTGTGTTACCTGTCCCCAGGTGTGTATTTACCTGTCCCAGGTGTGTGTTACCTGTCCCCAGGTGTGCATTACCTGTCTCACGTGTGTTACCTGTCCCAGGTGTGTGTTACCTGTCCCAGGTGTGTGTTACCTGTTCCCAGTGTGTGTTACCTGTCCCAGGTGTGTGTTACCTGTCCCAGGTGTGTGTTACCTATCCCCAGTGTGTGTTACCTGTCCCAGGTGTGTGTTACCTGTCCCAGGTGTGTGTTACCTATCCCCAGTGTGTGTTACCTGTCCCAGGTGTGTGTTACCTATCCCCAGTGTGTGTTACCTGTCCCAGGTGTGTGTTACCTGTCCCAGGTGTGTCTCACCTGTCCCAGGTGTGTGTTACCTGTCCCAGGTGTGTCCCAGGTGTGTGTTACCTGTCCCAGGTGTATCCCAGGTGTGTTACCTGTCCCCAGGTGTGTGTTACCTGTCCCAGGTGTGTGTTACCTGTCCCAGGTGCATGCTACCTGTCCCAGGTGTCTCACCTGGAAGGGGTGTGGCTCCAGCGCCCTCAGCACCAGCGCAGGTGTGCCCAGGCTGAGCCCAGGTGTGACGAGCGGCGAGGTGACCGGGCGGGGCTCGAACAGGTCGGGGTGGTTGCACACCTTGCGCAGCTGCATCAGCACGTTGATCACGCTCATGAAGTGACCGCTGGCCAGGGTGGCCTTGGTGCTGCAAAACAGGGGGGGACACACCTGAGCACAGGTGAGATCACCTGGGACTCACCTGAGCTCACCTGGGACTCACCTGAGCTCACCTGGAACTCACCTGAGAAACCTGAGAAATTTTAGGAAATTTCAAAGGGAAATTTTGTGATTTAAGGAGGAAATTTGGGGTTCCAGAGTGGCCTTGGTGCTAAAAATGGGATGGAAAAATCACCTGAGCTCACCTGGACACACCTGGAACTCACCTGAGCTCACCTGGACACACCTGAGCTCACCTGGGACTCACCTGAGCTCACCTGAGAAGTTTGGGAGGGATTTAAGGTGGAAATTTGGGGATTTAAGGTGGAAATTTTGGGTTCCAGGGTGGACTTGGTGCTAAAAATGGGATGGGAAACTCACCTGAGCTCAGGTGAGCTCAGCTGGAACTCACCTGAGCTCACCTGAGAAATTCTGGGAACTTTGGAAGGGATTTAAGGTGGAAATTTGGGGATTTAAGGGGGAAATTTTGGGATTTAAGGAGGAAATTTGGGGTTCCAGAGTGGCCTTGGTGCTGGAAATGGGGTGGGAGACACACCTGAGCTCACCTGGACACACCTGAGCTCACCTGGAACTCACCTGAGCTCACCTGAGAAGTTTGGGAGGGATTTAAGGTGGAAATTTGGGGATTTAAGGAGAAAATTTTGGGATTTAAGGAGGAAATTTGTGGTTCTAGGGTGGCCCTGGGGCTAAAAATGCGATGGAAAAATCACCTGAGCTCACCTGGAACACACCTGAGCTCACCTGAGCTCACCTGAGAAGTTTGGGAGGGATTTAAGGTGGAAATTTTGGGATTTAAGGAGGAAATTTGGGGTTCCAGGGTGACCTTGGTGCTAAAAATGGGATGGAAAAATCACCTGAGCTCACCTGGACACACCTGAGCTCACCTGGTACATACCTGAGCTCACCTGGGAAGTTTGGGAGGGATTTAAGGTGGAAATTTGGGGATTTAAGGCGTAAATTTTGGGATTTAAGGTGGAAATTTGGGGTTCCAGAGTGGCCTTGGGGCTCAAAATGGGATGGAAAAATCACCTGAGCTCACCTGGACACACCTGAGCTCACCTGAGAAGTTTGGGAGGGATTTAAGGTGGAAATTTGGGGATTTAAAGAGAAAATTTGGGGCTCCAAGGCTAAAAATGGGATGGAAAAAATACCTGAGCTCACCTGGACACACCTGAGCTCACCTGAGAAATTTGGGAGGGATTTAAGGTGGAAATTTTGGGATTTACGGTGGAAATTTTGGGGATTTAAGGTGGAAATTTAGAGATTTCAAAGGACTTGGGAAAAAAAATTTGGGATTTTGGGGCTCCCAGGTGTGCCCAGGTGTGCCCAGGTGTGCCCAGGTGTGCCCCCTAACCTGGCCTGGCCCATGACATCATCACAAACCTCAAAGAGGTAAATTTGAGGTGATTTTGGGCAGAATTTGGTGGAATTTGGGCAGAATTTCACAGGAATTTCAGGATTTTGGTTCTCCCAGGTGTGCCCAGGTGTGCCCAGGTGTGCCCAGGTGTGCCCAGGTGTGCCCCCTCACCTGGCCTGGCCCATGAAGTCGTCGTAGAGGAACCTCTGGCGCTTGGACAGGCGGCACCTGAGCACGTGCTCGTACTTCTTGGGCATTTGCTTCTCCACGTCCACCTTGAGGCGGCGCAGCAGGAACGGCCGCAGCACCTGGGACAGGTGAGACAGGGGAGACAGGTGAGACAGGTGAGACACAGGTGAGACACAGGTGAGACAGGTGAGACACAGGTGAGACACAGGTGAGACACAGGTGAGACAGGTGAGACAGGTGGGACACAGGTGAGACAGGTGGGACACAGGTGAGACACAGGTGAGACAGGTGAGACAGGTGAGACACAGGTGAGACACAGGTGGGACAGGTGAGACAGGTGAGACAGGTGAGACACAGGTGAGACACAGGTGAGACACAGGTGGGACAGGTGGGACAGGTGAGACACAGGTGAGACACAGGTGAGACACAGGTGAGACAGGTGAGACACAGGTGTGTGTCACAGTGACCCAGGTGTATCACAAGGCATCCCAGGCTGTCCCAATATGTCTCAGGTGTGTCCCAGGTGTGTCCCAGGTGAGCCCAGGTGTCTCAGGTGTGTGCCAGTGTGACCCAGGTGAGCCCAGGTGTGTCCCACTGTGTCCCAGGTGTGTCCCAAAGCATCCCAAGGTGCCCACGTGTGTCCCAGGTGTATGCCAGGTGTGTCCCAGGTGTGTCCCAAGATGTCCCAGGTGTGTCCCAAAGTGTCTCAGGTGACCCCAGGTGAGCCCAGGTGTGCCCCATGTATGTCCCAGGTATATCCAAAGGTGCCCAGGTGTGTCCCAGGTGAGCCCAGGCGTGTCCCAAGGTGTCTCAGGTGTGTCCCAAAGTGTTCCAGGTGTGTGCCAGTGTGACCCAGGTGAGCACAGGTGTGTCCCAGGTGTGTCCAGGTGAGCCCAGGTGTGTCCCACTGTGTCCCAGGTGTGTCCCAGGTGTCTCAGGTGTGTCCCATTGATACCCAGGGGTGTTACCTCCCCCAGGTGTGTTACCTGTCCCCAGGTGTGCCCAGGTGTGTTACCTTGTGCAGTCTCTTCACCAGGCTCTCGTTGTACTCCTGGCTGCCCTCGATCATCCCCTCAGGTGTGCCCAGGTGTGTCCCAGTGTAACCCAGTGATACCCAGGTGTGCCCAGGTGTCCCCAGGTGTGTCCCATTGATACCCAGGTGTGTTACCTGTCCCCAGGTATCCCCAGGTGTGTTACCTGTCCCCAGGTGCGTTACCTTGTGCAGTCTCTTCACCAAACTGTCGTTGTACTCCTGGCTGCCCTTGATCATCTCCTCAGGTGTGCCCAGGTGTGTCCCAGTGATACCCAGTGATACCCACATGTGTTACCTGTCCCCAGGTGTGTTACCTGTCCCCAGGTGTGCCCAGGTGCGTTACCTTGTGCAGTCTCTTGACCAGGCTCTCGTTGTACTCCTGGCTGCCCTCGATCATCCCGACAGGTGTGCCCAGGTGTGTAACCCAACCATACCCCAGGTGTGTTACCTGTCCCCAGGTGTGCCCAGGTGTGCCCAGGTGTGTTACCTGTCCCCAGGTGTGTTACCTGTGCCCAGGTGCGTTACCTTGTGCAATCTTTTCACCAAACTCTCGTTGTACTCCTGGCTGCCCTCGATCATGCCGGTCAGGGGGTTGTGGAACCACTCGCGGAACTCGCGGTGGGACTGGAACACCCTCGGCATCAGGAAATGCATCAGGGACCAGAGCTCCATCAGCGAGTTCTGCAGCGGCGTGCCCGTCAGCAGCAACCGCCGCTGGCTGTGGGACAGGTGAGATCACACAGGTGAGATCAGACAGGTGAGATCAGACAGGTGAGATCAGACAGGTGAGATACAGGTGAGATCAGACAGGGACAGACAGGTACAGACAGGTACAGACAGGGACAGACAGGGACAGACAGGGACAGACAGGGACAGACAGGGACAGACAGGTGAGATCAGACAGGGACAGACAGGTACAGACAGGTACAGACAGGTGAGATCAGACAGGGACAGACAGGGACAGACAGGTGAGATCAGACAGGTACAGACAGGGACAGACAGGGACAGACAGGTACAGACAGCGACAGACAGGGACAGACAGGTACAGACAGGTGAGACAGGGACAGACAGGGACAGACAGGGACAGACAGGTACAGACAGGTACAGACAGGTACAGACAGGGACAGACAGGTACAGACAGGGACAGACAGGTACAGACAGGTACAGACAGGGACAGACAGGGACAGACAGGTACAGACAGGTACAGACAGGGACAGACAGGGACAGATACAGACAGGTACAGACAGGTACAGACAGGGACAGACAGGTACAGACAGGTACAGACAGGGACAGACAGGGACAGACAGGGACAGACAGGGACAGACAGGTGAGATCAGACAGGTGAGACACAGGTGAGATCAGACAGGTACAGACAGGGACAGACAGGAACAGACAGGGACAGACAGGGACAGACAGGTACAGACAGGGACAGACAGGGACAGACAGGGACAGACAGGGACAGACAGGTACAGACAGGGACAGACAGGGACAGACAGGGACAGACAGGGACAGACAGGTACAGGGACCAGAGCTCCATCAGGGAGTTCTGCAGCGGCGTGCCCGTCAGCAGCAACCGCCGCTGGCTGCAGGTGAGATACAGGTGAGATACAGGTGAGATACAGGTGAGACAGGTGAGATCAGACAGGTACAGACAGGGACAGACAGGGACAGACAGGGACAGACAGGGACAGACAGGGACAGACAGGGACAGACAGGTGAGATCAGACAGGGACAGACAGGGACAGACAGGGACAGACAGGTACAGACAGGGACAGACAGGGACAGACAGGTGAGACAGGTACAGACAGGTACAGACAGGGACAGACAGGGACAGACAGGTACAGACAGGTGAGATCAGACAGGTACAGACAGGGACAGACAGGGACAGACAGGTGAGATCAGACAGGTACAGACAGGTACAGACAGGGACAGACAGGTACAGACAGGGACAGACAGGTACAGACAGGGACAGACAGGGACAGACAGGTACAGACAGGGACAGACAGGGACAGACAGGTGAGACAGGTACAGACAGGTACAGACAGGGACAGACAGGGACAGACAGGGACAGACAGGTACAGACAGGTGAGATCAGACAGGTACAGACAGGGACAGACAGGTACAGACAGGGACAGACAGGTACAGACAGGTACAGACAGGTACAGACAGGGACAGACAGGTACAGACAGGGACAGACAGGTACAGACAGGTACAGACAGGTACAGACAGGGACAGACAGGTACAGACAGGGACAGACAGGGACAGACAGGGACAGACAGGGACAGACAGGTACAGACAGGTGAGATCAGACAGGTACAGACAGGTACAGACAGGGACAGACAGGGACAGACAGGGACAGACAGGGACAGACAGGTGAGATCAGACAGGTACAGACAGTGACAGACAGGGACAGACAGGGACAGACAGGGACAGACAGGTACAGACAGGGACAGACAGGGACAGACAGACAGGTACAGACAGGGACAGACAGGGACAGACAGGTACAGACAGGGACAGACAGGGACAGACAGGGACAGACAGGTACAGACAGGGACAGACAGGGACAGACAGGGACAGACAGGGACAGGCAGGGACAGACAGGGACAGACAGACAGGTACAGACAGGGACAGACAGGGACAGACAGGTGAGATCAGACAGGGACAGACAGGGACAGACAGGTACAGACAGGGACAGACAGGTACAGACAGGGACAGACAGGGACAGACAGGTGAGATCAGACAGGGACAGACAGGGACAGACAGGTACAGACAGGGACAGACAGGGACAGACAGGGACAGACAGGGACAGACAGGTGAGATCAGACAGGTACAGACAGGGACAGACAGGGACAGACAGGTACAGACAGGGACAGACAGGGACAGACAGGTGAGATCAGACAGGTACAGACAGGGACAGACAGGGACAGACAGGTACAGACAGGGACAGACAGGTGAGACAGGGACAGACAGGTACAGACAGGGACAGACAGGGACAGACAGGGACAGACAGGTACAGACAGGGACAGACAGGTGAGACAGGGACAGACAGGTACAGACACGGACAGACAGGGACAGACAGGGACAGACAGGTGAGACAGGTACAGACAGGGACAGACAGGGACAGACAAGGACAGACAGGTACAGACAGGGACAGACAGGGACAGACAGGTACAGACAGGGACAGACAGGTACAGACAGGGACAGACAGGGACAGACAGGGACAGACAGGGACAGATACAGACAGGTACAGACAGGTACAGACAGGGACAGACAGGAACAGACAGGTACAGACAGGGACAGACAGGTGAGATCAGACAGGTGAGACACAGGTGAGATCAGACAGGTACAGACAGGGACAGACAGGAACAGACAGGGACAGACAGGGACAGACAGGTACAGACAGGGACAGACAGGGACAGACAGGGACAGACAGGGACAGACAGGTACAGACAGGGACAGACAGGTGAGATCAGACAGGTACAGACAGGTACAGACAGGGACAGACAGGGACAGACAGGGACAGACAGGTACAGACAGGGACAGACAGGGACAGACAGCGACAGACAGGTACAGACAGGTACAGACAGGGACAGACAGGTGAGATCAGACAGGTACAGACAGGTACAGACAGGGACAGACAGGGACAGACAGGTACAGACAGGGACAGACAGGTACAGACAGGTACAGACAGGTACAGACAGGGACAGACAGGTGAGATCAGACAGGTACAGACAGGTACAGACAGGGACAGACAGGGACAGACAGGGACAGACAGGGACAGACAGCGACAGACAGGTACAGACAGGTACAGACAGGGACAGACAGGTACAGACAGGTACAGACAGGGACAGACAGGGACAGACAGGGACAGACAGGGACAGACAGGGACAGACAGGTGAGATCAGACAGGTACAGACAGGGACAGACAGGTGAGATCAGACAGGGACAGACAGGGACAGACAGGTACAGACAGGTACAGACAGGGACAGACAGGCACAGACAGGACAGACAGGGACAGACAGGTACAGACAGGGACAGACAGGCACAGACAGGGACAGACAGGTACAGACAGGGACAGACAGGTACAGACAGGTACAGACAGGAACAGACAGGTACAGACAGGTGAGACAGGGACAGACAGGGACAGACAGGTACAGACAGGGACAGACAGGTACAGACAGGGACAGACAGGGACAGACAGGGACAGACAGGTACAGACAGGGACAGACAGGGACAGACAGGGACAGACAGGGACAGACAGGGACAGACAGGTGAGATCAGACAGGTACAGACAGGGACAGACAGGGACAGACAGGTACAGACAGGTGAGATCAGACAGGTACAGACAGGTGAGATCAGACAGGTACAGACAGGTACAGACATGTACAGACAGGGAGAGACAGGTGAGATCAGACAGGTACAGACAGGGACAGACAGGGACAGACAGGGACAGACAGGGACAGACAGGGACAGACAGGGACAGACAGGGACAGACAGGGACAGACAGGGACAGACAGGGACAGACATGTACAGACAGGTGAGATCAGACAGGTGAGATCAGACAGGGACAGACAGGGACAGACAGGGACAGACAGGGACAGACAGGGACAGACAGGTACAGACAGGTACAGACAGGGACAGACAGGTGAGATCAGACAGGTACAGACAGGTACAGACAGGGACAGACAGGGACAGACAGGTACAGACAGGGACAGACAGGGACAGACAGGTACAGACAGGGACAGACAGGTACAGACAGGCACAGACAGGGACAGACAGGGACAGACAGGGACAGACAGGGACAGACAGGTACAGACAGGTACAGACAGGGACAGACAGGTACAGACAGGTGAGATCAGACAGGGACAGACAGGGACAGACAAGGACAGACAGGGACAGACAGGGACAGACAGGGACAGACAAGGACAGACAGGGACAGACAGGGACAGACAGGTACAGACAGGGACAGACAGGGACAGACAGGGACAGACAGGGACAGACAGGGACAGACAGGTGAGACAGGGACAGACAGGTGAGATCAGACAGGGACAGACAGGTACAGACAGGGACAGACAGGGACAGACAGGTACAGACAGGGACAGACAGGGACAGACAGGGACAGACAGGTGAGATCAGACAGGGACAGACAGGGACAGACAAGTGAGCACAGGTGAGGACAGAGCACGACAGGTGAGAACAGCTGAGAAAAAAAACCAGGACAGGTGAGCACACACCAGGACAGGTGAGCACAGGTGAGGGAACACCAGGACAGGTGAGCACACACCAGGACAGGTGAGAACAGGTGAGCACACACCAGGACAGGTGAGCACAGGTGAGGGAACACCCCCAGCACCAGCACAGCTCCACCAGTGAGTTCTGCACAGGATCCAGCTCAGGTGAGCCCCTCACCTGCCCAGGTGTGCCCCAGGTGCACCTGAGCTGTGCCCAGGTGTGCCCAGGTGTGCCCAGGTGTGCCCCAGGTGTGTTCTATGTCTATCTACACAGGCGTATCCCAGGTGTGTCTAAGCTATACCCAGGTGTATACCACGTAACCCAGGTGTATCCCAGGTGTATCCCAGGTGTATCTCAGGTGTGCCCAGGTGTGCCCAGGTGCACCCAGGTGTGCCCAGATGTACCCCAGGTACCCCAGGTGTGCCCAGGTGTGCCTCAGGTGTGCACAGGTGTATCCCAGGTGCATCCAGGTGTGCCTCAGGTGCATCCCAGCTATCACAGGTGTACTCCAAGTGTATCACAGGTGTACCCAGGTGTACCCAGGTGTGCACAGGTGTATGTCAGGTGTGCCCAGGTGTACCCAGGTATATCCCAAATACACTCAGGTGTACCCAGGTGTATCTCAGGTGTATCCCAGCTATCTCAGGTGTACCCAGCTGCACCCAGGTGCGCCCAGGTGTATCCCAGGTGTACCCAGGTGTATCCCAGGTGTATCCCAGCTATCTCAGGTGTACCCAGGTGTACCCAGGTGCGCCCAGGTATACTCAGGTGTACCCCAGGTGTATCCCAGCTATCTCAGGTGTATCCCAGGTGCACCCAGGTGTGCCCAGGTGTGCCCAGCTGCACCCAGGTGCACCCAGGTGTCCCCTCACCTGTTGAAGTTGAGCAGGGACTGCCAGCGCTGGGATTTGAAGTTTTTGATGTTCTGGGCCTCGTCCAGGATCAGGTACTTCCAGTTCTTGCGGCGGAAGGCCTGGTGGTCCTGGAGCACCAGCTTGTACGAGGTGATGCACACGTGGAACGCGTTGGGCTTGGTCCAGCCCTGCAGGTGACACAGGTGAGACAGGTGAGGGACAGGTGAGACAGGTGAGACACAGGTGAGACAGGTGAGACACAGGTGAGACACAGGTGAGACACAGGTGAGACAGGTGAGACACAGGTGAGACACAGGTGAGACACAAGTGAGACACAGGTGAGACAGGTGAGACAAAAATTCCCCAAAATTTGGTCCTAAAATGTCCCAGGTGTATTCCAGGTCCCCCCAGCTCCCCCCAGGTGTGCCCAGGTGCCCCCAGGTGTCCCCAGGTGTGTCCCCAGGTGCCCCAGGTGAGCTCACCTGTCTCTTGAGGCGCCGCTCCTTCTGTGCCCCGTAGTAGGTGAGGATTTTGAAGCTGGGGCACCAACGCTTGAGCTCCATCTCCCAATTCAGCATCACCGAGGTGGGCACGATGATCAGGTGAGGGCCCCAGCTACCTGTGCACAGGTGAGACACCTGGAGTCAGCTCAGGTGAGGGCACAGCTACCTGTGCACAGGTGAGGGACAGGTGAGCCCATAAACCACCAGAAATGAGGCTCAGGTGAGTCCCAAACCAGCACAGGTGAGTCCCAAGGGGTCCCAGGTGAGGGCCCCAGCTACCTGTGCACAGGTGAGACACCTGCACTGAGTTCAGGTGAGCCCAAAAACCCCAAAAATTGAGCTCAGGTGAGTCCCAAACCAGCACAGGTGAGTCCCAAATGAGCACAGGTGAGTCCCAAAGGAGCTCAGGTGAGTCCCAAGATGCCCAGGTGAGGGCCCCAGCTACCTGTGCACAGGTGAGACACCTGCAGTGAGCTCAGGTGAGGGCCCAGCTACCTGTGCACAGGTGAGACACCTGCACTGAGCTCAGGTGAGGGCCCCAGCTACCTGTGCACAGGTGAGACACCTGCACTGAGCTCAGGTGAGGGCCCCAGCTACCTGTGCACAGGTGAGACACCTGCACTGAGCTCAGGTGAGCCCAAAAATACCAAAAATATGGCTCAGGTGACCCCAAAAATGGGATCAGGTGAGTCCCAAATGAGCACAGGTGAGTCCCAAAGGAGCTCAGGTGAGTCCCAAGATGCCCAGGTGAGGGCCCCAGCACCTGTGCACAGGTGAGACACCTGCACTGAGCTCAGGTGAGGGCCCCAGCTACCTGTGCACAGGTGAGGGACAGGTGAGCCCATAAACCCCCAGAAATGGGGCTCAGGTGAGGCCCAAACCAGCACAGGTGAGTACCAAGGGGTCCCAGGTGAGTTCTAAAGGAGCTCAGGTGAGGCCCAGGTGCTCAGGTGAGGCCCCAGCTACCTGTGCACAGGTGAGACACCTGCAGTGAGCTCAGGTGAGCCCAAAAACCCCAGAAATGGGGCTCAGGTGAGTCCAGGGGACCCCACACCTGCTCAGGTGGGACTTTAAAACTTGACTCAGGTGTGCAAAGGTGTATCCCAGGTGTGCCCAGGTGTATCTCAGGTGTATTTCCTCTGTCTCAGATGTACCTCAGGTGTGTGTCATCACTTCCAGGTGTGTGTTATCACTCTCAGGTGTGTGTTATCACTCTCAGGTGTGTGTTATCACTCTCAGGTGTATCTCAGGTGTGTGTTATCACTCCCAGGTGTGTGTTATCACTCTCAGGTGTATCCCAGGTGTGTCCAGGTGTATGCTGTGTAACTCAGGTGTGTGTTATCACTCCCAGGTGTACTCAGGTGTAACTCAGGTGTCTGTTATCACTCTCAGGTGTGTGTTATCACTCTCAGGTGTGTGTTGTCAGTCTCAGGTGTGTGTTGTCATTCTCAGGTGTGTGTCACCACTCTCAGGTGTGTGTTATCACTGTCAGGTGTGTGTTATCACTCTCAGGTGTGTGTTATCACTGTCAGGTGTGTGTTATCACTCTCAGGTGTATCTCAGGTGTGTGTTATCACTCTCAGGTGTATCTCAGGTGTGTGTTATCACTCTCAGGTGAGTGTTGTCATTCCCAGGTGTGTATTATCACTCCCAGGTGTGTGTTATCACTCTCAGGTGTGTGTTATCACTCCCAGGTGTGTGTTATCACTCTCAGGTGTGTGTTGTCACTCCCAGGTGTGTGTTATCACTCCCAGTTGTGTGTTATCACTCTCAGGTGTCTCTCAGGTGTGTGTTATCACTCTCAGGTGTGTGTTATCACTCCCAGGTGTGCCCAGGTGTGCCCAGGTGTATCTCCGGTGTGCCCAAGTGTATCCCAGGTGTGCCCAGGTGTACCTTTCTCGCAGGCCAGGTGAGCCAGTAGGGATATGGTCTGGATGGTCTTGCCCAGCCCCATCCCAGGTGTGTCTCAGGTGTGTCCCATGTATCTCAGGTGTATCCCAGGTGTCTGTTATCACTCTCAGGTGTGCCCAGGTGTGCCCAGGTGTACCTTTCTCGCAGGCCAGGTGAGCCAGCAGGGATATGGTCTGGATGGTCTTGCCCAGCCCCATCCCAGGTGTGTCCCACGTATCTCAGGTGTATCCCAGGTGTGTGTTATCACTCCCAGGTATCTGTTATCACTCCCAGGTGTATCCCAGGTGTGCCCAGGTGTACCTTTCTCGCAGGCCAGGTGAGCCAGCAGGGATATTGTTTGGATGGTCTTGCCCAGCCCCATCCCAGGTGTGTGCTGTGTAACTCAGGTGTATCTCAGGTGTGTGTTATCACTCCCAGGTGTGTGTTATCACTCTCAGGTGTGTGTTATCACTCCCAGTTGCCTGTTATCACTCTCAGGTGTGTGTTATCACTCTCAGGTGTGTGTCATCACTCCCAGGTGTGTGTTATCACTCCCAGGTGTGTGTTACCACTCCCAGGTGTGTGTTATCACTCCCAGGTGTGCGTTATCACTCTCAGGTGTGTGTTGTCACTCTCAGGTGTGTGTTATCACTCCCAGGTTTGTGTTATCACTCTCAGGTGTGTGTTATCACTCCCAGGTGTGTGTTATCACTCCCAGCTGTACCCAGGTGTACCCAGGTGTGTCCCAGGTGTACCTTTCTCGCAGGCCAGGTGAGCCAGCAGGGATATGGTCTGGATGGTCTTGCCCAGCCCCATACCAGGTGTGTGCTGTGTAACTCAGGTGTGTCCCATGTATCTCAGGTGTATCTCAGGTGTGTGTTATCACTCCCAGGTGTATCCCAGGTGTGTCCCAGGTGTACCTTTCTCGCAGGCCAGGTGAGCCAGCAGGGAGATGGTCTGGATGGTTTTGCCCAGCCCCATCCCAGGTGTATCCCATGTATCTCAGGTGTATCTCAGGTGTATCTCAGGTGTATGTTATCACTCCCAGGTGTGTCCCAGGTGTACCTTTCTCGCAGGCCAGGTGAGCCAGCAGTGATATTGTTTGGATGGTTTTGCCCAGCCCCATCTCGTCGGCCAGGATCCCGTTGAGTTTCTTCTCGTACATGGTCACCAGCCAGTCCAGCCCGATGTGCTGGTACTCGCGGAGCGTGCCCCGCAGCAGGTGCGGGATGGGCGTCTTCACCTGGGCACGGGAGATACAGGTACAGGAGAGACAGGTGAGATACACACAGGTGAGACAGGTGAGATCAGACAGGTGAGACAGGTGAGATCAGACAGGTGAGACAGGTGAGACACAGGTGAGACACAGGTGAGACAGGTGAGACACAGGTGAGACACAGGTGAGACAGGTGAGACACAGGTGAGACACAGGTGAGACACAGGTGAGATACAGGTGAGATACAGGTGAGACAGGTGAGACAGGTGAGACACAGGTGAGACACAGGTGAGATACAGGTGAGACAGGTGAGACAGGTGAGACACAGGTGAGACACAGGTGAGACAGGTGAGTCACAGGTCAATCAGTCACAGGTGAGTCACAGATGAGTCACAAATGCACCACAGGTGTATCCAGGTGTACCCCAGGTATCCCCAGGTGCCCCCAGATGTATCCTAGGTGTATCACAGGTGTCCCCACATGTATCTAACATGTCCCCAGGTGTACCCAGGTGTACCCAGGTGTATCACAGGTGTACCCAGGTGTATCTAACATGTCCCCCAGGTGTATCACAGGTGTACCTGACCTGTCCCTTGGTGTGTCCCAGGTGTACCCAGGTGTATCTAACATGTCCCCAGTTGTCCCCAGGCGTATCTGACCTGTCCCCAGGTGTACCCCAGGTGTGCCCAGTTGCCCCCAGGTGTCCCCAGGTGTATCTCAGGTCCCCCCAGGTGTATCCCAGGTATCCCCAGGTGTGCCCAGGTGAGCTCACCTGTGTCGTGGCCAGCGTGTACCCCTTGGGCTGGAGGCTGTGACCCTGCTCAGGTGTATCCCACATGTCCCCAGGTGCCCCCAGGTGTGCCCAGGTGCCCCCAGGTATCCCCAGGTATCCCCAGGTGTGCCCAGGTGTGCACAGGTGTGCCCAGGTATACCCAGGTGTCCCCAGGTGTGCCCAGGTGTATCCCAGGTATCCCCAGGTGTATCTAACATGTCCCCAGGTGTGTTACCTGTGTTGTTGCCAGCGTGTACCCCTTGGGCTGGAGGCTGTGACTCTGCCCAGGTGTGCCCAGGTGTATCTGACCTGCCCCCAGGTATCCCCAGGTGTATCCCAGGTACAGTAGTTTCACGAATACAAGCCGCACGGATTATAAGCCGCACCCCCGGTGCCTCGACAATGTTGCTGTCTTTGTCAATAGATAAGCCGCACCCCGAATATTAGCCGCACTTTCGTTCGTCGCGAGAATCCGTGCGCAGCTTTCACAAATTGGCCAATTAGTAACAGGATCGCGGCATAGCGGGCTTTACTGGCTCGGGGCGGGGCCAGGAAGGCTCGGCCCGCTCATGGTTGCCGACGGGGCCGGGTGGCCCAGCTCAGCGCCACGGCTCGGCGGGGCTGGCCGGGTGGTGCTGCCGCCACCGCCGGGCTCGCTGGCCCCCCTCTCCCGTCAGCACCGCCCCGCTGCCGCGTTCGCTCACCCGGCTGGCAGGGCTGCCGCCGCCGGGCTCGCCGTCCGCCCCGCTGCCGCTTTCGCTCGCCCCGCGCCGCGCCTCGCGAGCGCCGCGCCCGCCCCGCGCCGCGCCCGCCCCGCGGCGCTTTCGCGGCTCGCGGTTCGCGGCTCGCGGCTCGCGGTTCGCGGCTCGCGGTTCGCGGCTCGCGGCGGCGCTTTCGCGGCTCGCGGCGGCGCTTTCGCGGCTCGCGGTTCGCGGCTCGCGGTTCGCGGTTCGCGGTTCGCGGCTCGCGGCTCGCGGCTCGCGGTTCGCGGCTCGCGGCGGCGCTTTCGCGAGCGGCGGCGCTTTCGCTCGCCCCGCCGGCAGGGCTGCCGCCGCCGCCACCAGGCTCGCCGGCCGCCCCCTCCCGTCTGCACCGCCGCCGCGTTTCCTCGCCCTGGCCGGCACTGCAGGCCCCCGCACCGCCGGGCTCCCCCACGCTGCTGGCCCCGATTCTGCTGGGCTTCCCCCGCTGCCAGGCAGCCCCACCCGTCGGCCTTCCTGCTTCTGCCATGCTCCCCTGCACTGCTAGCCCCAGTTCTCCCGGGCTCCCCCGCCATGCTGGCTCAGGCTCTGCCGCCCTCCCTGCCCCGCCCTGCTGGCTCAGGCTCTGCCGCCCGCCCCCCACACTGCTGGCCCCGCCTCTGCCAGGCTTTCCCACCTCTGCCGGGGCCGGCCGGGCTCCAGCTTGGCTTGGGGCTGCCGCGGGCTCTCACTTCCGTGTTGGCAGCTTTTAGAATTTTGTTAATAGATTAGCCGCCCCGGAATATTGGCCGCACTTGCGGGTTTCCACCAAAATTTTGGTCAAATTGGTGCGGCTTGTATTCGTGAAATTACTGTATATCCCAGCTGTCCCCAGCTGTCCCCAGGTGTATCCCAGGTGTCCCCAGGTGTATCCCAGGTGTACCCAGGTGTATCTAACATGTCCCCAGCTGTGCCCAGGTGGGCCCAAGTGTGCCCAGGTGTCCCCAGCTGTCCCCAGGTGTATCCCAGGTGTATCTGACCTGTCCCCAGCTGTCCCCAGGTGTGCCCAGGTGTATCTCAGGTGTCCCCAGGTGTCCCCAGGTGAGCTCACCTGTGTCGTGGCCAGCGTGTACCCCTTGGGCTGGAGGCTGTGACCCTGCCCAGGTGTGCCCAGGTGTGCCCAGGTGTATCTAACATGTCCCCAGGTATCCCCAGGTGAGCTCACCTGTGTCGTGGCCAGCATGTACCCCTTGGGCTGGAGGCTGTGACCCTGACCAGGTGTATCCCAGGTGTCCCCAGGTGTGCTCAGCTGTCCCCAGGTGTATCTCAGGTATCCCCAGGTGTGCCCAGGTGAGCTCACCTGTGTCGTGGCCAGCATGTACCCCTTGGGCTGGAGGCTGTGACCCTGCTCAGGTGTATCCCACACGTCCCCAGCTGTCCCCACCTGTATCTGACCTGTCCCCAGGTGTATCCCAGGTGCACCCAGGTGTATCTAACATGCCCTCAGGTGTGCCCAGGTGCGTTACCTGCGTCGTGGCCAGCGTGTACCCCTTGGGCTGCAGGCTCTCCGCGGCCGCCGCGATGTCGCTGATCTCCTTCTTGGGGGCGGGGCCCGCGGGCGCGGCCGGGGCGGGGCTCACCTGGGCGGGCGCGGCGGGCGGGGCCGAGCCCCCTCCGGGCTCACCTGGCGCCCCTCCCCCGCCCTCCTGCCCCTCCCCCTCCTCCTCCTCGTCCTCGTCGTCGGCCTCGTCGTCGTCGTCGTCCTCGTCGTCGTCGCTGTCGTCGTCGTCGTCCTCCTCCTCCTCCGAGTCGCCGCCAGGTGAGTCTGGGGACGGACAGGTGAGGTCAGGGAGGGGTGGGGGGGGAGATGGGTGCACCTGGACAGGTGTAGAGCACATCTGGGCACACCTGGGCAGGTGTATGGCACACCTGGAGGTTCTATAGCACACCTGGGCAGGTGTACAGCACACCTGTGGGGTTTATAGCACACCTGGACAGGTGCACAGCACACCTGAGCACACCTGGAGAGGTGTTGGGGCACCTGGGTACACCTGCAGAGACACACCCACACCTGTTCACACCTGCACAGGTAACACACACACACACCTGTTCCCAGGTGTCTCACCTGAGCGGGGTTTAGAGCACACCTGCACAGGTAACACACACACACCTGTACAGGTAACACACACACACACACCTGTACAGGTAACACACACACACACACACACACACACACACACCTGTACAGGTGTCTCACCTGAGTGGGGTTTAGAGCACACCTGCCCAGGTAACACACAGGTAACACACACACCTGTACAGGTAACACACACACCTGTGCCAGGTGTCTCACCTGAGCGGGGTTTAGAGCACACCTGTACAGGTAACACACACCTGTTCACACCTGTACAGGTGTCTCACCTGAGCGGGTGCTGCTGGCGGCGGGGGCGGAGTCGCAGTCGGAGTCGGTGAAGGCGCCGCGGTAACGCTGGAGCAGCTCCTCCATGGGCAGCGCACCTGGAACACACCTGGGATCACCTGGGGACACCTGAATATACCTGGGGAACAGCTGGGGACACCTGGGGAACACCTGAACACAACTGGGTCACACCTGGGGAACACCTAAACACACCTGGGATCACCTGGGGGCACCTGAACACACCTGGGTCACACCTGGGGGACACCTGAACACAACTGGGTCACAACTGGGGGCACCTGGGGAACACCTGAGATCACCTGGGGCACCTGAACACACCTGGGGAACACCTGGACGACACCTGGGTCACACCTGGGGGCATCTAGAGAACACCTGGGGACACCTCAGTGCACCTGGGACACACCAGAGATACAGCTGTGCTACCTGGGGAACACCTGGGGAACCGCTGGGACACACCTGACAATCACCTGGGTTACCTGGGGAGCACCTAGAACACAACTGAGACACATCTGGGGAACACTTGAGCACACCTGAGCTACCTGGGGGCACCTGAACACACCTGGGTCACACCTGGGGGTACCTGGGGACACCTGGGGAACAGCTGGGACACACCTGGGGGCACCTGGGGGTACCTGAACACACCTGGGGAACACCTGGGTCACACCTGAGACACAGCTGGGAGCACCTGAGGAATACCTGAACACACCTGGGTTACCTGTGACACACCTGTGACACACCTGTGACACACCTGGGGGCACCTGGGGATACCTGAACACACCTGGGGAACACCTGGGGGTACCTGAATGCAGCTGGGGGCACCTGAGCACACCTGGGGCCATCTGGAGAACACCTGGACACACCTGGGGAACACCTGGGGGCACCTGGGTCACACCTGAGAACACCTGGGGACACCTGGGCTGCATTTTGGGGTAAATTTTGGGTTAAATTTTGGATATTTTGGGTTTTTTTACCTTCCCTGGCCAGCTCATCCAGCTCCTGCTGATGATTCTGGGATGGATTTTAGGGTGAATTTGAGATATTTTGGGATTTTTTGGGGTAAATTTTGGGTTATTTTGGGGGATTTTGGAATTTTTTTGGTGATTTTGGGGTGAATTTGGGATTTTTTGCGGTAATTTTGGGGTAAATTTGGTTTTTTTTGTCTCACTCTCCTTGGCCAGTTCATCCAACTCCTGTTGATGATTCTGGGATGGATTTTGGGGTGAATTTGAGATATTTTGGGATTTCTTGGGGTGAATTTGGGATTTTTTGGGGATTTTTTGGGGGGTGATTTTGGGTTATTTTGGGTTCTATTTTGGGTTCTATTTTGGGGTAAATTTTGGATATTTTAGGTTTTATTTTTCTCACCTTCCCTGGCCAGCTCATCCAGCTCCTGCTGATGATTTGGGGACAGTTTTTGGGTTAAATTTTGGATATTTTGGGTTTTATTTTTCTCACCCTCCCTGGCCAGCTCATCCAGCTCCCGTTGATGATTCTGGGGTGGATTTTGGGGTAAATTTTGGATATTTTGGGGTTTTTTACCTTCCCTGGCCAGCTCATCCAGCTCCTGCTGATGATTCTGGGATGGATTTTGGGGTGAATTTTGGGGTAAATTTTGGATATTTTAGGATGTTTTTTGGGTCTCACCTTCCCTGGCCAGCTCATCCACCTCCTGCTGATGATTCTGAGTTATATTTTGGGGTGAATTTTGGGGTAAATTTTGGATATTTTGGGATTTTTTACCTTCCCTGGCCAGCTCATCCAGCTCCTGTTGATGATTTGGGGATGGATTTTGGATATTTTGGGGTAAATTTTGGATATTTCAGGTTTTATTTTGCTCACCCTCCCTGGTCAGCTCGTCCAGCTCCTGCTGATGATTTGGGGATGGATTTTGGGGTAAATTTTGGGGTAAATTTTGGATATTTTGGGGTTTTTTACCCTCCCTGGCCAGCTCATCCAGCTCCTGCTGGTGATTCTGGGTTCTATTTTGGGGTGAATTTTGGGGTAAATTTTGGATATTTTGGGTTTTTCTCTCACCCTCCCTGGCCAGCTCACCCAGCTCCTGCTGATGATTGTGGGATGAATTTTGGATATTTTGGGTTAAATTTGGGTTTTTTTGGGGTTTTTTACCCTCCCTGGCCAGCTCATCCAGCTCCTGCTGATGATTCTGGGATGGATTTTGGGGTAAATTTGGGACATTTTGGGGTTGAATTTTGGGGTGAATTTGGGATTTTTTGGGGATTTTTGGGGGTGATTTTGGGTTATTTTGGGTTCTATTTTGGGTTAAATTTTGGATATTTTGGGTTTTTCTCTCACCCTCCCTGGCCAGCTCATCCAGCTCCTGCTAATAATTGTGGGATGGATTTTGGGGTAAATTTTGGGTTAAATTTGGATATTTTGGGGTTTTTTACCCTCCCTGGCCAGCTCATCCAGCTCCTGCTGATGATTGTGGGATGGATTTTGGATATTTTGGGTTAAATTTTGGATATTTTATTTATATTTCTCTCACCCTCCCTGGCCAGCTCATCCAGCTCCTGTTGGTGATCGATGTCGCCCTCCAGGCGCTCCTGGGCCGCGATCGTGTCCTCCTCGTCCTCACCTGGGGACACAAAAATGTCACCAAATGTCAATAAATGTCACCTGAAATCATCAGTGTCCTCCTCATCCCCACCTGGGGACACAAAAATGTCTCCAAATATCACTAAATGTCACTAAAATATCATTAAATGTCATTAAATGTCACCAAGTGTCACTGAACGTCATCAGTGTCCTCCTCATCCTCATCTGGGGACACAAAAATGTCACTAAAATGTCAAAAATGTCACCTGAAATGTCATCTAAGGTCACCTGAAACATCATTAAATGTCACCTGTGTCCTCCTCATCCTCACCTGGGGACAGAAATGTCACCTGAAACATCATAAATGTCACCTGAAATGTCATTAAATGTCACCTGAAATGTCATTAAACGTCACTAAATGTCATCAGTGTCCTCCTCATCCTCACCTGGGGACATAAAAATGTCACTAAAATGTCACAAAATGTCATAAAGTGTCATTCAATGTCACCAGTGTCCTCCTCACCCTCACCTAGAGACAGAATACTGTCATTTAATGTCATTAAATGTCACCCAATGTCACCTGAAATGTCATTAAATGTCACCCAATGTCACCAGTGTCCTCTTCATCCTCACCTGGGGACACAAAAATGTCACCAAATGTCACCTGAAATGTCATCAGTGTCCTCCTGGTCCTCACCTGGGCACCAAAGTGTCATTAAATGTACCCAAAATGTCATTAAATGTCACCTGAAATGTCACAAATGTCACCAAGTGTCACTAAAATGTACTCAGTGTCATCAGTGTCCTCCTTGTCCTCACCTGGGGACACCAAAATGTCACCAAATGTCACCTGAAATGTCATTAAATGTCACTAAAATGTCATTAAATGTCATTAAATGTCACTAAATGTCATCAGTGTCCTCCTCATCCTCACCTAGAATGTGACAAATGTCATTAAATGTCACCAAATGTCACCTGAAATGTCACTTAATGTCATCAGTGTCCTCCTGGTCCTCACCTGGGGACACAAAAATGTCACCAAATGTCACCTGAAATGTCACCTGTGTCCTCCTCGTCCTCACCTGGAAACAGAAATGTCACCAAATGTCACCTGAAATGTCATTAAATGTCACCCAAAGTTCTCAGTATCCTCCTTGTCCTCACCTGGAATGTTACAAATGTCATTTACTGTCACCAAATGTCACCTGAAATGTCCCCAGTGTCCTCCTTGTCCTCACCTAGGGATAGAAATGTCACTTGAGATGTCATTAAATGTCACCTGAAATGTCACAAATGTCACTAAAATGTCATTAATGTCACCAAGTGTCCCCAGTGTCCTCCTGGTGCTCACCTGGGGACAGAAATGTCATTAAAAATGTCACTAAATGTCACCTGAAATGTCACAAATGTCATTAAATGTCACCCAATGTCATCAGTGTCCTCCTCATCCTCACCTGGGGACAAAAATGTTACTAAAATGTCACCTGAAATGTCACTAAATTGTCATTAAATGTCACCAAGTGTCCTCTTCATCCTCACCTGGGGACACACAAATGTCACCAAATGTCATTAAATGTCACCTGTGTGCTCCTCACCCTCACCTAGAGACAGAATATTGTCATTTAATGTCATTAAATGTCACAAAATGTCACCTGAAATGTCATTAAATGTCACCCAATGTCACCAGTGTCCTCTTCATCCTCACCTGGGGACACAAAAATGTCACCAAATGTCACCTGAAATGTCATCAGTGTCCTCCTGGTCCTCACCTGGGCACCAAAGTGTCATTAAATGTACCCAAAATGTCATTAAATGTCACCTGAAATGTCACAAATGTCACCAAGTGTCACTAAAATGTACTCAGTGTCATCAGTGTCCTCCTGGTTCTCATCCAGGGACACCAAAATGTCACAAAATGTCACCTGAAATGTCATTAAATGTCACTAAAATGTCATTAAATGTCACCAAGTATCACTAAACGTCATCAGTGTCCTCCTCATCCTCCCCTAGGGACAAAAATGTCACCAAATGTCACTAAAATGTCATTAAATGTCATCAGTGTCCTCCTCATCCTCATCTGTAATGTGACAAATGTCATTAAATGTCACCAAATGTCACCTGAAATGTCACTTAATGTCATCAGTGTCCTCCTGGTCCTCACCTGGGGACAGAACAATGTCATTTAACGTCACCAAATATCATGAAGTGTCACTAAATGTCACTTGTGTCCTCCTCGTCCCCACCTGGAGACAGAAATGTCACTAAAATGTCACCAAGTGTCACCTGAAATGTCCCAAAATGGCCCCAAATCCACTCAAATTGTCCTGAAATGTCCCCAAATCTGACCCAAATGTCCTCCCCAGGTGTCACTGTCCCCTCCCCTCAGGTGTGTCCCTGTCCCCCAGATGTGTCCCTGTCCCCTCCCCCCAGGTGTGTCCCTGTCCCTCAGGTGTGTCCCTGTCCCTCAGGTGTGTCCCTGTCCCTCAGGTGTCCCTGTCCCCTCCCCCCTCACCCTCCTCCTCCTCAGCCGTGAATTCGTCGTCGTCCTCGCGGGGACCCCAGGGCGGGGCGGGGTCACGGCGAAGTACCTGGGACAGGTGAGAGAGAGAGAGACAGGTGAGAGAGGGACAGGTGAGACAGGGGAGAGACAGGGACAGGTGAGAGAGACACAGGTGAGATCAGACAGGTGAGACAGGTGAGACACAGGTGAGACACGGGAGACACAGGTGAGACACAGGTGAGACAGGTGAGACACAGGTGAGACACAGGTGAGACAGGTGAGACAGGTGAGACACAGGTGAGACACAGGTGAGACAGGTGAGACAGGTGAGACACAGGTGAGACAGGTGAGACAGGTGAGAGACAGGTGAGACACAGGTGAGACAGGTGAGACACAGGTGACACACAGGTGACACACAGGTGAGACACAGGTGAGACACAGGTGAGACAGGTGAGACACAGGTGAGACACAGGTGAGACAGGTGAGACACAGGTGAGACAGGTGAGACAGGTGAGACACAGGTGAGACAGGTGAGACACAGGTGAGACAGGTGAGACACAGGTGAGACAGGTGAAACACAGGTGAGACACAGGTGAGACACAGGTGAGACAGGTGAGAGACAGGTGAGACACAGGTGAGACAGGTGAGACACAGGTGAGACAGGTGAGACACAGGTGACACACAGGTGACACACAGGTGACACAGGTGATTTGGGGACAGGTGAGGGGTGTTGTTACCTGTGGGGGCAGGGAGCCCAGCAGCTCCCCCAGGGGCCGGGGGGGGCCCTCGGCTGAGGCTGGAACAGAAACAGGTGGGCACAGGTGAGCACAGGTGAGCACAGGTGAGCTCAGGTGGGCACAGGTGGGCACAGGTGAGACCTGGGCACCCACAGGTGACCCCTGAACTGCCACAGGTGCCCACAAACCCCTCAGGTGACCCCACACACCTCCAGGTGATCCCCCAGGTGAGCCCAAACCCACCCAGGTGTGCCCAGGTGTGCCTCACCTGTACAGGTGAGCCCCCATGGCTCAGTAGGTACCCCCAGGTGTGCCCAGGTGTGCCCAGGTGTACCCAGGTGTGCCCAGGTGTGCCCACCCCCCCCAGGTGTGTCTCACCTGTACAGGTGAGCCCCTGTGGCTCAGTGGGAACTCCCAGGTACCCCCAGGTGTGCCCAGGTGTGCCCAGGTGTGTCTCACTCATACAGGTGAGCCCCCATGGCTCAGTAGGTACCCCCAGGTGTACCCAGTCCCCCCAGGTGTGCCCAGGTGTGCCCAGGTGTACCCAGGTGTGCCTCACCTGCCCAGGTGAGCCCCCGGGGCGCGTTGAGGCTGCGGCTCAACCCCCCAGCCCCCCCAGGTGCCCCCAGCCCCCCAGGTGTGCCCAGGTGTGCCCAGGTGTGCCCAGGTGTACCCAGCCCCCCAGGTGTACCCAGGTGTACCCAGGTGTGCCCAGGTGTGCCCAGGTGTACCCAGCCCCCCCAGGTGTGCCTCACCTGCGCAGGTGAGCCCCCGGGGCGCGTTGAGGCTGCGGCTCAGCAGGTCCGAGTAGCGCTCCGTCTGCCCCACGATGAAATCCAGCTGCAGGTCCAGCGCCTTCTTCCGCTTCTCCTCCAGCCGCGACTGCTGCTTGAACTGCACCACCTGCGCGGGTGAGACACACCTGGGTCACCTGGGGGGCACCTGGGGGGCGGCCATGGGGACCCAGGAGTCATTAATGGTCATTAATGATCATTAATGGTCATTAATAGTCATTAATGGTCATCACTGGGCAACCAGAGGTCATTAATCGTCATTAATGGTCATCACTGGGCAACCAGTGGTCATTAATAGTCATTGGGAGTCATTAATGGTCATTAATAGTCATTAATGGTCATCAGTAAGTACCCAGAGGTCATTTGGAGTCATTAATAATCATTAACAGTCATTAATGGTCACCACTGGGCACTCAATGGTCATTCGGGGTCATTAATAGTCATTAATGGTCAACACTAGACAACCAATGGTCATTAATGGTCATTAAGGGTCATTAGCATTCATTAATGGTCATTGCGGATCATTAACAGTCATTAATGGTCATTAATGGCCATCAACGGTCAATAATGGTCATTGGGGGTCGTTAACAGTCATTGATGGTCATTAATGGTTGTCAATAAGCATCCAGTGGTCACTGGTGGTTACTAACGGTCATTAAGAGTCATTAACAATCATTAGTAGCCATTAATGGTCATCACTGGGCACCCAATGGTCATTGGAGTTCATTAATGGTCATAAAAGGTCATTATTGGTCATCACTGGGCAACCAGTGGTCATTAATGATCATTGGGGGTCATTAATGGTCATTAACGGTCATTAACAGTCATTAATGGTAATCACTAGGCACCCAATGGTCATAGGGAGTCATTAATGGTCATTATTGGTCATTGGAGATGATTGGGGGTCATTAATGATCATTAACAGTCATTAATGGTCATCACTGTGCATCCACTGGTCATTGGGGGCCATTAACAGTCATTAATGGTCATCATTGGGCAACCAATGGTCATTAATGGTCATTGGGGGTCATAAGCATTCATTAATGGTCATAGGGGATCATTAACAGTCATTGATGGTCACTAATGGTCATTGGGGGTCATTAATGGTCATTGGGGGTCGTTAACAGTCATTAACAGTCATTAATGGTCATTGGGGGTCGTTAACAGTCATTGATGGTCATTAATGGTCATTAATAAGCACCCAGTGGTCATTGGTGGCCACTAGTGGTCATTAATGGTTATTACCAGTCATTAATAGTCATTAATGGTCATCACTGGGCAACCAAGGGTCATTGGGGGTCATTAATGGTCATTAATGGTCATTAACAGTAATTAACAGTCATTAATAGTCATCACTGAGAACCCAGTGGTCATTGAGGGTCATTAATGGTCATTAATGGTCATTAACAGACATTAATGGTCATCACTGTGCACCCAGTGGTCATTGGAGTCATCAATGGTCATCAATGATCATTGGAGATCATCATTGGTCATCAATGGCCACCAATGGGCACCCAGTGGCTATTAGGGGTCATTAATGGTCATTGGAAACCATTGAGGGTCATTGTCGGTCATCAATGGCCATCATTGGTCATCAAAGGGCACCAATGGTCATCACTGATCATCAGTGGCCATCCATGGACATTGGTGGTCATGGATGGTCATCAATGGTCTTTGGACATCATGGATGGTCATCAATGGTCATCAATAGTCATTGGCGGTCATCAATGGTCATTGGGGGTCATCCATGGTCGTTGGCGATCATCAATGGTCATCAATGGGCAACCAGTGGTCATTTGGGGTCACCAATGTTCATCATTGGTCATCAAGGGTCATTGCAGATCATCAATGGTCATCAATGGTCATTGGGGGTCATCATTGGCCATTAACGGTCATTAATAGTCATTAATGGTCATCACTGGGTACTCAATGGTCATTGGGGGTCATTATCGGCCATTAATGGTCATTAATAGTCATTAATGGTCATCAATAGGCATCCAATGGTCATTGGGGGTCATTAATGGTCATCAACAGTCATTAATGGTCATTATTGGTCATCACTGGGCAACCAGTGGTCATTAATGGTCATTAATGGTCATTGGGGGTCGTTAATGGTCATTAACGGTCATTCACAGTCATTAATGGTCATTAATGATCATCACTGGATATTCAATGGTCATTGGGGGTCATTAAAGGCCATTAACGGTCACTAACAGTCATTAATGGTCATCACTAGGCACCCAGAGATCATTAATGCTCTTTGAGAGTCATTAATGACCATTAATAGTCATTAACAATCGTTAGTGGTCATTAGTGGTCATTAACGGTCATTAATGGTCATCACTGGGCACTCAACGGTCATTGGGAGTCATTAACGATCATTAATGATTATTAACGGTCATTAATGGTCATTAATGGTCATCACTGGGCAACCAGTGGTCATTAATGGTCATTAATGGTCATTGGGGGTCGTTAATGGTCATAGGGGATCATTAACAGTCATTAATGGTCATTAATAATCACTACTGGGCATCCAGGGGTCACAGGGGGTCATTAATGGCCATTAACAGTCATTAACAGTCATTAATGGTCATCACTGGGCATCCAGTGGTCACTGGGGGTCATTAATGGTCATTAACAGTCATTAATGGTCATCACTGGGCACCCAACGGTCATTGGGGGTCATTAATGGTCATTAACGGTCATTAATGGTCATCACGGGGCATCCAGTGGTCATTAATTGTCATTAATGGTCATTAGTGTTCATTAATGGTCATCAATAAGTACGCAGAGGTCATTGGGAGTCATTAATAATCATTAATGATCATTAATGAGCACCACTGGGAACTCAATGGTCATTGGGGTCCGTTAATGGTCATTAATGGTCACTAATGGGCACCCAGTGGTCACTAGGGATTATTAATGATCATTAATGGTCATTAACAGTCATTGGGATTCATTAACAACCATGACTGAGCACACAGTGGTCATTGGGGGGTCATTGATGGTCATCAATGGTCATTGGGGGTCATCAATGGGCACCCAGTGGTTATTGCAGGTCACAGATGGTCATCAATGGTCATGGGGGGTCACCAATTGTCATCAATGGTCATTGGAGATCATTAATGGTCATCAATGGTCATCAGCAGTCATCAATATTCATTGGTGGTCATTGCTGGTCATTGGTGGTCACCAACGGTCATTGGTAATCATCAATGGGAACCCAGTGGTCATTGGTGGTCATGGACGGTCATCAATGGTCATTGGACATCATGGATGATCATCAATGGTCATTGTGGCTCATCAATGGTCATTGGAGATCATCAACGGTCATTGGGGGTCATCAATGCTCATCAATTATCATTAGTGGTCATGGAGAGTCATCAACGGTCAGTGCAGATCATGGATGGTCATCAGTGGTCATTGGGGGTCATCCATGGTCACTGATGGTCATCAATAGTTATTGGTGGTCAACAATGGTCATCAATGGACACGCAGTGATCATTGGTCATCATGGATGGTCATCAATGGTCATCAACAGTCATCGGGGGCATCAATGGTCATTGGGGGTCATCACTGGGCACCCAGTGGTCATTAGTGGTCATGGAGTGTCATCAATGGTCATTGAAGGTCATCAATGGCTATCAGGGGTCATCATTGGTCATCAATAGTCATCCACAGTCATTTGTGGTCATGGATGGTCATCAGTGGTCACTGAACATCACGGAGGATCATCAACGGTCATTGGAGATCATTAATGGTCATCAATGATCATTCGGGGTCATCAATGGTCATCAACGGTCATTGGGAGTCTTCCATGGTCATCAACAATCATTGGAGATCATCAATGGTCATTGGGGGTCATCAATGGTCGCTGGACATCATGGATGGTATTCAATGGTCACTGGGGGTCATCAATGGTCATCGATGGCTATCACTGGTCATCATTGGTCATCAGTGGTCATCCATGGTCATTTGTGGTCATGGATGGTTATCAATGGTCATTGGGGGTCATCAATGGTCATCACTGGGCACCCAGCGGTCATTGGAGGTCACCAATGTTCATCATTGGTCAATAATGGTCATTGTGGTCATTGGTGGTCACGGATGGTCATCAATGGTCATTGGGGGTCATCAATGGTCATTGGAGATCATGGGTGGTCATCAATGGTCATTGGAGATCATGGATGGTCATCAATGGTCATTGGGGGTCATCAATGGTCATTGGAGATCATGGATGGTCATCAATGGTCATTGGGGGTCATCAATGGTCATTGGAGATCATGGATGGTCATTGGAGATCATCAATGGTCATTGGGGGTCATCAATGGCTATCATCGGTCATCAATGGGCACTCATCGGTCATTATTGGTAATTAATACCCATCACTGGTCATTACTGGTAATTAATGGCCACCACTGGTCATCACTGGTCATCAATGGCCATCATCAGTCATCAACGGCCATCCTTGATCATCAATGGCCATTATTGGTAATCAACGGCCATCATTGGTCATCAAAGGGCACCCAGTGATGCCAGGTGTGCCCAGGTGTGCCCAGGTGTGCCCAGGTGTATCCCAGGTGAGCTCAGGTGTATCCCAGGTGAGCTCAGCTGTCCCCAGCTGTCCCCAGCTGTCCCCAGGTGTGCCCAGGTGTGCCCAGGTGTGTTTAACTCCCCCCAGGTGTGCCCAGGTGTCCCCAGGTGTCCCCAGGTGAGCTCAGCTGTCCCCAGGTGTGCCCAGGTGTGTCCCAGGTGTGCCCAGGTGTCCCCAGGTGTCCCCAGGTGTCCCAGGTACCTTCTCGACGCTGCTCCAGAAGTGGCGCACCTCGCGGGCGATGGCGGCGGCCACGCGGCGCAGCTTGGCCTGCTCCTCCCGCTTGGCGCGCTCCTGGCGCTGCCGCTGCTCCTCGTGGTGCCGCATCACCATGCGCACCACCTGCGACACGTGAGGGACAGGTGAGGGACAAGTGAGATAGGTGAGTGACAGGTGAGACAGGTGGGACAGGTGAGACACAGGTGAGACAGGTGAGACAGGTGAGACACAGGTGATGAAAAATCACCAAAAAACATCAAAAAACCACCAAAAATCATCGGAATTTCGCCCAAATTTTGTTGGAATTTTACTCAGATTCCTCCCAGGTGTGCCCAGGTGTCACCTGAGCTCCTCCAGGTGTCCAAACCCACCTGAGATGCCACCACAGGTGTGCCCAGGTAACCAAAAACCACCAAAAATCAACAAAAAACACCAAAAAACCACCAAAAATCACTGGAATTTCACCCAGATTTCCCCCAGGTGTGCCCAGGTGTGCCCAGGTGTGCCCTGAGCTACTCCAGGTGTCCAAACCCACCTGAGATGCCACCACAGGTGCTCCAGGTAACCAAAAACCACCAAAAAGCATCAAAAACCACCAAAAATCATCAGAATTTTGCCCAAATTTTCTCTAAATTTCTGTGTAATTTCTCCCAGGTGTGCCCAGGTGTCACCTGAGCTCCTCCAGGTGTCCAAACCCACCTGAGATGCCACCACAGGTGTGCCCAGATAACAAAAAACCACCAAAAACCATCAAAAAAAACCCCAAAACCACCAAATAAACACCAAAAATCATTGTAATTTCGCCCAGATTCCCCCCAGGTGTGCCCAGGTGTGCCCTGAGCTCCTCCAGGAGTCACCTGAGCTCCACCAGGTGTCCAAACCCACCTGAGATGCCACCACAGGTGTGCCCAGGTGATAAAAAATCACCAAAAAACCACCAAAAACCACCAAAAATCATCGGAATTTCACCCAAATTTCACCCAGATTCCTCTTTAGTTTCTCCCAGGTGTGCCCAGGTGTGCCCAGGTGTGCCCTGAGCTCCAAACCCACCTGAGATGCCACCACAGGTGCTCCAGGTAACCAAAAAACACCCAAAACCCACCAAAAAAACCCCAAAAATCACCAAAAAAACACCAAAAATCATCGGAATTTCGCCCAAATTTTGTCCAAATTCCTCTGTAATTTCTCCCAGGTGTGCCCAGGCGTGCCCAGGTGTGCCCAGGTGCGTTACCTTCCTGGCCACGCCCCTCTTCCAGCGCCTCTCCTGGGCGAAGTCGGCCGCCAGCCACTGCATCTCCTCGCACAGGTAATCCCAGTGCACCTTGGGCCGCGCCGGCTCCGGCACCTTGGGCAGGCGGCGCAGGGACCAGAACCCCTCGCGCTTCATCTCGGCCACGCGGTGCTCCACCTCCGCCTCCTGTGGGGGGGACAGGTGAGATACAGGTGAGACAGGTGAGAGACAGGTGAGACACAGGTGAGACACAGGTGGGACAGGTGAGACAGGGGAGACACAGGTGAGACACAGGTGAGACAGGTGAGACAGGTGAGACACAGGTGAGACAGGTGAGACAGGTGAGACAGGTGAGACAGGTGAGAGACAGGTCACACATGGGTGAGAGTCCCTCCCAGTCCATCCCAGTCCATCCCAGTCCCTCCCAGCCCATCCCAGTCCATCCCAGCCCATTCCCAGTCCCTCCCAGTACAAACCAGTATTCCCAGTTAACCCTTACATGTCTGGTCTGTTCTGTGATCTCTGCCGGGCTCCTCTCCCAGTCCCTCCCAGTCCATTCCCAGTCCCTCCCAGTATAACCAGTATAACCAGTTTAACCCTTACGTGTCTGGCCTGCTCTGCAATCTCTGCCGGGCTCCTCTCCCAGTCCCTCCCAGTCCATTCCCATCCCCTCCCAGTCCATCCCAGTCCATCCCAGTCCATCCCAGTCCATCCCAGTCCCTCCCAGTCCATCCCAGTACAAACCAGTTTATCCCAGTATAACTCACATGTCTGGCCTGCTCTGCAATCTCGGCCAGGCTCCTCTCCCAGTCCATTCCCAGTCCATTCCCAGTCCCTCCCAGTATAACCAGTACAAACCAGTTAACCCTTACATGTCTGGCCTGCTCAGCGATCTCAGCCGGGCTCCTCTCCCAGTCCATCCCAGTCCATCCCAGTCCATCCCAGTCCCTCCCAGTCCATTCCCAGTCCATCCCAGTACAAACCAGTACTCCCAGTTAACCCTTACATGTCTGGCCTGCTCTGCGATCTCGGCCGGGCTCCTCTCCCAGTCCATCCCAGTGAGTTCCAATCCCCCCTTAGTGTATCCCAGTCCCTCCCAGTCCATTCTCAGCCCATTCCCAGTATAACCAGTACAAACCAGTACTCCCAGTTAACACTCACGTGTCTGGCCTGCTCTGCTATCTCCGCCGGGCTCCTCTCCCAGTCCATCCCAGTCCCTCCCAGTCCATCCCAGTCCCTCCCAGTACAAACCAGTATAACCAGTTAACCCTTACATGTCTGGCCTGCTCTGCAATCTCTGCTGGGCTCCTCTCCCAGTCCCTCCCAGTCCATTCCAGTCCATCCCAGTACTCCCAGTTAACACTCACATGTCTGGCCTGCTCTGCTATCTCAGCCGGGCTCCTCTCCCAGTCCCTCCCAGTCCATTCCCAGTCCATCCCAGCCCATTCCCAGTACAAACCAGTACTCCCATTCCCAGTGTACCCCAGTCCATTCCCAGTCCATTCCCAGTACTCCCAGTATAACCAGTTAACCCTTACATGTCTGGTCTGCTCAGCGATCTCGGCCGGGCTCCTCTCCCAGTCCATCCCAGTCCCTCCCAGTCCATCCCAGTCCCTCCCAGTCTCTCCCAGTCCCTCCCAGTCTCTCCCAGTCCCTCCCAGTCCATCCCAGTATAAACCAGTACAACACTCACATGTCTGGCCTGCTCTGTGATCTCGGCCGGGCTCCTCTCCCAGTCCCTCCCAGTCCATTCCCAGTGTATCCCAGTGTGTCCCAGTCCATTCCTGGTGTACCCCAGCCCATTCCCAGTATAACCAGTACTCCCAGTTTAACCCTTACATGTCTGGCCTGCTCTGCGATCTCTGCTGGGCTCCTCTCTCAGTCACTCCCAGCCCATCCCAGTCCATTCCCAGTACAAACCAGTACTCCCATTCCCAGTACAACCAGTACAAACCAGTATTCCCAGTATAACTCACATGTCTGGCCTGCTCTGCTATCTCAGCCGGGCTCCTCTCCCAGTCCCTCCCAGTCCATCCCAGTGTGTCCCAGTCCCTCCCAGTACAAACCAGTACTCCCAGTACAAACCAGTATAAACCAGTTTAACACTCTCATGTCTGGCCTGCTCTGCAATCTCCGCTGGGCTCCTCTCCCAGTGTATCCCAGTCCATTCCCAGTGTATCCCAGTCCCTCCCAGTCCATTCCCAGTACAAACCAGTATAACCAGTTAACCCTTACATGTCTGGCCTGCTCAGCGATCTCGGCCGGGCTCCTCTCCCAGTCCATCCCAGTCCCTCCCAGTCCATCCCAGTGAGTTCCAATCCTCCCTTAGTGTATCCCAGTCCCTCCCAGTCCCTCCCAGCCCATTCCCAGTATAACCAGTACTCCCAGTTAACACTCACATGTCTGGCCTGCTCTGCAATCTCGGTCAGGTTCCTCTCCCAGCCCATCCCAGTCCATCCCAGTCCATTCCCAGTATAACCAGTATAAACCAGTTTAACCCTTACATGTCTGGCCTGCTCAGCGATCTCGGCCGGGCTCCTCTCCCAGTCCCTCCCAGTCTATTCCCAGTGTATCCCAGTCAATTCCCATCCCCTCCCAGTACAAACCAGTACTCCCATTCCCAGTACAAACCAGTACTCCCATTCCCAGTACAAACCAGTACTTCCAGTTTAACCCTTACATGTCTGGCCTGCTCGGCAATCTCCTCTCCCAGTCCATCCTAGTGCATCCCAGTGTATCCCAGTCCCTCCCAGTCCATTCCCAGTCCCTCCCAGTCCATTCCCAGTCCATCCCAGTATAAACCAGTTTAACACTCACATGTCTGGCCTGCTCAGCGATCTCGGCCGGGCTCCTCTCCCACAGCCAGGGGGGCTCGGGGGGCCCGGGGGGACCCTCGGGGGGGCCCTCGGGGGGCGGCGCCGGCCGGGGGGGGACGGGGGGGGAGGGGGAGCCGGGAGAGCCCCCGGAGGAGGCCGGGGACACCGGGCCCGAGCCTGTCATCCTGAGTGGCACCTGGGGGGACATTGGGGACAGAAAGATCATCAGTGTGACACCGGGGACACCGGGCCAGAGCCTGTCATCCTGAGTGGCACCTGGGGACACAAACAATGTCACATCAACGTCATCACTGTCACATCAATGTCACACTGGGGACACCGGGCCCGAGCCTGTCATCCTGAGTGGCACCTGGGGACACAAACAACATCAGTGTCACACTGGGGACACCGGGCCGGAGCCTGTCATCCTGAGTGGCACCTGGGGGGACAAATGTGACATTAATGGGACATTGGGGACACCGGGCCCGAGCCTGTCATCCTGAGTGGCACCTGGGGACAGTGACAGGGACAGAAATGTCATCAGTGTCACATCAATGTCACATTGTCACATTGGGGACACCAGGCCGGAGCCTGTCATCCTGAGTGGCACCTGGGGGGACAAATGTGGCATTAATGTGACACTGGGGACACCGGGCCAGACCCCGTCATCCTGAGTGGCACCTGGGGGGACAAATGTCATCATTGTCACATCAATGTCATCATTGTCACATCAGTGTGACACTGGGGACACCGGAACGGGGGGGAGGGGGAGCCGGGAGAGCCCCCGGAGGAGGCCGGGGACACCGGGCCGGACCCTGTCATCCTGAGTGGCACCTGGGGACACAAATGTGACATTAATGTCATCATTGTCACATCAATGTCACACTGGGGACACTGGGGACACCGGGTCAGAGCCGGTCATCCTGAGTGGCACCTGTGGGGACAAATGTGACATTAATGTGACACTGGGGACACCGGGCCCGAGCCTGTCATCCTGAGTGGCACCTGGGGACACAAATGTGACATTGGGGACACCCTGGTCATCCTGCCTGGTGGCACCTGGGGACAAATGTGACATTAGTGTGACATTGGGGACACCAGGCCAGAGCCTGTCATCCTGCCTGGTGGCACCTGGGGACACAAATGTGACATTGGGGACACCAGGCCAGAGCCTGCCAGGTGGCACCTGGGGACAAATGTGACATTAATGGGACATTGGGGACACCGAGCTGGAGCTGTCATCCTGACAGGTGGCACCTGGGGACACAAATAATGTCACATTGTCACACTGGGGACATCAATGTCACTTCAATGTCACACTGGGGACACCGGGCCGGAGCCTGTCATCCTGAGTGGTGGCACCTGGGGACAGAAATGTGACATTAATGAGACATTGGGGACACCCTAGTCATCCTGACTGGTGGCACCTGGGGACATTAACAGGGACACAAATGTGACATCAGTGTCATCAATGTGACATTGGGGACATTGGGGACAGCCCAGACATCCTGCCTGGTGGCACCTGGGGACACAAATGTGGCATTGGGGACACAAACAATGTGACACTGGGGACAGAAATGTCATCAATGTGACATTGGGGACATTGGGGACACCCTGGACATCCTGCCTGGTGGCACCTGGGGACAAATGTGACATCAATGTGACACTGGGGACACCGGGGACATCCCTGTCATCCTGCCTGGTGGCACCTGGGGACAATAACAGGGACACAAATGTGACATTAATGTCATCAATGTGACATTGGGGACTTTGGGGACACCGGGCTGGAGCTGGAACTTGACTGGTGGCACCTGGGGGGACAGAAATGTCATCAATGTCACATTGGGGACATCAACTGACATTGGGGACACTGGGCTGGAGCCTGTCACCCTGCCTGGTGGCACCTGGGGACACAAATGTGACATTGGGGACACCAGGCCAGAGCCTGCCAGGTGGCACCTGGGGACAAATGTGACATTAATGTGACATTGGGGACACTGGGGACACTGGGCTGGAGCCTGTCATCCTGAGTGGCACCTGGGGACACAAACAACATCACATTGTCATCATTGTCATCATTGTCACATTGGGGACATCAGTGTGACACTGGGGACACCGGGCCAGAGCCTGTCATCCTGAGTGGCACCTGGGGACACAAACAACATCAGTGTCACATCAATTTCATCATTGTCACATTGGGGACATCAGTGTCACACTGGGGACACCGGGCCGGAGCCTGTCATCCTGAGTGGCACCTGTGGGGACAAATGTGACATTAATGTCACACTGGGGACACTGGGCCAGAGCCTGTCATCCTGAGTGGCACCTGGGGACACAAACAATGTCACATTAATGTCACTAGATGTCATCAATGTCACAGTGGGGACACTGGGCCGGAGCCTGTCATCCTGAGTGGCACCTGGGGGGACAAATGTGACATCAATGTCACATCATTGTCACATCAATGTCATCATCAATGTGACACTGGGGACACGGGGCCGGACCCCGTCATCCTGAGTGGCACCTGGGGACACAAACAATGTCATCAATGTGACACTGGGGACATTGGGGACACAAATAATGTCACACCGGGGACAGAAATGCCATCAATGTGACACTGGGGACTTTGGGGACACCGTGGACATCCTGTCTGGTGGCACCTGGGGACAAATGTGACATTAATGGGACATTGGGGACACAAATGTCACTCTGGCAGCTGGCACCTAGGGACACAAAATTCGGCATTTTTGGGACATTTCGGGGAATTTTGGGGACATTTGGGGACATTTTTGAGGACATTTTTTGGGGACATTTGGGGACATTTTATGGAGAATTTGAGGAAATTTTGGGGATTTTTTTATAATTTTTGGGGACATTTTGGGAATTTTTGGGGACATTTCATGGAAAAATTGAGGAAATTTTGGGGACATTTTTGGGGACATTTTTGTGAAATTTTGGGGACATTTCTTGGGGACATTTTGGATGATTTTATGGAATTTTGGGGACGTTTTTGTGAAATTTTTTCCGACATTTTGGGGACATTTTTGGGGAATTTCTTTTGAAATTTTTGGGGTCATTTTGGGGACATTTTTTTGATATTTATTGGGACATTTTGGGGACCATTTTGGGGATTTTAAAAACTTTTTGGGGAAATTTTTTGGGAATTTTTTGGGGACAATTTTGGGGACATTTTGGGACATTTTTTGGGAAATTCTGGGACCATTTTTGGGGAATTTTGGGGAATTTTTGGGGCCACTCTCAAGGGAATTTTTGGGGCCATTTTTTTAAATTTTTGGAAATTTTGGGGACATTTTTGGGCCATTATTTTGAACTTTTGGGGCCACTTTTTGGGAATTTTTGGGGTCATTTTTGAAGTAACTCCAGGTGATTTTGGAGCCATTTTTGGGGTAATTTTGGGAAATTTTGGGAAATTTTTGGGGTCATTTTAGGTAATTTGGAGGCGTTTTTGGTTGATTTTGGAGTTGATTTTAGGGTCAATTTTGGGTCCATTTTGGGTGATTCTGGGGCCATTTTTGGAGAAGTTTTGGGGAATCTTTGGGACTATATTTTTAATTTTTGGGAATTTTGGAGCCACTTTTAGGGAATTTTTGGAAAATTTTTGGGCCATTTTTGGGAATTTAAGGGGGGTTTTTTAAATTATTTTTTAGGGAATTTCTGGAGCCATTTTTGGATGATTTTGGGGCCTTTTCTGGGTGATTTTAGGACCATTTTGGGGAATTTTTGGGTGATTTTGGGGACATTTTTAGGGAATTTTTGGGGTAATTTTTTAGGTATTTTGGGGCCATTATTATTTTCAATTACTGGAAAATTTTGAGACCATTTTTTGGGTTGTTTTGGGGAATTTTTAGGGAATTTTTGGGTGATTTTGGGGCCATTTTTTTGAATTTTTGGGGAAATTTTGGAGCCATTTTTTAGACATTTTGGGGAATTTTGGGGAATTTTTGGGGCCATTTTTTTGAATTTTTGGGGAAATTTTGGGGCCTTTTTTGGGTGATTTTGGGGCCATTTTTGGGAATTTTTTGGAGAATTTTTTTTAATTTTTGGGGAAATTTTGGAGCCTTACTTTAGACATTTTGGGAATTTTTTGGGAATTTTGGGGACATTTTTGGGGAATTTTTGGGGAAATTTTGGGGCCATTTTTTGGGCTATTTTGGGGAATTTTTAGGGAATTTTTGGGTGATTTTGTGGCCATTTTTAGGGAATTTTTTGGGAATTTTTGGGCCATTTTTTCAAAATTTTGGGGCCATTTTTTGGGAAATTTTGGGGCTGTTTTTGGGGAATTTTTGGGTGATTTTTGGAGCCATTTTTAGGTTATTTTAGGTCATTTTTTGGTAATTTCAAGGTGATTTTAGGGCCATTTTTGGGGAATTTTTGGGGAATTTTAGAGCCATTTTTGGGGCAATTCTGGGGAATTTTGGGGCCATTTTTTTTTTAAATTTTTGGGTAATTTTGGAGCCATTTTTTAAACACTTTGGTGCCTTTTTTTTTCAATTTTTGGGAATTTTTGGGGCCATTTTCAGGTCATTTTGGGGCCAATTTTTGGGTAATTTTTGGGTAATTTTGGGGCCATTTTTGGGGAATTTTTGTTAATTTTGGGGCCATTTTTGGGGAATTTTTGAGCTATTTTGGATCCATTTTTTGGAAATTTTGGGTGATTTTGGGGCCATTTTTGGGGCCATTTTTTTTAATTTTTGGGGAATTTTTGGGGCCATTTTCAGGCAATTTTTGGGATATTTTAGGTCCATTTTTGGATGATTTTGGGCCATTTTATTGGAAATTTTTGGGCCATTTTTGGCGAATTCTTGGGGCCATTTTTTTGAATTTTTGGGGAAATTTTGGGCCATTTTTGAGGCATTTTGGGTCCTTTTATTTTACAATTTTTGGGAATTTTTGTGTAATTTTGGGGCCATTTTTGGGGGATTTTTGGGGAATTTTTGGGAAATTTTGGAGCCATTTTTTAGACACTTTGGTGCCTTTTTTTTTCAATTTTTGGGAATTTTTGGGGCCATTTTCAGGTCATTTTGGGGCCATTTTTGGGGAACTTTGTGGTCAATTTTTGGGTAATTTTGAGGAATTTTGGGGTGATTTTGGGAAATTTTTGGGTGATTTCAGGGCCATTTTTTGGGAATTTTTGGGTGATTCTGGGACTATTTTTTTGGGTGATTTTGGGGCCATTTTTGGGAATTTTTGGGTGATTTTGGGGCCATTTTTTTGGGTGATTTTGGGGCCATTTTTGGGGAACTTTGCAGTCAATTTTTGGGTAATTTTGGGGAATATTTGGGTGATTTTGGGGCCATTTTTTAGGAATTTTGGGGCCTTTTTTTTGAATTTTTGGGTGACTTTGGAGCCATTTTTGGGGAATTTTGGGACCATTTTGGAGGTAATTCTGGGAAATTTAGGAGCCATTTTTGGGTAAATTTTGGGGAATTTTGGGGTCATTTTGGGGGAATTTCTGGGTGATTTTGCAGCCATTTTTGGGGTAATTTTGAGGAATTTTTGGGCTGTTTTTGGGACAATTCTGGGCAATTTTTGGGCCATTTTTAGTGAATTTTGTGGCCATTTTTTTTAAATTTTTGGCAATTTTTGGAGTCATTTTTGCCCTCCCCTCCCCTCCCCCCCTCCCCTCCCCCAGACTCACCTGTGGGTGCAGGGGGGGCTGTGGGTGGGGGTGGGGGTGGGGCGGGGGGGCCCCGGGGCCGCCTCCCCCCCCCGGCCGCAGGGGCTGCTGGGAAGGCGGCGCCTCATGCTGGGGGGGGGCGCCCGGGCGGCCCAGCCTCACCTGGGCTGAGGCACCTGGGGAGAGAACAGATAAAACACACCTGAGACAGGTAACACACACCTGAGATACACCTGAGATACACCTGAACTGCCCTGAGCCACCCCAGCCTCACCTGGGCTGAGGCACCTGCAAATAAACACAGGTAACACAGGTAAAATACACCTGAGATACACCTGAGACACACCTGAGACAGGTAACACACACCTGAGTACACCTGAGTTACACCTGGGACAGGTAAAACACACCTGGGGACACCTGAGATACACCTGAGTTACACCTGAGATACACCTGGGTTACACCTGAGATACACCTGGGACAGGTAACACACACCTGGGGACACCTGAGAAGTGATAGCATACACCTGAGATACACCTGAGTACACCTGAGCCACCCCAGCCTCACCTGGGCTGAGGCACCTGCCAAAAAACACAGGTAAAATATACCTGAGATATACCTGAGACAGGTAACACACACCTGGATACACCTGAGATACACGTGAACCTGCCTGAGCCACCCCAGCCTCACCTGGGCTGAGGCACCTGGGGAGAAAACAGGTAAAAAACACATCTGAGTTACACCTGAGTACACCTGGGACAGGTAACACACACCTGGGGACACCTGAGATACACCTGGGACAGGTAACACACACCTGAGATACAACTGAGATACACCTGGGTACACCTGAGATACACCTGAGCCACCCCAGCCTCACCTGGGCTGAGGCACCTGGGGAGAGAACAGATATAACACACCTGAGACAGGTAACACACACCTGAGATACACCTGGATACACCTGAGATACACCTGAACCTGCCTGAGCCACCCCAGTCTCACCTGGGCTGAGGCACCTGCAAAAAAACACACCTGAGTTACACCTGAGATACACCTGAGTACACCTGAGATACAACTGAGCTCACCTGAGCTACCCCAGCCTCACCTGGGCTGAGGCACCTGGGGAGAAAACAGGTAAAAAACACATCTGAGACAGGTAACACACACTTGGGTACACCTGGGTTACACCTGAGATACACCTGAACTGCCCTGAGCCACCCCAGCCTCACCTGGGCTGAGGCACCTGAAAATAAACACAGGTAACACACCTGAGACAGGTAACACACACCTGGGTACACCTGACCTCACCTGAGTAACCCCAGCCTCACCTGGGCTGAGGCACCTGCAAATAAACACAGGTAAAAAATACCTGAGACAGGTGAGACACACCTGGGCACACCTGGGATACACCTGAACCTGCCTGAGCCACCCCAGCCTCACCTGGGCTGAGGCACCTGCAAATAAACACACCTGGGTTACACTTAGGTACACCTGAGTTACACCTGAGATACACCTGAGATACACCTGGGCACACCTGAGATACACCTGAGCTCACTTGAACCACCCCAGCCTCACCTGGGCTGAGGCACCTGGGGAGAGAACACAGGTAACACACCTGAGACAGGTAACACACACCTAGGCACACCTGAGATACACCTGAGATACCTGAGATACACCTGAGTAACCCCAGCCTCACCTGGGCTGAGGCACCTGGGGAGAAAAGAGATATAACACACCTGAGTTACACCTGAGATACACCTGAGACAGGTAACACACACCTGGGTACACCTGAGTACACCTGAGTTACACCTGAGATACACCTGAGATACACCTGAACTGCCCTGAGCCACCCCAGCCTCACCTGGGCTGAGGCACCTGCAAATAAACACAGGTAACACACCTGAGACAGGTAACACACACCTGGGTACACCTGAGATACACCTGGGATACACCTGAGATACACCTGAGCAACCCCAGCCTCACCTGGGCTGAGGCACCTGGGGAGAAAACACAGGTAACACACCTGAGTTACACCTGAGATACACCTGGGGACACCTGAGATACACCTGGAGACACCTGGATACACCTGAGCCACCCTGAGCCACCCCAGCCTCACCTGGGCTGTGGCACCTGCACAGAGGACATCACACCTGGGACAGGTGACAATCACCTGAGCCCCTCCCCCCACCTGAGCCCCTCCCTCACCTGTCCCCTCTCACCTGTCCCCTCCCTTACCTGTCCCCTCTCACCTGAGCCCCTCCCTTACCTGTCCCCTCTCACCTGAGCCCCTCCCTTACCTGTCACCTCTCACCTGTCCCCTCCCCCTCACCTGTGTGCGCGGGGCCCTCCTCCTCCTCCTCACACTCCACTTCCACGGTGCCGGTGAGGCGGGGGCGGCGTCCTGGGACAGGTGAGCACACCTGGGACAGGTGAGACAGGACAGGTGAGACAGGTGAGCACACCTGGGACAGGTGAGACAGGACAGGTGAGACAGGACAGGTGAGCACACCTGGGACAGGTGAGAGACACAGGTGAGACAGGTGAGCACACCTGGGACAGGTGAGAGACACAGGTGAGACAGGTGAGAGACACAGGTGAGACAGGTGAGTACAGCTGGGACAGGTGAGACAGGACAGGTGAGCACAGTTGGGACAGGTGAGACAGGTGAGAACACCTGGGACAGGTGAGATAGGAACAGGCAAGCACAGATGAGACAGGTGAGACAGGACAGGTGAGACAGGTGAGATAGAAACAGATGAGCACACCTGGGACAGGTGAGACAGGAACAGGTGAGACAGGACAGGTGAGCACACCTGGGACAGGTGAGACAGGAACAGGTGAGACAGGACAGGTGAGCACAGCTGGGACAGGTGAGACAGGTGAGCACACCTGGGACAGGTGAGACAAGACAGGTGAGAGAAGTGAGTACAGCTGGGACAGGTGAGACAGGACAGGTGAGATGGGACAGGTAAGCACAGCTGGGACAGGTGAGATGGGACAGGTGAGACAGGACAGGTAAGCACAGCTGGGACAGGTGAGATGGGACAGGTGAGACAGGTGAGCACACCTGGGACAGGTGAGATAGGACAGGTGAGAGAAGTGAGTACAGCTGGGACAGGTGAGACAGGACAGGTGAGATGGGACAGGTGAGAACCCCTGGGACAGGTGAGACAGGACAGGGGAGCACAGGTGAGACAGGACAGGTGAGAGAACAGGTGAGCACAGATGGGACAGGTGAGACAGGACAGGTGAGCACACCTGGGACAGGTGAGACAGGACAGGTGAGCACACCTGGGACAGGTGAGATAGGAACAGGTGAGAACACCTGGGACAGGTGAGACAGGACAGGTGAGACAGGACAGGTGAGCACAGCTGGGACAGGTGAGACAGGACAGGTGAGCTCACCTGGGACAGGTGAAATAGGACAGCTGAGCTCACCTGGGGGTACCTGAGCACACCTGGGGGTCACCTGTCCCCATGTGGGGTCACCTGTCCCACCTGGGGGTCACCTGTCCCACACAGGCAGCCCCAAACCCCAAACTGGGACCCCAAACTGAGCCCAAAACCCCAAACCGGGGGTCCTAAAACCCCAAACTGACCCCAAACTGGGACCCCAAATCTGACCCCAAACCCCTCCTGGGGGTCTCAGACCCCACCTGGGCTCTCTCACCCCACACCTGAGACCCCTAAAACTCACCCTGGGGGTGCTCAACCCCAAAGTGACCCCAAACTGAGCCCTGACCCCACACACAGACCCCAAAACTGACCCCAAATCTCTTTATGGGGGTTCTCAAACCCCAAAGAGACCCCAAACCCCAAACTGGGACATCAAAACTGGTCCCAAACCCCAAACTGGTACCCCAAAACTGACCCCAAACCCCTCACTGGGGGTCCTGAAACCCCAAACTGATCCCAAACACAACACTGGGACCCCCAAAGTGACCCCAAATCCCATAACGGGACCCCCAAACTGATCCCAAATCTCACACTGGGGGTCCTCAAACCCCACAGTGACCCCAAACTGAGCCCTGACCCCACACTGGGACCCCCAAACTGAGCCCTGACCCCAAAGTGACCCCAAACCCCACACCAAGACCCCAAAACTGAGCCCTGACCCCACACACAGACCCCAAAACTGACCCCAAATCTCTTTATGGGGGTCTCAAACCCCACCTGGGCTCTCTCACCCTACACCTGAAACCCCAAAACCTCAAAGTGACCCCAAACCCCACACTGGGGGTCCTCAAACCCCACACCAGGATCCCCAAACCGAGTCCTGAGCCCACACTGGGTCCCCAAAACTGACCCCAAACCCCATAATGGGACCCCCAAACTGACCCCAAATCTCACACTGGGGGTCTCAGCCCCCACTCAGGGTCCCTCACCCCATATGGGGACCCCTAAATCCCAACCTGGGACCCCCAAACTGATCCCAAACCCCAAATTGGGGGTCCTCAAACCCCACAGTGACCCCAAACTGAGCCCTGACCCCACACTGGGACCCCAAAACTGAGCCCTGACCCCACACTGGGACCCCAAAACTGAGCCCTGACCCCACACTGGGACCCCAAAGTGACCCCAAATCTCATTATGGGGGTCTCAAACCCCAAAGTGACCCCAAACCCCACACTGGGACATCAAAACTGATCCAAAACCCCAAACTGGTACCCCAAAACTGACCCCAAACCCCTCACTGGGGGTCCTGAAACCCCAAACTGATCCCAAACACAACACTGGGACCCCCAAAGTGACCCCAAATCCCATAACGGGACCCCCAAACTGATCCCAAACCTCACACTGGGGGTCCTCAAACCCCACAGTGACCCCAAAACTGAGCCCTGACCCCACTCTGGGACCCCCAAACTGACACCAAACCCCAAAGTGACCCCAAACCCCACACTGGGACCCCAAAACTGAGCCCTGACCCCACACACAGACCCCAAAACTGACCCCAAATCTCTTTATGGGGGTCTCAAACCCCACCTGGGCTCTCTCACCCTATACCTGAAACCCCAAAACCTCAAAGTGACCCCAAACCCTTCATGGGGGTTCTCAAACCCCACACCAGGATCCCCAAACTGAGTCCTGAGCCCACACTGGGACCCCAAAACTGACCCCAAACCCCATAATGGGAACCCCAAACTGACCCCAAATCTCACACTGGGGGTCTCAGCCCCCACTCAGGGTCCCTCACCCCATATGGGGACCCCAAAATCCCAACCTGGGACCCCCAAACTGAGCCCTGAGCCCAAATTGGGGGTCCTCAAACCCCACAGTGACCCCAAACTGAGCCCTGACCCCACACTGGGACCCCAAACTGAGCCCTGACCCCACACTGGGACCCCAAAGTGACCCCAAATCTCATTATGGGGGTCTCAAACCCCAAAGTGACCCCAAACCCCAAACTGGGACCCCCAAACTGACCCCAGACCCCACACTGGGACCCCAAAATCCCAACCTGGGACCCCAAAACTGAGCCCTGACCCCACACTGGGACCCCAAACTGAGCCCTGACCCCACACTGGGACCCCAAAGTGACCCCAAATCTCATTATGGGGGTCTCAAACCCCAAAGTGACCCCAAACCCCAAACTGGGACCCCCAAACTGACCCCAGACCCCACACTGGGACCCCAAAACTGACCCCTAACCCCACACTGGGACCCCCAAACTGACCCCTGACCCCACACTGGGACCCCCAAACTGAGCCCTCACCCCACTCCAAGGCTCTGGGGCTGCCCCAAAATCTTAGCCCCACTCTGGGGGTCCCTCACCCCAAATCAGAGGCCCACAAAATACATCCCCAGCCCCACAGACCCCAAACCCTCACCCCAAATCAGAGACCCTCACCCCAAACCAGAGACCCCCAAACCAGGGATCCCAAACTCCTCAGGCCCCAGACAGGGACCCCCAAACCCATCATCTCAAACCAGAGACCCCCAAACCCCTCACCCCAAATCAGGGACCCCAAACCCCCCAGCCCCTCACCCCAAATCAGAGACCCCCCCCAGACCCCTCACCCCAAATCAGAGACCCCCAAACTCCTCAAGCCCCAGACAAAGACCCCCCCAATCCACTCACAGTCTCTCACCCAAATCAGAGACCCCCAAACCCCTCACCCCAAATCAGGGACCCTCAAACCCCTCAGGCCCCAGACAGGGACCCCCAAATCCCTCACCTCAAATCCGAGAATCCCCAAATCCCTCACAACCCCTCACAATCCCTCACCCCAAACCAGAGAATCCCCCAAACCCCTCACCCCAAATCAAGGACCCCCCCCCAGCCCCTCTCAGCTCCTCACCCCAATCAGGGACCCCCCAATCCCTCACACAAAAGCAGAGACCACCAAAATGCACCCCCAGCCCCACAGCTGGAATCCCTAACTCTCACCCCAAATCTGAGACCCTCACGCCAAACCAGACAATCCCCCAGCCCCTCACTACAATCAGAGACCCCCAAACCCCTCACCCCAAATCAGAGACCCCCAATCCCCTCACCCCAAATCTGAGACCCCCAATCCCCTCACCCCAAATCTGAGACCCAAAACCTCTCACTACAATCAGAGACCCCCCAACCCCTCAGGCCCCAGACAGGGACCCTCAATCCCCTCACAACCCCTCACCCCAAATTAGAGACCCTCACCCCAAATCAGAGACCCTCACCCCAAACCAGGGACCTCCAGACCCCTCAGGCCCCAGACAGGGACCCTCAATTCCCTCACTACAATCAGAGACCCCCCCAAACCCCCTCATTACAATCAGGGACCCCTCAGCCCCTCTCAGCCCCTCACCCCAAATCAGAGACCCCCAAACCCCTCAGGCCCCAGACAAGGACCCCACAACCCCCCACCCCAAATCATGAACCCTCAATCCCCTCACAGCCCCTCACCCCAAATCAGAGACCCCCCCAATCCCCTCACCCCAAATCAGACACCCCCCCAAACCCCTCACCCCAAATCAGAGACCCCCAAACCCCTCAGGCCCCAGACAAGGACCCCCACAAACCCCTCACCCCAAACCAGGGACCCCCAAACCCCTCACCCTAAATCAGAGACCCCCAAACCCCACACAACCCCTCACCCCAAACCAGGGATCCCAAACCCCTCAGGCCCCAGACAAAGCCCCCCATCCCCTCACCCCAAATTAGAGCCCCCCAAACCCCTCACAGCCCCTCACCCCAAATCAGAGACATCAGAGACCCCCCCCCAATCCCCTCACCCCAAAACAGAGACCCCCAAACCCCTCAGGCCCCAGACAGGGACCCTCAATCCCCTCTCAGCCCCTCACCCCAAATTAGAGACCCCCCCCCAATTCCCTCACCCCAAACCAGGACCCCCAAACCCCTCACCCTAAATCAGGGACCCCAAACCCCTCTCAGCCGCTCACCCCAAACCAGAGACCCCAATCCCCTCACAAACCCTCACCCCAGATCAGAGACGCCCCCTCCCCTCACACAAAACCCCCCGGATCCCCTCAGGCCTCCCCAGCCCCCCCCCCATGGTGATTCGCTCAGCCCACCCCGAGCCCCCCACAGCCGGGGGTCCCTCGCCCCCTCCCCGCTCCCCCGTTACCGATGGCTCCCGGCCGGTCCTGCCTCTTCACTGGGGGGTGAGGGGAGCCCGGAGGGGGGAGGCGGAGGAGGAGGAGGCGGAAGGACGGGACAGGAGGGGGGGGCTCCGGGGAGGCGCCTCCGCTCCCGCTCCGCCTCCAACGCCAAATGGCGGCCGAGTGCCCCCCTCCCCCTACGGGAGACCCCCCTCACCACCCCCAGAGCCCCCCCCGGGCCCCCCCGAGCCCCCCTCCGCCCCTTCTCCCTCAGGGCTCACGGGAAATGGAGTCCGGGGGGCTGAGGGAGACGCCGGCAAATGGCGGCGGCCGCGCGCGCGCCCGGCGAGATCTCGCGAGAGCGCCCATTGGGAAAGCGTTGCGCTCTCGCGAGATCTCGTACCGCCCCCCCGCCTTCCTCCTCCCCCTCAGCTCCTCCCGCCTTTCCCCTTTCCCGCCCTCTCTACCCGCCCCCCCGCAGATCTCGCGAGATCTCCCATTGAAACTCATTGAGACCACGCGAGATCTGGTTCCCCCCTGTCCCTCGCTCCTCCTTCCCGCCCTCCCGCAGCGCCAAATGTCGCGAGACCTCCCATTGAGTCGCACTGCGATCTCGCGAGATGTCGCTCCTCCCGCCCTCTTAAGGCCCTTCCCACACGCCAGGTCTCGCGAGATTCCTTTGCGTTTGAATGGGCGCACAGCGCTCTCGCGAGACCTCGGCCCTCCCCTGCCCACTCTCGCTAATCCAGCCCTCCCTACCGCCACGTGAAGTCTCGCGAGATTGTAACGCTTTTCTATGAGCGCTGTCGCCGAACTTTAGCCCTCTCCTTCTTTTCTTCCTTCCTTCCTCCCCTTTCCTTCAGGCCTTCCTCCCCCACCCTCATCCCCCTGCCGCCAAACGACGTCGCGCGAGATCATACCGCTTTTCCTACGGGCTCTCTCGCGAGACTTCAACAATCCCCACAAACTGAGGCTTCTCCCTCGTTCCTGCCTCCTTCCCGCCCTTCGTGCAAATCTCGCGAGATCGCCGTGCGTTTCAATGGATGTTCTCGCGAGATTTAACCCCTCCTTTCCCTCGCTACCCGTTCCCGCCCTACCGCCGCCTGAATTCTCGCGAGACCTCAGAACGTTTCAATGGGCAATCCCGCTAGATTTCAGTTCCCCTGCTCGTTCAGCCTCGAAAAGTCTCGCGAGACCTCTACGCATCTCAGCGGGAGCTACGTGAGATTTTAACCCTTCCCTCGCCAGTCTTCCTGAGTCTCGCGAGATCTTAACACTTCTGTGTGAGAACTCTCGCGAGATTCCGTTCCCATCTCGCTGCCTCCCCTTTCCCACCGCTCTCGCGAGATTTGAAGTGGAGGAAACCAACTGAGTAGCTCGGCTTTGCCACGCCCCTTTGTGGGCGTGGCTTGATGAAAAGAGGCGTAGTCAGTCCATAGAGTCATTCACTTGTCTCCATTTCCGGGCTGCACCGGCACTTCCGGCCTGGAGGCCGCCATCTTGGAACAGTGGGCGTCGCCATCTTGGAAAAGTAGGAGTCGCCATCTTGAAACAACGGGCGCTGCCATCTTGGCTGTGGCGCAGAGCATGACGGGATTCCCCTCCCGCCCATCCCCCTCCCTTCCAGAAATTTCCGACAAATTGTTTTGGGTTTTTTTGATCCATTTTTTTATCCAAACGGAGCCAAAACGGAGCGGAAACACAAAAAAATCCCCGTTTTCGCCCCAAAACGCGCGCGTGGGGGAGGGAAAGGAAGGGGGGGGGTCCCCAAAGGTCACCTGGGGGTCACCCTGACGGTCACGGGGTCATCGGGCCTCCCCCACGTCCCGGTGACCCCAGGTGAGCTCAGGTGTGGCACCAGGGGTCAGCCCAGGTGGCCTCTGGATGACCTCAGGTGTGGCCCAGGTACCCGCAGGGCGACCTCAGGTGACCTTGGATGTACCCAGGTGTACCCAGGTGTCCCCAGGTGTTCCCCAGGTGTGTCACAGGTACCCGAAGGGTGACCTCAGGTGACCTTGGATGGACACAGGTGTGCCCAGGTGTGTCCCAGGTACCTGCAGGGTGACCTCAGGTGACCTTGTATATACCTAGGTGTGCCCAGGTGTGCCCAGGTGTGTCACAGGTACCCCCAGGTGTGTCCCATGTCACCCCAGGGTGATCTCAGGTGACCTTGGATGTACCCAGGTGTGCCCAGGTGTGTCCCAGGTGTGTCCCACGCACCCCCAGAGTGACCTCAGGTGACCTTGGATGTACCCAGGTGTGTCCCAGGTGTGTCCCAGGCACCCCCAGCGTGACCTCAGGTGACCTTGGATGTACCCAGGTGTGCCCAGGTGTGTCCCAGGTACCCACACGGTGACCTCAGGTGACCTTGGATGGACACAGGTGTGTCCCAGGTGTGCCCAGGTGTGTCCTACGTCACCCCAAGATGACCTCAGGAGCTGCCAGGTGTGTCCAGGTGTACCCAGGGCACAGCCAGGTGTGCCCAGGTGTGCCACAGGTACCCCCAGGTAAGTCCCAGGTACTCCCAGACGGATCCCAGGCCTTCCAAGGTGACCTCAGGTGACCCCCATTACCATACCCAGGTGTGCCCAGGTGAGTCCCAGGTACACCCAGGTGAATCCCAGGTGCCCCCAGGTGTCCCCAGGTGTCCCCAGGTGTGCCCAGGTGTGTCACAGGAAGTAGTCGGCCACGGGTTTCTTGGCGGGGATGCCGCGCGTCTCCTGCGGCGCCGCCTCGAAGATGATGAACTCCTTCTGCAGGTGCTCGTCCAGCTCCAAGATGGCCGCCACGTTCCCGCACCTGCCAGGCACACAGACTCATTTGCATCTCATTTGCATCTCATTTGCATACCATTAAGAGTTTTTTTATTATGTTTTTGCCCCATTCTCACCTGTCCAGCCGACCTGGAAGCCCCAAAACCCAACCTGACTCACCTGAGTCCCCCCACCTGTCTTCCCTCCATGTCCCAGAATTCATTTGCATCTCATTTGCATCTCATTTACATCTCATGTGCATATCACTAAGAGTTTTAAATTGAGTTTTTAAAGAGTTCTCACCTGTCCCGCTCACCTGGAGCCCCTCAGGCTCACCTGAGTTCCCTCACCCCAGTCCTCTCCATAGCCCAGCCCAAATTTGCATCTCATTTGCATACTGTTTGCATCTCATTTGCATCTCATTAACAGTTTTTAAATATGTTTTTAGTGGGTTCTCACCTGTCCAACTCACCTGGAGGACCAAAACCCAACCTGACCCACCTGAGTCCCCCCACTTATCTTCCCTACATGTCCCAGCATTCATTTGCATCTCATTTGCATCTCATTAAATATTCAAATTAAGGTTTTTGTCCCATTCTCACCTGTCCTGCACACCTGGAGCCCCTCAGGCTCACCTGAGTCCCTCACACAAACCACATACAAGTACCAGTTAATTACCACTCAATAACCACTTAATTACCACTTAATTACCATCTCATTAGCATACCTGTAGCACTAATTGGGCACCAATCCCACCCTCCCATCCACCTTCACCTTCCTGTCCAGGTGCGCCCAAACCTCACCTGTACCTCACACAAACCCCATACAATTATCAGTTAATTAACACTTAATTACCAGCTAATTAGCATCTCATTAACATACGAATCACAGTAATTAAGCACCAATCCCACCCTCCCATCCAACTCCAGGACTCCATCCTGTGCTGTACAGGTGTGCCCAAACCTCACCTGTCTCTCACACAAACCCCATACAATTACCAGTTAATTAACAGCTAATTACCAATTAATTAGCATCTCATTAGCATACGAATAACAGTAATTAAGCACTAATCCCACCCTCCCATCCATCTCCAGGACCCCATCCTGTCCCATACAGGTGTGCCCAAACCTCACACAAACACCAACAATTATCAATCAATTACAAATTAATTAGTATTAATAAGCATCTCATTAGCATGCCTGTAGCACTAATTGGGCTCCAATCCCACCCTCCCATCCACCTCCACCTTCCTGTACAGGTGTGCCCAAACCTCACCTGTCCCTCACACAAACACCACACAATTACCAGTTAATTAACTCTTAATTACCAGTTAATTATAAGCTAATTAGCATCTCATTAGCATACAGATAGCACTAATTGGGTTCCAATCCCACCCTCCCATCCATCTCCAGGACCCCATCCTGTCCTGTACAGCTGTGCCCAAACCTCACCTGTCCCTCACACAAACACCACACAATTACCAATTAATTAAGACCTAATTACCACTTAATTACCAGTTAATTAGCATCTCATTAGCATATCTGTAGCACTAATTGGGTTCCAATCCCACCCTCCCATCCACCTCCAGGACCCCACCCTGTCCTGTACAGGTGTGCCCAAACCTCACCTGTCCTATACACTATACTGGGTAATTAACACTTAATTAGCATCTCATTAGCATCTCATTAGCATACCTGTAGCAGTAATTAGGCGCAGACCAGACGGTCAGCACGGTCTCCCCGAAGTGCCACTTGTAGCCCTCCATGACGAGCTGGTGGGCGCGGCAGATCATCGACACCTCGTTGGCCGCGTTGAACTGCGCGACGACGTCGGAGCCGAACAGGTAACCCGCGCCGCGGGGGGACACGCCCCAGCCTGTGGTGTCTGACAGGTGAGATACAGGTGTGACAGGTGAGATACAGGTGTGACAGGTGTGACAGGTGTGACAGGTGTGACAGGTAACCCGCGCCGCGGGGGGACACGCCCCAGCCTGTGGTGTCTGACAGGTGAGATACAGGTGTGACAGGTGAGATACAGGTGTGACAGGTGAGATACAGGTGTGACAGGTGTGAACAGGTAACCCGCGCCGCGGGGGGACACGCCCCAGCCTGTGGTGTCTGACAGGTGAGATACAGGTGAGATACAGGTGTGAACAGGTAACCCGCGCCGCGGGGGGACACGCCCCAGCCTGTGGTGTCTGACAGGTGTGACACAGGTGTGACAGGTGTGAACAGGTGTGAACAGGTAACCCGCGCCGCGGGGGGACACGCCCCAGCCTGTGGTGTCTGACAGGTGAGATACAGGTGTGACAGGTGTGACAGGTGTGAACAGGTAACCCGCGCCGCGGGGGGACACGCCCCAGCCTGTGGTGTCTGACAGGTGAGATACAGGTGTGACAGGTGAGATACAGGTGAGATACAGGTGTGAACAGGTAACCCGCGCCGCGGGGGGACACGCCCCAACCTGTGGTGTCTGACAGGTGAGATACAGGTGAGATACAGGTGTGACAGGTGTGACAGGTGAGATACAGGTGTGACAGGTGTGAACAGGTGTGAACAGGTAACCCGCCCCTCGAGGGGACACGCCCCAGCCTGTGGTGTCTGACAGGTGAGACAGGTGTGACAGGTGTGAACAGGTAACCCGCACCGCGGGGGGACACGCCCCAGCCTGTGGTGTCTGACAGGTGAGATACAGGTGTGATACAGGTGTGACAGGTGTGAACAGGTAACCCGCGCCGCGGGGGGACACGCCCCAGCCCGTGGTGTCTGACAGGTGAGACAGGTGAGATACAGGTGTGACAGGTGTGACAGGTGTGACAGGTGTGACAGGTAACCCGCGCCGCGGGGGGACACGCCCCAGCCTGTGGTGTCTGACAGGTGTGACAGGTGTGACAGGTGAGATACAGGTGTGACAGGTGAGATACAGGTGTGACAGGTGAGACAGGTGTGACACAGGTGAGACACAGGTGACACAGGTGAGACAGGTGAGACACAGGTGAGACACAGGTGAGACAGGTGAGACACAGGTGAGACAGGTGAGACACACGTGAGACACAGGTGAGACAGGTGAGACACAGGTGAGACACAGGTGAGACACAGGTGACACAGGTAAGACAGGTGAGACACAGGTGAGACAGGTGAGACAGGTGAGACACAGGTGAGACAGGTGAGACACAGGTGAGACACAGGTGACCTGTCCCCACCCCTCACACCTGTCCCACCTGTCCCAGGTGAGCTCACCTTCGGGGTCAGACCACAGCAGGTCGCACATGGGGCCGTCGTGCGGCACCTCCTGCTTGCGGTCGATCGTTCGGATCTGATCCAGGGTCTGGATGGACGGGGAGAGGCCGCCGTGAACGCAGAAAATCTGGGGGGAAAAACACAAATTTGGGGGTTTTGGGGGGGTTTGGGATTTTTTAAATTTTTTTGTATTTTTTTGGAATTTTTTAGGAATTTTTTTTAGAATTTTTTCAGGATTTTGGGGGAATTTTTTTTTATTTTTTGGGGATTTTTTAGGGATTTTTGGGGATTTTTTTGAGATTTTTTGGGATATTTTTAAAATTTTTTATGAATTTTTTTGGGTTTTTTTAAGGATTTTGGGGGGATTTTTTAGGTATTTTTTGAAGGATTTTGGGGGGATTTTTTTTTATTTCCTGGGGGTTTTTTTTATTTTTTATTAATTTTGGGGGGATTTTTTGGGGGGGATTTTTTTGTGATTTCCTGGGATTTTCTTGGGATTTTTAATGAATTTTAAGAGGATTTTTTGGGGATTTTTGGGGATTTTTTTGAGGATTTTTTTTAAATTTTTTAAAAATTTTTAGGGATTTTGGGGGGATTTTCTAGGGATTTTTTGGGGGATTTTTTAGGGATTTTTGGGGGGATTTTTTAGGGATTTTTTGGGGGATTTTTTGGGGTTTTTTAAATTTTTTTAAATTTTTGGGGGATTTTATGGGAATTTTGGGGATTTTTGGGGGGATGTTTTGGGGATTTATTGGGATTTTTTGGGGATTTTTTGGGGATTTTTTGAGGGATTTTTTTAGAATTTTTTGGAGGTTTTTTCAGGTTTTTTGGGGATTTTTTTTATTTTTTGCGGATTTCTTCAGGGAATTTTTTGGGGATGTTTTTACATTTTTTGAGGATTTTTAGGGATATTTTGGAATTACTTGGGATTTATTTTTTTAATTTTTGGGGATTTTTTGGGATTTTTTTTTTTAATTTTCTATGAATTTTTTGAGATTTTTTGGAGGATTTTTGGGATATTTGGGGACATTTGGCACCCCATCCCTTCCCACCTGCCCCAGGTGTGCCCAGGTGTATCCCAGGTGTCCCCAGGTGTGCCCAGATGTCGCCAGGAGTGTCCCAGGTGTGCCCAGGTGTGTCCCAGATGTCCCCAGGTGTATCCCAGGTGTATCCCAGATGTCCCCAGGTGTATCCCAGGTGTCCCCAGGTGCGCCCAGGTGTGCCCAGGTGTTTCCCAGGTGTGTCCCAGGTGTGCTCAGCTCCCCCCAGGTGTATCCCAGGTGTGCCCAGGTGTGCCCAGGTGTCCCCAGCTCCCCCCAGGTGTCCCCAGGTGTGCCCAGGTGCGCTCACCTTGCCGTCGATGATGGCCGACAGGCTCAGGTAATCGAAGATCTCGGTGCAGTAGCGCCACACGGTGACCGAGCCGTACTTGCGCAGGCACTCGTCATAAAATCCGTACACCTGTGTGATCTGCCGCGACTCGTGGTTACCTCTGATCAGAGTGATCCGGTCTGGGTACCTCACCTGGGCACAGGTAACACACCTGAGTCACACCTGAGCACAGGTAATCATCATACAGGTACAGCACTGCCTGTGCCAGGTGTGCCCGTACACCTGGGTGATCTGCACAGGTAACACACCTGAGTCAGGTACAGCACACCTGAGTCACACCTGGGCACAGGTAACACACCTGAGTCACACCTGTACAGGTACAGCACACCTGAGTCACACCTGGGCACAGGTAACACACCTGAGTCACACCTGTACAGGTACAGCACACCTAAGTCACACCTGGGCACAGGTAACACACCTGAGTCAGGTACAGCACACCTGAGTCACACCTGGGCACAGGTAACACACCTGAGTCACACCTGGGCACAGGTAACACACCTGAGTCAGGTACAGCACACCTGAGTCACACCTGGGCACAGGTAACACACCTGACTCAGGTACAGCACACCTGAGTCACACCTGGACACAGGTAACACACCTGAGTCAGGTACAGCACACCTGGCTCAGGTAACATATCTGGATCACACCTGGGCACACCTGGACAGGTAAGACAACATTGGGGACACAGCCAAGGTGCACAGGTGAGGGGTGTGGCCACACCTGATCTGCTCTCTGTGTCTCACCTGTCCCAGGGATCCCTCACCTGTCCTGGGTGTCCCTCACCTGTCTCACCTGTCCCAGGTGTCCTTTACCTGTACCAGGTGTCCCTCACCTGTCTCACCTGAGCACACCTGTCATACCTGTTCTAACCTGTCCCTCACCTGTCTCACCTGTCTAACCTGTCCCTCACCTGTGTCACCTGCCTCACCTGTTCACACTTGTCACACACACCTGGGCACACCTGTCCCTCACCTGCCCCAGGTGAGCTCACCTTGTAGCCCAGGAGGAACAGAAATGTCCCTCACCTGTCTCACCTGTCACACACCTGTCCAGGTGAGCTCACACCTGTCCCACACCTGTCTCACCTGTCCAGGTGAGCTCACACCTGTCACACACCTGTCTCATCTGTCCAGATGAACCCATATCTGTCCCTCACCTGTCTCACCTGTCCAGATGAGCTCACACCTGTCCCACACCTGTCCAGGTGAGCTCACACCTGTCACACCTGTCCCACACCTGTCCAGGTGAGCTCACTTTCAGTGCCAGCAGCAGCAGGAACATCTCCACGCTGTCACATCTGTCCCACACCTGTCCAGGTGAGCTCACACCTGTCTCACCTGTCCAGGTGAGCTCACCATTAGCACCAGCAGCAGCAGGAACGTCTCTCCACTGTCACACCTCTTCAGGTGACCTCACACCTGCCACACCTGTCCAGGTGACCTCACACCTCCCACACCAGTCTCATCTGTCCAGGTGAGCTCACACCTGTCCCACCTGTCTCACCTGCCCAGGTAAGCTCACCTGAGCACACCTGAGCTCTCACCTTGAGCGCCAGCAGCAGCAGGAACGTCTCCACGCTGTAGAAGCCGCGGTCGACGAAGTCGCCCATGAACAGGTAATTGGTCTCAGGTACATCCCCGCCCACCTGGGGACAGGTGAGACACAGGTGAGACAGATGAGACAGGTGAGACACAGGTGAGACAGGTGAGACAGGTGAGACACAGGTGAGACACAGGTGAGACACAGGTGAGACACAGGTGAGACAGGTGAGACAGGTGAGACACAGGTGAGACACAGGTGAGACACAGGTGAGACACAGGTGACACAGGTGAGACACAGGTGAGACAGGTGAGACACAGGTGAGGTCACTCAGGGGTCACTCAGGGGTCACTCAGGGTCACTCAGGTCCCTCACCCTGAACAGCTCCTTCAGGTCGTAGAACTGCCCGTGGATGTCCCCGCACACCTGGGGACACAAAACCAACAAAATATCCAAAATCACCAAAAATTCGCCAAATTTGTAAAAAATAAACCCAAAAATTCCCCAAAAAATTTCCCAAAAAATTCCCAAGAAGTCCCCAAAAATCAAAAATTTTCCCAAATTTTCCGCAATTTCCCCTCTCACCGTGACGGGGGAATCGACTCTCTGCACGTTGCTCTCCTCCACCAGGATCTCCCTGCAATTAATTAATATTAATAATTATTAATTAGCATTAATTAGTGTTAATTAGTGTTAATTAGAGTTAATGACCAGGTTTCTACTTGACCAAACCCCCAATTAACACCTTAATTAACTCCAAAAACCCCCTCTAATTAACTCCAAACCCCTCTAATCACCCCTAATGACCAATAATAACCATTAATAATAATTACAGTAATTTCACGACCATAAGGCGCACCGGGCTATAACGCACACTTCCGGGGTTGGTAAATTCCCAACTCTGTCCATATAAGGACACACCGGGCTATAACGCACACTTCCGGGGTTGGTAAATTCCCAACTCTGTCCATATAAGGACACACCGGGCTATAACGCACACTTCCGGGGTTGGTAAATTCCCAACTCTGTCCATATAAGGCACACCGGGCTATAACGCACACTTCCGGGGTTGGTAAATTCCCAACTCTGTCCATATAAGGACACACCGGGCTATAACGCACACTTCCGGGGTTGGTAAATTCCCAACTCTGTCCATATAGGGACACCGGGCTATAACGCACACTTCCGGGGTTGGTAAATTCCCAACTCTGTCCATATAAGGACGCACCGGACTATAACGCACACTTCCGGGGTTGGTAAATTCCCAACTCTGTCCATATAAGGACACACCGGGCTATAACGCACACTTCCGGGGTTGGTAAATTCCCAACTCTGTCCATATAAGGACACATCGGACTATAACGCACACTTCCGGGGTTGGTAAATTCCCAACTCTGTCCATATAAGGACACCAGACTATAACGCACACTTCCGGGGTTGGTAAATTCCCAACTCTGTCCATATAAGGACACACCGGGCTATAACGCACACTTCCGGGGTTGGTAAATTCCCAACTTTGCCCATATAAGGACACACCGGGCTATAACGCACACTTCCGGGGTTGGTAAATTCCCAACTTTGCCCATATAAGGCGCACCGGACTATAACACACACTTCTGGGGTTGGTAAATTCCCAACTCTGTCCATATAAGGACATACCGGGCTATAACGCACACTTCCGGGGTTGGTAAATTCCCAACTTTGTCCATATAAGGACACACTGGGCTATAACGCACACTTCCGGGTTTAGGAAAAATTTTTAGTCATAAGGGTGCGCCTTATAGTCGTGAAATTACTGTAATAATAACTAATAATCATTAATCAGCGCTAATTACCGGGCCTTGGCGCACAGGGCCTTGACCAAACCCCCCAATTAACACCCAGAACTCCCTAATTAACCCCTCTAATTAACCCCAGGCCCTCCTAATCACCCCTAATGCCCATTAATAATCATTAATAACCATTAATAATCGCTAATTACCAGGTCTTGACCTCCTTCTCCTTGCCAAAACCCCCAATTAACACCTTAATTAACCCCAGAAACACCCACTAATTAACCCCAGACCCCTCTAATCCCCCCAATGACCATTAATGACCATTAATAATCATTAATAATGATTAATAATGATTAATAATGATTAATTAGCACTAATTACTGGGCCTTGGCCTCACTCTCCTTGCCAAAATCCCCAATTAACACCTTAATTAACCCCAAAAATCCCCTCTAATTAACTCCAAACCCCTCTAATCACCCCTAATGCCCATTAATAACCATTAATAACCATTAATAATAATTAATTAATATTAATTATCGCTAATTACCGGGCCTTGGCGCACAGGGCAGGGCCTTGACCTCGCTCTCCTTGATGAGCTCACAGCGCCGGAGCTGCTCCATCTGCCGCTCCAGGTCACTCAGCTCCCCCATGGCGGCCTAATTAGCTCCTAATTAATCAATTAATAGCGTCATTAATTAATTAATTACCTCCTGGGGGGCTCTGGGGGGAATTAATAAAATCTGGGGGTAATTAATGAGGTCTAAAGGTAATTAAAAACCAATTCCTCATTAAAAATGGGGATTGGAAGGGGGTAAAACCTTCCTGGATGTGTTAATTAATCCATTAATTACTTGATTAGAACCTGATTAATTAATTAATATCTTCATTAATTAATGGGGCAGCTCCTGGGAGGGTAATTAAGGAGTTTTAAGGGTAATTAATGAGATATTGGGGTAATTAAAAACCAATTTCTCATTAAAAAGGGGTGAGGAAAGGGTTAAAAGTCTCAGGAATGCACTAATTAATCCATTAATTAATTAATTAAAACCCTAATTAATTAATTAATTCAATCCTGGGGGTAATTAATGAGCTCTAGTGGTAATTAATGAAATTTTGGGGTAATTAAGCCTCAATTTCTCATTAAAAAGGGGATGAGGAAAGGGTTAAAAGTCTCGGGAAAGCAGTAATTAATCCATTAATTAATTAATTAAAACCCTAATTAAATAATTAATTCAATCCTTGGGATAATTAATGAGCTCTAGGGGTAATTAATGAAATTTTGGGGTAATTAAAAGTCAATTTCTCATTAAAAATGGGATAAAAAAGGGTTAAAAGCTTCCTGGATGGGCTAATTAATCAGTCAATTAATTAATTAGGGGCCTCATTAATTAATTAATTCAATCTTGGGGTAATTAATGAACTCTGGGGGTAATTAATGAGGTTTAGGGGTAATTAATGAGTTCTGGATTAATTAATTTCTCATTTAAAGGGGTGGGGAAGGGGGGGAGGAACCATTATTAATTCATTAATTAACAATAATTAATTAATGAGGGCATTAATTAACACCCAAAAAATCCCCAAAAAATCCCAAAAAATCCCAAAAAAATCCCCAAAAAATTCCAAAAAAAATTCCCAAAAAATCCCCAAAAAATCCCAAAATTCCAAGGAAAAAAACCCAAAAAATTCCAAAAAATTCCCCCCCAAATTTTCCCAAAATCCCCAAAATTTGCTCCAAAAATCCCCCCCAAAATTTCCCCAATTGCCCAAAATTCTCTCCAAAAAAATCCCAAAATTTCCCCCAAATTTCCTCGAAAAATTCCCCCCAAAATTTCCAAAATCTCCCCAAAAATTTCCCCCCAAAAATCCCCCAAAATTTTCTGAAATCTTGAAAATTCCCCCCAAAATTCCCCTCAAAAATCCCCAAAAATTAAAAAAAAATCCCCCCAAATTTCCCAAATTTTCCCCAAAATTCCCCAAAAAATTTCCCCAAAATTCTCCCCAAACCCCTAAAAAAAAATCCCCAAAAAAGCAAAAAAAATTCCAAAAAAATTCCCCCAAATTCTCCCTATAATTTCTCCAAAATTTCCCAAAAATCTCCCTAAAAATTCCCAAAAAAATCCCAATTTTTCTCCAAAATCCCCCCAAAATTTTCCAAAAAAATTCCAAAAAATTCCCCCAAATTTCCTAAACTTTCCCCAAAATCCCCCCAAATTTTCCCAAAAAATTCCTAAAAAATTCCAAAAAAAATCTTTAAAAATTCCCCAAAAATTAAAACAAATTCCAAAAAAAACCCCAAAAAAATTCCCAAAAATTCCCCAAAAATCCCCCCAAAAAATCCCAAAAAATTCCCCAAAATTCCCCCAAAATTTTCCCCATACACCTCAAAAAAATCCCCAAAATTCCACAAAAAAAATCCCCAAAAATCCCAAAAAAATTCCCCCAAATTTTCCCAAAATTCCCCTAAAAATTCCCCCCAAAACCCTAAAAAAAATCCCAAAATCCCCAAAAAATTCCCCAAAATTCCCCCAAATTTTCCCAAAATCTCCCAAAAAAATTTCCCAGAATTCCCCAAATTTCCCCTCAAAAAAATCCAAAAAAATTCTGAAAAAAATTTTAAAACAATCCAAAAAAATTCCAAAAAAAATTAAAAAAAATTCCCCCCAAAATATCCAAAATAAATCCCCAAAATTCCCCCAAAATCCCCAAAATTTACCCCAAAATCCGAAAATATTTGGAAAAAAAGGCCCAAAAAATCCTCAAAATCCGGGCCCATGACCCCCAAAATTTCCTCAAATCCCCTGAAAATTCCTAAAAAAAAAAAAAACCAAAAAATTACCAAAAAAATTTCCCAAATCCCTCAAATTTCCCCCAAAAAATGCCCCAAAAATGCCCCAAAATTTCCCAAAAATCCCCTGAATTTCACCCAAATTTCCCCCAATTTCCCCCACACCCCAACCCGGACCCCCCTCCCCCCTCCGATCCCCCTCGAACCCCTCCCGGAACCTTCCAGAACGGCCCCAAAGCCCAAAAAAAACCAAAAAAAAACCCAAAAAAAGCCCCAAAAATTGCCCAAAATCGCCCAAATTCGCCCCAAACCCGACCCGGCCTCACCGCCGCCGCCCGCGCGCGTCACTTCCGGTCACGCCCACCCGGAAGTGCCGAACCGGAAGTTATAAACCGGAAGTAATAAACCGGAAGTGATGGCGCTAAAATGGCGGCCGAGCGGCGCGAAAAAAGTCGCGGTGGAAGCGGGTGGGGAAATAAAGCGTGAAAAAAGTCACGAAAAATTAAGGTAAAAAGCGGAAAAATTCCCGAATTTTGGGAGTTTGAGGGGAAAGGGATCGGAAATGTTTAAAAAATCCAGGGCTGTATGGGAAAAAGGTGTGGAAATTAAGTCAAAACTGAGGGGGAAAGGGGAAGAAATTACCCCAAATTTAAAGTTTTGTGGGGAAAGGGACCCAAAATCCCAAAATTTGTGGGAAAAGCGGACACAAAATTACCCAAAATCGCAGTATTTGTGGGAAAAGGGGACCAAAATTAGCGAAATTGCCAAAATGTGGGGGGAAAAGGGCTCAAAATCCCAAAATTTGTGGTAAATATGGAATCAAAACTACCCAAAATCCCAAAATTTTGGGGGAAAGGGACCCAAAATTACCCGAAATTCCAAAAATTTGGGTACAAATGGACCCAAAATCCCAAAAATTGTGAGGATAAGGGACCCAAATTCCCAAAAATCAAAAAAAAAAAAAAGTGGGAAAATAGACACCCAAAATCCCAAAATTTGTGGGGAAAAAGGAGACAAAGTTCTCCAAAATCCCAAAATTTATGGGAAAAAGGACCCAAAATCCCAAAATTTGTGGGAAAAAGGAACCCAAAATTACCCGAAAACCCAAAAATTGTGGGGATAACGGACCCAAAATTCAAAAAAATCCCAAAAATTTGGGTAAAAATGGACCCAAAATTACCCAAAATCTCAAAATTTGTGTAAAAATTGACCCTAAATCATAAAATTTGTGGGAAAATGAACCCAAATTTCTCCAAAATCCCAAAATTTATGGGAAAAAAAAATCCAAAGTTACCCGAAATCCCAAAAATTTGGGTAAAAGGGGACCCAAAATTTCCCAAAATCCCAAAATTTGTGGGAAAAGGCACCCTAAATTTCACAAAATCCCCAAATTTAGGGGAAAAGGAACCCAAAATTACCAAAAAACCAAAATTTGTGGGAAAAGGGACCGCTAACACTTTGAAAGAGAATTGTTTAGAAATTAATTAATTGGTCAGGTCACTTTTAGAACTTCTCACTTAGATTGGATGCTGTTCTTTGAATAAACTTTTATTTGCTTTAAACAATGTCATTTTAAGGTTATCAATATCACCAACTGGAATTGATGAATGCAGAAAAATCAACTGACCACTCTTCATTCTGGAAATGCAGGTGGATAAAGATTTCCAATGGAATTTGGGCTGAGAATGTCATGATTGGATTCATTAAAAACTGCCAAAATGCAAAATATAAATAGAATAACTGCCTGGAGGCCTAATAAGCTGGGGAATCATAAAATCAAAATTATCTGGAATACAAAAGGACGAAACAATTGCAGGTAAACAAGTACCAGAGTCGAGGCAAATAATCAGAGAGACCTGGAAAGGAATGGAGGAATGGATGAGAGAGAACACAAACTGTGTTTTAACTCATGGAAATGTTGGAGAAATCATGGAAGGGGTGGGTTGAAGACTGGGAATGCTTAAAAAGATTAAAAGGAATATCAGAGAGACCACTTTTGTACGGAAATGTGAGGAAAAAGATTGGAAAGAACGGTCCGTGAGTGCGGTAATTTCATGACTATAAGGCAAAATTGGCAACGTTGTAGATCAGACAAGGCACACCGGACTGTAAGGCACAGGGTTTGTTTTGCTGAGGCCTCACCTCAACCCGGCAGCCGTGGGACCCCGGGCTTGTCTGCACCCAGGAGCCACAGCTCTGCCTTCACCTGGGGTCTCTGTACCCAGCAGCCACAGCTCTGCCTGCCCCAATGCACCCAGGAGCCACGGCTCTGCCTTCACCTGGGGTCTCTGTACCCAGGAACCACAGCTTTGCCTGCCCCCTGCACCCACGGCTCTGCCTGCACTCGGGCTCACCTGTACCCAGGACCCGTGGCTGTACCAGCCCCCTGTACCCAGCAGCCACGGCTCTGCCTTCACCTGGGGTCTCTGTACCCAGGAACCACAGCTTTGCCTACTCCCTGCACCCAGGATCCACGAATCCAGGAGGCCCCTGGGCTCACCTGTACCCAGGAGCCATGGCTCTGCCAACTCCCTGTACCCAGGAGCCACGGCTCTGCCTTCACCTGCTCCCCTGCACCCAGCACCCACGGCTCTGCCTCCACTCAGGCTCGTCTGTACCCAGGAGCCACAGCTCAGCCGGCCCCCTGCACCAAGGAGCCGCGGGTCTGACGGCCCCCAGGCTCGTCTATACCCAGGAACCACAGCTTTACCTGCCCCCTGCACCCAGCAGCCACAGCTCTGCCCTTCACCTGGGCTCGCCTGCACTCAGAACCCACAGCTCTGCCTTCATTCAGGCTCTCTGCACCCAGGAGCCGTGGCTCTGCTTCCACTCAGGCTCATCTGTACCCAGCAGACACAGCTCTGCCTGCCCCCTGCACCCAGGAGCCACGAATCCAGGAGGCCCCTGGGCTCACCTGTACCCGGGACCCATGGCTGTACCAGCCCCCTGCACCCAGCACCCACGGCTCTGCCTGCCCCTCTGCACCCAGGAGCCACAGGCCCACTGGCCCCCAGGTTTGTCTGTACCCAGGACCCGTGGCTCTGCTGACCCCCTGCATCCACGAGCCACGAATCCAGGAGGCCCCTGGGCTCGTCTGTACCCAGGAGCTGTGGCTCTGCCAACTCCCTGTACCCAGGAGCCACGGGTCCACCAGGCCCCAGGCTTGTCTGTACCCAGCACCCACGGCTCTGCCTGGACTCGGGCTCACCTGTACCCAGGACCCATGGCTGTACCAGCCCTCTGCACCCAGCAGCCACAGCTCTGCCTCCACACGGGCTTGTCTGTAACCAGGAGCCACAGCTCTGCCTGTACCCAGCACCCACAGCTCTGCTTCCACCCGGGCTCTCTGCACCCAGGAGCCACAGCTCTGCCTGCCCCCCTGCACCCAGGAGCCGCGAATCCAGGCGGCCCATGGGCTCATCTGTACCCAGAAGCCGTGGCTCTGCCGGCCCCCTGCACCCAGCAGCCACAGATTCAGGAGGTGGAAAGAAAAGTTGGGTCTGATAGGGCTGGGAAAGGGAACCAGGCCTGGGAACGAATGTTGAGCTTTGTCTTTATGAATCATGTGAAACTGCACCTGTGTGATCATCATGTGATAAATAATATGATTGTTAAATGTAATAATTGTTTCATAGATAGAATATGTTATTTTTAATAGTAAGAAGAATCATGAGAAGCGATGCAATCAAAACAAGAATCATGAGAAAGGGTATTTTATGGACCTGGTGGAAATCACAAGAATCCATGCTCGGATAAAATCAAAGTGTACAATAGAACAATACATTTAATAATAATTTATTATTTAACAAATTTAATATTTAATAATTTTAAATAATTTAATAATTATGATATAGGGTATAAAAACACGTCCCTCTCGAATCTCAGAGCCAGATTTGGGTTTGTACCCTGACTCCCGGAGCTCTGCAATAAAAGCCCCTGTGTGCGATCCTGTTGGGTTTCGACGCCATTTTGTTTTGTAGTTTTTCTACCCCTGTGCCGAGGGTTCCACGCATGCGCAGATCGCACTTCCGGTGTACCAGGCAGGAGGGCTTGCGCACTTCTGGTGTGTACGGAGGAGAAGCATGCCACTTCCGGTGTGTGAGGAGGCGCCTACGGGTCTAGGAGGCGGGGCCTGCACCGTCGGCTTTTATAAGAAGAGCGGCGCGCACCCGTCTCGCTTCCAGGGCAGAAGCGGCTGCACACTTGTGGTGTGCAAGGGAAGAACGGCATGCACACTTTGGGTGTGCAAGCGAAGCGGGGCATGCACGCTTCGGGTGTGCAAAGGAAGAGGGGCATGCACACCTTCGGGTGTGCAAAGGAAGAGGGGCATGCACCCCTTCGTTGTGCAAGGTTGGGGCGAAGCCGCGCCTCAGCTTCGCCTCAGCGCCGGCTGCGCTCGGCGTTATTCCGCTCCGAGATCGTGAGGGTCCTGTCGCCACAGAGCGGAGCTGTGGGCGATAGAAGAGCAGGTGAGCGGCTGAGGGGGTCGCGGGGTGAATGTGGAGCGGGGTTCGCGAGGTGATGGAGGAGCGGAGTTCGGGGGGCGATGGCGGAGCGGGGGCGGGGACCGTGAGGGTCCTGTCGCGTTAGAGCGGAGCTGTCGGGGATAGAGGAGCAGGTGAGCGGCTGAGGGGGTTGCGGGGTGATGGAGGAGCGGGGTTCGGGGGCGATGGCGGGCGGGGGCGGGGACCGTGAGGGTTCGTGAGGGGAAAGATGGCAGCGGGGTGGAGGAGCGAGGCCCGCTCCGGGAGCGTGAGGGAGAAGATAACGGGGGCATGGAGGAGCGAGGCCCGCTCCGGGAGCGTGAGGGGGAAGATGACGGGGACGAGCACGGGGCGAGGCTCGGCGGGATCGTGAGGGCGAAAATGGCGGCGGGAGCGGCGCGCCGGGCGGGTCGGTGCCGGTGCGGTGGGCGGGGTCGGTGCCGGTGCGGTGGGCGGGGTCGGTGCCGGTGCGGTGGGCGGGGTCGGTGACAGCGGGGGCAGGGCGGTGGCAGCCGAGGCGGTGACGGGGGCGGAGCGACGTGGGCGGGGCGCTGACGGCGGGGGCGGAGCGATTGCGGCGGGGGGAGCGGGGCGCGCGCGGGTTCGTGGGAGGAGGCGGTGCCGCGGACGAGGTCAGGCGCGCGCGGCCTTGGCCGTACCGTAAGGGAAAAAGGGGATTTGGGGTGAAAAACCGGGAAATTGGGAAAAAGTAAAAGGATCGTGAGGGGAAAAGAGGTTCGGGCGGGGGCGGGGAATGGGGATGGGGAAAAAAATGCGGGTTTGGAGGCAGAGCAGAGACGTGAGTTGGAAAAAGACGGGTTTGGCTGGGGGAGGTGGGGGGGAGGGGAATTTTGAGGTTAAAAATTGAGTGTGGAGGGGAAGGCGAAAGTGTGAGGGGAAAAGGAGTTGGAGTGAGTAAAAAGAGTGGAAAAAAAATGACATTTTGGGTAAAAATGGGGTCATTTTGGGGCACGTGAGGCGAAAATAAAGTTTGGGGATGGAGTTTTTTTGTGGGGTCATGAGGGAAAACAAAGTGGAATTTGAGATTTTTTGGGGTTAAGCATGGGGATTGAGGAGTTTGTGAGGAAAAATTGGAGATTAAGGAGGTTTGGGGCGAAAAGGGAAATGGATGTTTTTGGCATATTTTGGAAACGTTTTCGGGTACAGGAATGGGATTATTGCGGGTATTTTGGCTTATAGTAAAGGGATATTTTGTGGATACACAAACGGGAGTTTTTGGGATATTTAGGACTTGCGCATTTCTGGTGTGTGAGGAGAAGGGACACAGCCACCGTCAAAATGGCGGATGGGTAGGGAGGGGAGGGGCGAACCCCGCCCCGGGTCGTGAGGGTCCTGTCGCGATAGAGCTGAGCTGTGGGCGATAGAGGAGCGGGTGAGCGGCTGAGGGGGTCTCGGGTGATGGCGGAGCGGGGTTCGGGGGGCGATGGCGGGCGGGGCGAGGCCCGCGCGGGATCGTGAGGGGAAAGTAGGCGCCGGGGGCGGGGAATGGCGCCGGGGGCGGGGAATGGCGCCGGGGGCGGGGAATGGCGCCGGGGGCGGGGCGATGGCGCCGGAAGCGGGGCGATGGCGCCGGAAGCGGGGAATGGTGATGGGGGCGGGAAGCGCGCTGCGTTGGCCGTACCGTGAGGCGTAAGGGAAAAAGGGGATTTGGGGTGAAAAACGGGGAAATTGGGAAAACCCGAAAGGATCGTGAGGGGAAAAGAGGTTCGGGCGGGGGCGGTGAATGGGAACGGGGAGAAAAATGCGGGTTTGGAGGCAAAGCAGAGACGTGATGGGGAAAAAGAGGGGTTTGGAGTGAGGGGAAAAGAGGAACTTTGGGGTTTAAAAATGGAGTTTGGAGGGGAAAGCGTGAGGGGAAAAGGAGTTGGCGTGTGAAAAAAATTTCAGGTGGTAAAGGGAAAGATTAGTTTAAAAAAATAAGTTTTCAGCAAAGGGGAGATTTTTTTTTGAGAGATTGGAGTGGGCGAGGTTGTGAGGGGGAAAGGGTTTTGAGGGGAAAAAAATTAGGTTTTGGTTAAAATGGGGTCATTTTGGGGCAAGTGAGGCGAAAATAAAATTTAGGGACGGAGACAGTTTTCTTGTGGGGTCATGAGGGAATAAAAAGTGGAATTTGGGATTTTTTGGGGTTAAAAATGGGAATTGAGGAGTTTGTGAGGGCAAATTGGAGTTTGAGGTGAAAAGGTTAGTGTTGGGTTATAGTGAAGGGATATTTTGGACTGTAGGAATGAGAGTTTTTGGGCTACAGGAATGGGATTTTGTGGGGGGTTCAGGGGATGATTTGGGGGGCCCAGACTCACCCCTCCCCACCCCCACAGCACAATGGCAGGCAGGGCTCCCAGCAAGGACACCCAGGAGGAGAAACCCCGGCTCAATCAGACAGATTTGCCATCATGCCTGAAGCTGGATGTGCTCACGAAGGAACTGTGGTGAGTGGGGAAAAAAATGGGGAAAAAATGCCCAAAAAGTGCCCTGAAAATGAGAAAAAAACAGCCCAAAAATGAGGGGGGGAAAAAGCAAAAATAGAGGGGAAAAACACCCAAAGAAAGGGAAAGAATTGCCCAAAATGTGGGAAGAAATACCCTAAGAATGGGAAAAAGCAGCTTGATAAAATGCTCTGAAAATGAGGAGAAATGCCCTGAAAATGGGGAGAAAATTCCCCATGATGGAGAAAACCAGCCCAAAAATGTGAAAAAAAGAATCTGAACTGACTGGAGCTGAGTGAGCTCATGGAGGAGCAGGGGAGAGTGAGAAATGGGGAAAAATGAGAGAAAAAGAGAAAAAGTGAGGAACATCACCCCAAAAATGAGCAAAAAAAGGCAAAATAAAGGCAAAAAATGGCCACAAATGTGATAAAAAAGAACCCAGAAATGGGAGAAAAGAGCCCAAAAGTAGGAGCTCAATTCCCCCTTAACGCCCCCAAACCCCTCAGGGACCCTTCCCCAAATCTGGGATCCCCCTCACCCCAATTCCCTCCCCATTTTTTCTGCTGCATGGCCAGGAGCAACAAGGATCTCAAAAACAGCTTGTTGTTGTCCTGCTTGAAGCTGCCAAATGTCAAAGACCCTGGGGAGGAACCCACGTGAGTGCCATAATTACATTATTTTGAACTCCTTAATTATTCCTTTTGTTATTTTGGGGGTGGTTGGAGGGGGTTTATGGGGGAAAAATTGGATTTTGGGGTGATTTGGAGTGCGAAAAATGTGAATTTTTGGGGAGAAAAAGGGTTTTTGTGGAGACAAAAGGGGGCTGGAAAACAGGATATTTTTGGGGGGTTTTGGGCTATGGGAAGGGGATTTATTTGGTCATTTCAGGTATTTTTTGGGGGGATTTTGGGCTGTAGGAATGGGATTTTTGGGGCAGTTTTGGGCTATGGGAATGGGATTTTTTAACAGATTTTTGGGGGGATTCAGGAGGTGTTTGGAATTTGGGGTTACACTGACTGTCCTGTCCACAGCTGTCCAAGTTACACCTGTATTTCTGCGCCGACGCGGCGGAACTGCAGCACCATCAGGTCCTCCCAGACCTACCAACCGATCCAGTGTCCTGAGGCAGGGCAGGAAATGCAGCAGGAAATGCAGCAGAAACTGCAGCAGGAAATGCAGCAGGGCCACAAGTGCCGGTGGGTGATGATGGAGCAGCCAGGACTGAGCTCAGGGAAAAACAGGGTGGAACTTGGAATGGGGAAAAATGGGGGAAAATGGGAAAAGAAACCACCCTAGAAGTGCCCTGAAAATGAGAAAAAAAACAAACTAAAAATGAGGGAATAAAGGTCAAAGTAGAGGGGAAAAAATGCCAAAAGAGAGGGAAAGAATTGCGCAAAACATGGGAAGAAATGCCCTGAGAATGGGAAAAAGCAGTTCAATAAAATGCTCTGAAAATGGGGAGAAAATTGCCCATAGTGGAGAAAAAGCATCCCAAAAATGTGAAGAAAAAAGTCTGAAATGGCTGAGCTCGTGGAGGAACAGGAGTGAGTACAAAAATGGGAAAAAGTGGGGAAAAATGAAAGAAAAAGAGAAAAAAATAAAAAATTAAAAAAATTTTAAAAAAAGGGAAAATCACCCTAAAAATAACCAAAAAAGGCCAAAATAAAGGGGGAAAATGGCCACAAATGTGATAAAAAACCTGCCCAGAAATGGGGGCTCAGTTCCCCTTAACCCCCCTGTCCCGGTTTAAAGGGACAGCATTACCAGGAAAAGGGAATTCAGGAACTCGCAGGCACAGAAAAGGTATAGGTTGGGAATAACAGTTCTTTACTGAAATATTTATAAGACAAACAAAAACAGCATCAGCTATACGAAAGAAAAAAAACAGTGACAGAACAGAACGGAATTCAGTCCCAGTCCCTTTTTCAGTCACCGATGGCTCTCCGATGGAGCAGGGCGGGCGGCTTCTCAGTCGCGGCTGCTGCAGGGGCAGGGGAGGGGGCCAGGTGGCCTCACCCGCCCCAGGTGGAAGAAAAGGGTGAGGAAGGAAACTCTGCTCACCGTGGGCGTCCCAGTTCCCAGTTGTTCAGAGGAAGCAGAAAGCTTTAGCAGTCCAAATCCAAGAAGCCTGATCCCAACAGGAGAAACGGAACCTCTCTCCTCCAGTTCGGCCGGCGAGCTGTAGAGTTCTCCTACCCCCAGCGTCCTCTTACTTGCCGAAAACAAAAGCAGGACTCCACCTTTCCCTAATGGAACCATCAGGTTGCTTCAGCTAGTCCTTTGTCTCCAGCTCTTAACAGCTAAAGGGGAGCCATCCCGGCTAGCTTAACCTAATAATGGGAAAAATTTCTAAAACCTCCCCAACCCCCAGCATTATCCACCCCAAATTTTTTCCATGCTAATATACTACATTAAATTAGAACCTTTAAATTACATACATACATGCAGTTACAGACACAGTATCATAGATAGTTCACGCTAGAACAAGATCTCCTTGGGGTATGCATCGGGTTTCTCCATCCTTTTGCATCACTCACCAGGTACAACCTGGCCCTTGAGCAAAAACCACCCCACGGACAGGATTGTCTTTGCTGGAGGCAGAGTTCACCCAAACAGTTTTCCCTAGCATACCTCTCATGTGTACCACTGGAACCTTATCCCCATCTGGTGTTCCCAAGAGCTCAGATTGGGCAGGGCCTGCTCGGTTAGTGGAACCTCGGGTATTCACTAACCATGTGGCCTTTGGTAGATTACTTTCCCAGTTCTTGAAAGTCCCCCCACCAAGTGCCTTCAAGGTGGTTTTAAGCAGGCCATTGCACCGTTCGACCTTCCCAGCTGCTGGTGAATGGTAAGGGATGTGGTACACCCACTCAATGCCATGTTCCCTAGCCCAGCTGTTTATGAGGCTGTTCTTGAAATGAGTCCCGTTGTCTGACTCAATTCTCTCAGGGGTGCCATGCCTCCAAAGGACCTGTTTCTCAAGGCCCAGGATGGTGTTCCGAGCAGTGGCGTGAGGCACAGGGTAGGTCTCCAACCATCCGGTGGTGGCTTCCACCATGGTCAGCACGTAGCGCTTGCCTTGGCGGGTCTGAGGCAGTGTGATGTAGTCAATCTGCCAGGCCTCCCCGTACTTATATTTGGACCATCGCCCCCCATACCAGAGGGGCTTCACCCGCTTGGCCTGTTTGATGGCAGCGCACGTCTCACAGTCATGGATAACTTGAGAGATACTGTCCATGGTTAGATCCACCCCTCGGTCTCGTGCCCACTTATACGTGGCATCTCTGCCCTGATGACCTGAGGCGTCATGGGCCCATCGAGCCAGGAACAATTCTCCCTTGTGTTGCCAATCCAGGTCTATTTGTGACACCTCTATCTTTGAGGCCTGATCAACCTGCTCGTTGTGTCGGTGTTCCTCATTAGCTCGACTCTTGGGGACATGGGCATCCACATGACGAACTTTCACAGGTAGCTTCTCTACCCGGGTGGCAATGTCTTTCCACTCGTCGGCAGCCCAGATTGGTTTTCCCCTACGTTGCCAGTTTGCCTTTTTCCACCTTTCCAGCCAACCCCACAGAGCATTGTCTACCATCCACGAGTCAGTATAAAGGTAGAGCTTTGGCCACTTCTCTCTTTCAGCAATGTCCAGGGCCAGCTGAACAGCTTTGAGTTCAGCAAGTTGACTTGATCCACCTTCTCCTTCAGTAGCTTGTGCAACCTGTCGTGTGGGGCTCCATACGGCTGCTTTCCACTTCCGGTTCATCCCCACGACGCGGCAGGAGCCGTCGGTGAAAAGAGCGTAGCATGTTTCATCTGCTGGCAGTTGGTTATACGGTGGGGCTTCCTCAGCCCGGCTCACTTGTTCTTGCTCCTCATCATCGGCGAGACCAAAATTTTCACCTTCTGGCCAGTTCGTAATTATCTCCAAAATCCCAGGGCGATTTGGGTTTCCGATGCGGGCGCGTTGCGTGATGAGGGCAATCCACTTGCTCCTCATGGCGTCGGTGGCGTGGTGGGTAGAGGGAACCTTTCCTTTGAACATCCACCCCAGCACTGGTAGTCGGGGTGCCAGGAGGAGTTGTGCTTCCGTCCCAATCACCTCTGAGGCAGCTTGGATTCCTTCATAGGCAGCCAAGATCTCCTTCTCTGTGGGAGTGTAGTTGGCTTCAGACTCTCTGTAGCTCCAGCTCCAGAATCCCAGAGGTTGGCCTCGAGTTTCCCCAGGCACCTTCTGCCAAAGGCTCCAGGACAAGCCATGGTTCCCAGCTGCAGAATAAAGCACATTCTTCACCTCTGGTCCCGTCCTGACTGGGCCAAGGGCTACTGCATGAGCGATCTCCTGCTTGATCTGGGCAAAGGCTTGCTGCTGCTCAGCACCCCAGTGGAAATCGTTCTTCTTACGGGTGACCAGGTAGAGAGGGCTCACAATCTGGCTGTACTCAGGAATGTGCATTCTCCAAAAGCCTATGGCACCTAGGAAAGCTTGTGTTTCCTTCTTGCTGGTTGGTGGAGACATTGCGGTGATCTTATTGATGACCTCAGTGGGGATCTGGCGCCGTCCATCTTGCCACTTTACTCCCAGGAACTGGATCTCTCGGGCAGGTCCTTTGACTTTGCTCTTTTTAATGGCAAAGCCGGCTCTCAGCAGAATCTGGATGATTTTCTCTCCTTTCTCAAATACCTCCACTGCCGTGTTCCCCCACACAATGATGTCATCGATGTATTGAAGGTGTTCTGGAGCCTCACCCTTTTCCAGTGCAGCCTGGATCAGTCCATGACAGATGGTGGGGCTGTGTTTCCACCCCTGGGGCAGACGATTCCACGTGTACTGCACGCCCCTCCATGTAAAGGCAAACTGAGGCCTGCACTCTGCTGCCAGGGGAATGGAGAAAAATGCGTTGGCAATGTCAATGGTGGCATACCACCTTGCTGCCTTGGACTCCAGCTCGTACTGGAGCTCCAGCATGTCCGGCACGGCAGCGCTCAGCGGTGGAGTCACTTCGTTCAACGCACGATAGTCCACAGTCAATCTCCATTCTCCATCAGACTTGCGCACAGGCCAGATGGGGCTGTTGAAGGGTGAGTGGGTTTTGCTGACCACCCCTTGGCTCTCCAGCTCACGGATCATCTTGTGGATGGGGATCACGGCATCTCGATTCGTCCGGTACTGCCGGCGGTGCACTGTTGAGGTGGCAATTGGCACTCGTTGCTCTTCCACCTTCAGGAGTCCCACTGCAGATGGGTTTTCTGACAGTCCAGGCAAGGTGTTCAACTGCTTAATGCCCTCTGCCACTACAGCAGCTATTCCAAAAGCCCATCTGTATCCCTTTGGGTCTTTGTAGTAGCCACTCCTGAGAAAGTCTATGCCTAGAATGGGCGGTGCCTCTGGGCCAGTTACAATCGGATGTTTCTGCCACCCCTCTCCTGTCAGGCTCACCTCAGCTTCCAGCAAAGACAATTCCTGTGATCCCCCCGTCACCCCAACAATGGAAACACGCTCTTCCCCCACATGTTCTGATGGTATTAGAGTGCATTGTGAACCAGTATCAACTAATACCCTGTATTCTTGTGGTTCTGATGTGCCAGGCCATCGGACCCACACCATCCAATAGACTCTGTTATCCCGTGCCTCTCCCTGGCTAGAGGCAGGGCCCCTCTAGCCCTGGCTATTATTCCTTTCCTGAACATACATAGTGGAGGTTCCTTCAAGTGGGTCTGACAGATCATCCTCCCTTCTGTAATGCCCAGCACCTTGGTCATGGGAGGTTGAGGCTACCTTCACTTCAGTGTAGCTCCCTCGGTTAGCATTTCCCTCCCTGAGTTGACGCACCCGTGCTGCCAAGACAGAAGTGGGTTTCCCATCCCATTTTCCCATATCTTCCCCATGGTCACGCAGGAAAAACCATAGGTCAGCTCGTGGGGTGTACCCTCTTCCACTAGCTGGGGGGCATGGGGCTGTAACCTTGGGGTATGAGGCTCGCACTGGTGCTGCCTTGATCTTCCTGATCTCCTCCCTCATCTCACTTATGTCACCTCTCATTCCCCTCACCTCCTTCATCTCCTCCCTCATCCCCCTCACCTCCTGGACCACGGAAGAAACCTGGGCCTGCACTACGCCATTCATCATACTGTGAAAATCCCTAAGCTTGTTAGCAACAGAGCTCACTGTTTCTCGGTGCTCATCAGCATTAATCATTGCAATGAAGGTGGTGTATTGAGATGGCCCTCGGTTTGCCAGGTTCCACAGCATGTGACCTGTGCACCTGACCTTGTCAGGGTCATTGTCATGCTGTCCATCCCTCCCAAAGAGTACCTCCAGTACCGCCACCTCTCTCATCTGTTGGATCCCTTCCTCAAC